>NC_092266.1:17185756-17785756 GCF_036320965.1 Panulirus ornatus | reverse complement strand
AGTGGATTGAATTAGGGCATGTGAAGCATCTGGGGTAAACCATGGAAAGTTGTGTGGGGCCTGGATGTGGAAAGGGAGCTGTGGTTTCGGGCATTATTGCATGACAGCTAGAGACTGAGTGTGAACAAATGGGGCCTTTGTTGTCTTTTCCTAGCACTACCTCGCACACATGAGGGGGGAGGGGGATGGTATTCCATGTGTGGTGAGGTGGCGATGGGAATGAATAAAGGCAGACAGTGTGAATTGTGTGCATGGGTATATATGTATGTGTCTGTGTGTGTATATATACGTGTACATTGAGATGTATAGGTATGTATATTTGCGTGTGTGGACGTGTATGTATATACATGTGTATGGGGGTGGGTTGGGCCATTTCTTTCGTCTGTTTCCTTGCGCTACCTCGCAAACGCGGAAGACAGCGACAAAGCAAAATAAATAAATAATGAATATTTTTTTTTTCATACTATTCGCTATTTCCCGCGATAGCGAGGTAGCGTTAAGAACAGAGGACTGGGCCTTTGAGGGAATATCCTCACCTGGACCTCAGTATCCCTTGCTCCATCAAGGTGGCACTAGGAAAACAGATAGAAAAGGCCCCATTCGTTCACACTCAGTCTCTAGCTGTCATGTGTAATGCACCAAAACTACAGTTTCCTTTCCACATCAAGGCCCCTCAGACCTTTCCGTGGTTTACCCCAGATATTTCACATACCCTGGTTCAGTCCAATTACAGGATGTCAACCCCGATATACTATATTGTTCCAATTCACTCTATTCCTTGCACATCTCTCACCCTCCTGTATGTTCAGGCCCTGATCATTCAAAATCTGTGTCAATCCATCCTTCCACCTCCAATTTGGTCTCTCACTTCTCCTTGTTCCCTTCACCTCTAAAACATATATCCTCTTTGTCAATCTTTCCTCATTTATTCTATCCATATGTTAAAAACCACTGCAACACACCCTCTTCTGCCCTCTCAACCAAACTTTTTATTTTCACACATCTCTCTTACCCTTTCATTATTTACTCAATCAAACCACCTCACACCACATACTGTCCTCAAACACTTCATTTCCAACACATCCACCTTCCTCCATACAACCCTATCTACAGCCCATGACTTGCAACCACATAATATTGTTGGAACTACTTTTCCTTCAAACACCCAATTTTGCTCTCTGAGATAACGTTCTCTCCTTTGAAACATTGTTCATCGCTCCGAGAACCTTTGCCCCCTACCCCACCCCATGACTCACTTCTGCTTCCATGGTCCCAGTCACTGCAAAGTCTATTCTCAGATATCTAAAACAATTCACTTCCTCCAATTTTTCTCCATTCAAACCTGCATCCGAACTAACTTGTCCCTCAACCCTATTGAACCTAATAACATTGTTTTTATTTACATTAATCTCAACTTTCTGCTTTCACACACTCTTCCAAACTCAGTCACCAATTTCTGCATTTCCTCACTTGAATCAGCCATTAGTGCTGTATCATCAGCAAACAACAACTGACTCACTTTCCAGTCCCTCTCACCCCAAATAAAATGCATACTCACCCCTCTCTCCAAAATCCTTGCATTTAACTCCCTAACCAACCAATCCATAAACAAATCAAACAACCATGGTGACATCACACATCCATGCTGGAGACTGACCTTTACTGTGAATCAATCACTCTCCTCTCTTCCTACTTGTCGACATGCCTTACAGCCTTGATACAAACTTCTCACTGCTTCTAGCAGATCACCTACCACACCATATGATCTTAAAATCTTCCACAAAGCATCTCTATCAACCTTATCATATGCCCTCTCCAGATCCATAAAGGCCACATACAAATCCATCTGCTTTTCTAAGTATTTCTCACACACATTCTTCAAAGCAAACACCTGATCCAAACATCCTCTACCACTTCTAAAACCACACTGCTCCTTCCCAATCTGATGCTCTGACCATGCCTTCACCCTCCAAATCAATACCTTCCCATATAATTTCCCAGGTATACTCAACAAGCTTATGCCTCTAGTTTGAATATTTTTATCACCTTTGCCTTTATACAACAGCACTATATATGCATTCCTTAAATCCTCAAGCACTTCACCATGATCCATACATACAATGAATATCCTTTCCAACCAATCAACAACACAGTCACCCACTTTGTTAATAAATTCAACTGCAATACCATCCAAATACCTTGCCAAATTTCATCTTCCACAAGGGTCTCAGCATCTCTTCTCTTTTCACCAAACCACTCTCCCTTACTCTTACTTTGCATACCACCACTACCTATACACCCTAAATCTGCCACTCTATCATTAAACATTTAACAGTCCTTCAAAATACTCACTCCATTACTGCCTTTTATCACTTACCCTTTTACTCGCTTCAGCGATGTTTCAGTTTCTTCTCTTCTATTTCACACATTATTTACCTCCTTCCATAACATCTTCTTATTCTTCTTAAAGTCTGATGATACTCACTCATCCCAACTCTAATGTGCCCTCTTTTCCAACCCCTGCACCTTCCTCTTGATCTCCTACCACTCTCTTATACATCTTCCAATCATTTGCACTCCTTTCTTGAAAGTACCACTCATATGCCACTCCTTTCTTTTTCACTAGCAAGTTTACTTCTTCATCCCACTGCTAACTACCCTTTTTAATCTGCCCACCTCCCGCCTTTTGCAATCTGTATGCATCTCTTGCACATGCCATCAATGCTTCCTAAATACCTCCCATTCCTCATCCACTCCCTTCACTTCATTTGCTCTAACCTTTTATCATTCTATGCTGTATTTCTTCACACAAGTCTCCTTTCCAAGCTCACTTACTCTCACCACTCTCTACTCCCTGACACTGTCTCATCTCCCCTTTTTCAAAATCTGTTAGAAATCTTCACCCTCACCTCCACAAGATTCTACGAGTTGCCCCTCTCAGAACATTTATATCCAAAAGTCTCTCTTTTACACATCTATCAATTAGCACATAATCCAATAATGCCCTTTGACCATCTCTCCTACTCACATACATTTACTTGTGTATATCTCTTTAAACCAGGTATTCCCAATCACCAGTCTTTTTTCTGTACATAACTCCACAAGCTCTTCACCATTTACATCTATAACATTGATCATCCCCATGTGCACCAATCATACCCTCAACTACCACATTACTCACCTTTACATTTAAATCATCCATCATGAATAGTTGGTCTTAAGCACCAAAACTACTGACACACTCAACTGCTCCAAAAACACTTGCCTTTAATGATCTTTCTTTTAATGACCAGGTGCATAAGCATGAATAATCACCCATCTCTCATCTGCCACTTTCAGTTTTATACACATCAATCTACAATTTATTTTCTTACATTTACACACATCAATCTAGAATTTATTTTCTTACACTAACACGCACTCCCACAACCCCTGCTTCAGGAGTAGTGCTACTCCTTCCTTACCTCTTGTCCTCTCACTAACCCTTAACTTTACTCCCAAGACATTTCTACACCATTTTTTCCCCTTTACCCTTGAGCTTTATTTCACTCAGAACCAGAACATTCAGGGTGCTTTCCTCAAACATACTACCCATCTCTTCTCTCTTCTCATCTTGGTTACATCCACACGCATTCAGACACCCCAATCTGAGTCTTTGAGGAAGATGAGCACTCCCTGCTTGACTCCTCTATCTATTTCCTCTTTCAGAAATTGAAATACAAGAAGAGAAGTGTTTCTAGTCCCTTGTTCCCTCCCACTTTTGTTCCCTTCTATGACATGTGGGGAAACTCAGAGGTAAAATTCTTCTCCCGTCTCAGGGAATGACTTTGATTAGGGCATTTTGTGTCATGCCTTCTCAGCCAACATGAAAGTCACAAATCTGATATTCATATTCTGACAACTCTACAATCATACATACATTGACACCTTTAGTAACAACTACATTTAATAGATTCAACATACTTTGGTTAAGAACACCAATAGTGTCATCAAAAGTCATGGCCTTGATGTTGAGGGAGGCAAGGATGGCTTCTTTATCTGCTAGGGTTGGATCATCATTGCTGGGAACCTTGGCACTCAAGATGACACACATGTCACAGAGGTTCACATTCACCGCTCTCAAGTCTGCTCGGCTGAGTGGTGAGCCCTGTTTGTCATAAAAATAAATCATCATTGGCATGCGCTCAGGTAAATTGGATTATCCTACGTTATATTCAATTCAAGTCAGTGAAAAATTGTTTGCACATGCAGCCAATGATTGTTATAGGTACAAGGAAACTGTTGGAGATTTAGCTTCTGTCATCATCATTTATTGATGGTTGGAGATTGTATGTGTAAATTCAATATAGTACATAAACGTTCATAAAATGTAAGCAGACTGACTTATCTAAAGAATTACACATTCTGTTTAGTCTCTGTTTGTAATATGTATTTCATTGAAAAAATAGAGGAATGACGTTGAGATAAACAGAAAAAGGGAGTACCGCAAACCCATGTGATTTATGAACCATACAAGAACCTACTGAATAATATCAATGCCATGATTTGTTTTTGTATGTGAATTAGGTCAGTACAGGAGCTGTGTGAGGTGAGTGGTGATACGTGAATTGGTAGTGACGTGCATTCTATGTGGCATATTGTGCATCTATGTTGGCATAACATGCTGCAACAGCCAATTATTTCCATCTCGGTAACAATATTGGAAGGATGTAATGAGGAAGATAAGAATAGCTTACAAGAGAAAAAACAATGGTATTCTCAGTTTATAACAAATGTGTTGAATTTCATTCATATTTACCATGCACTATTGCTGGAGTAGTAAATAATATTCAATTATGACAACATTTTTAATTTTTCTTCTTTCAAAATGAAATATGTTCATAAAACTGGGAAGCACAATACGTTCAGCTAAATAAAGAAGATAAAAATAATCACTTGCCTGGCTGGCTGTTAGGCTGATGCACCCTCATGACCAACCCCTCAGACGATGTCACCTACATGTCATAATTTCTCAAATGTATTGCACTCAATTCTATGAACAAGGTAGTCTTGTATGAATCATATCACAAAAAACTCAGTGTGCAATATGTAACAAAAAATGTCAACTAATTTCATGTAAATCCATACAAAACATATAGAAAGAAATGTTTACTTTGTGATAAGCATATATCTAGTGATGTCATGCTTTGCTGTGCAGCAGAAAATGCTAAACTATTAAGGAATACTATTCTTGTAATATGCATTTGGGCATGAGCCAAACTTACTCTTGAATTTGCTTTCTGCATTCTATTAACATAATCTTTGATACTTTAGAAAGAAAAATACATTCCATTAATCCTGAAACTTCTGTATTTTTAGGGTAGGGTGAACAATTTTGTGAATGTCAAAGTGTTAAATGGAAAAGCATCCTTTATCTTCATATCTGTTGGTATCCTGAGATGCATTGCTTAGAAAAGACTTTTCTGATACTTTCACTTTTCTCCATTAAGGTCTAGATGCTACACTCATTATTGCCATAATAGCATTCAACTGCTGAAGAAGTAGACCCATACTTAAGTTCATTCAATATTTTGAAAAAACTCACTTGTAGTAAGAGTATTTGCTAGACCCTTAGGCATAGCAGTGATTGGTGTAAGTGGGTAGCAGTGAAATACATGAGTGGTAAACAATGCATCATTACTCTCTGAATGTTAGCAAAGAACTGACATGGTGGGCAGCATGGCATGTGCAGCATTTGAGCACACCCTTTCCAGCTCTATCAACCACATTCACATCATTACTTCACCTCTCTCTTACCCTTTTACTGCTTACTTAAACAACACTCCTCATACCTCAAATTTTCCTCAAATATTTCATTTCAAACACATCCACCCTCCTCCACACATTCTCATCTATAGCCCATCCCCTGCATCTACACAACATTGTTAGGACTACTATATTTTCAAACATACCCATTTTTGCCATCCTAGATGACAATCTCTCTATCCACACATTCCTCATTGCAGCTAGAACCTTCGACCCCTTACCCAAACTAGAACTTGCTTCAGCATCTATGGTTCCATTTGCTGCCACGTGGCAGGCACCTAAAACACTCCACTTTCTCCAATTTATTTCCATTTAAAGCCACACTCCAAACAACCTGTCCCTCTGTCCTCCTGCATCTAAAAACCTTGCTTTTATTCACATTTACTCTCAACTTCCTCATTTCACACCACCAAACTCAGATAACGAATTCTGCAGTTCCTTACTTGAGTCTCACACCAATGCTGTGTCAACAGCAAACAACATTCACTTCCCAAGTCTCCTCACCCCTTTCAGACTGCATGACATCCCTAAACACCCACCCAGAGACAAATTAAACAGTCTTCCACTCCTGAATCCACATTGTTCCTCTCCAGTCTGATGCTTGGTCCATGCCTTCACACTCTCAAGAAATCAACACTCTCCCATTCAACTTACCAGATACACTCAACAAACTTATATCCCTGAAGTTAAAGCATTCACTTTAGTCCCCCTTACCAGTAAATAATGGATGGTACTATACATGAACTCTGCCAATTCTCCCATTCAACTTACCAGATACACTCAACAAACTTATATCCCTGAAGTTAAAGCATTCACTTTAGTCCCCCTTACCAGTAAATAATGGATGGTACTATACATGAACTCTGCCAATCCTCAGGCACCTCACCATTATCCATACATGCTTTTTAAAAATCCTAACTAACCAATCAAAAACACAGTCACCACCTTTCTAAAGAATCAACTGCAATACCATCCAATCCAACTACTTGCGAAATTTCATCCTGGACAAGGATTTTACCATCTCTTTTCTTTTCACCAAACCACTTTCCACAACTCTCTCATTTTGCATACCTCCCTAACCTGAACACCCTACAACCGCCACTGTGTCAACAAACACATTTAACAATCACTCAAAATACTTAATTCAACTCTTCACCACATCAATGCCTGCTATCACAAGTACATTTTCTTTTAATTGCCCTTTTCATAAAATTTTCAATTGGTTCTCTTGTTTTTGTCACACTACTGACCTCCTTATGGGACATCTTATTCTCCCTGAAGTTTGCTGATGCTCAACACCCCAATCTCGTTTGCTCTCTTTTTCAACCTCTATACTTTCCTCTTGACCTCCTACTGCTTTCTTTTGTACATCTCTCATTCATTTGTACTCCTTCACCGTAAGTACCAACTATACACCTCTCTTTTCTCTTTCAATAGCAACTTTACTGTCTCACCCCACCACTCACTATCCTTTCTCCCCTGCCCAACTGCATGTTACATACCACTCTTGCAAATGCCAGCACTGCCTCCCTTAATAGCACCTTTAATACCTGAGAGTCTATGAACAGAGGCAGTTCACTCTAGGCTCAAAAATTACTGAAAATATTCTTTCCAACTATGATGACACATGTCAATGTTACTCAGTTCTATCTTTACAACTGATTTCCTCACACTGTGATTCATGAATAACCTTGCCAAATTCCTGCAGCACTAGTGGTCTTATATAATGTTCCTCAGGTAACTAGGATTGATTACTCATTTGCTTCATGACTCAACATTACAAACATAAATTTCCTTATCTGTGGAACAGCAGTATTGTCTGTCTTTTTACTTACTTCTGTTCTCATCTTGTAAACAGTTCTCACCTCAAGTGGTTTTGACTCTGTTTCATGCTAATGGTCTTACATGCTCTTGAGTTGATAGTTCTCACTCAGTGATTTTGACTCTGCTTCATGCTAATGGTCTTACATTTTCTTGAGTTACCTTGTTTTCCTTAGTGAAAGAGTTGTAGATGGTTTAATGTAAACTAAGTTTGATATATTTTCTAGCAACTCCTTCTTAGCATGGTACTGTATAAATAAAATCTTTCCTTATCCCTCCATATGTTAATCCCTTTTACTCCTAGTTATGTCACAGTGGAATGACATTTAAGAAATTCTGCATTCAGGGAATCCCAAAACAATCTACCCTCTCCTATTACTTGCAAAGTAGGCCTACATAAACTGCAATCCATTTGAAAATGGTCTACTTTTTGCTGCTTGCATGCATCTCTCTCAATCTGTGTGTGTGAGTGATTATTAATTGCGATTACTAATTGTGTGTTATGGACAGAGAGTTTTATACTGTGTACCCCTGTCTCTACCTGTGTATACATTTCTTTCACATTAGAGGCTCTAGTAAAAGACAAAAGTCCACATCAAGACCAGGCCTTAATAGAAATATAGAGAGATCAATGAAATAGAATCAGAAGAAGCAAAGTGAAAGTATTTACTAATTGTGTGTTATGGGGAGAGAGTTTTATACCTGTGTATATATGTGTATATATATATATATATATATATATATATATATATATATATATATATATATATATATATATATATATACATATATCCCTGGAGATAGGGGAGAAAGAATACTTCCCACACATTCCTCACGTGTCGAAGAAGGCGACTAGAGGGGACAGGAGTGAGGGGCTGGAAACCCTCCCCTCCTTGTATTTTAACTTTCTAAAAGGAGAAACAGAAGGAGTCATGCGGGGAGTGCTCATCCTCCTCGAAGGCTCAGATTGGGGTGTCTAAATGTGTGTGGATGTAACTACAATGAGACAAAAGGACAGATAGGTAGTATGTTTGAGGAAAGGAACCTGGATGTTTTGGCTATGAGAGAAATGAAGCTCAATGGTAAAGGGGAAGAGTGGTTTGGGAATGTCTTGGGAGTAAAGTCAGGGGTTAGTGAGAGGACAAGAGCAGGGGAAGGAGTAGCACTACTCCTGAAATAGGAGTTGTTGGAGTATGTGATAGAGTGTAAGAAAGTAAACTCTAGATTGATATGGGTAAAACTGAAAGTGGATGGAGAGAGATTGGTGATTATTGGTGCATATGCACCTGGGCATGAGAAGAAAGATCATGAGAGGCAAGTGTTTTGGGAGCAGCTGAATGAGTGTGTTAGTGGTTTTGATGCACAAGACCGGGTTATATTGATGGGTGATTTGAATGCAAAGGTGAGCAATGTGGCAGTTGAGGGAATAATTGGTGTACATGGGGTGTTCAATGTTGTAAATGGAAATGGTGAGGAGCTTGTAGATTTATGTGCTGAAAAAGGACTGGTGATTGGGAATATCTGGTTTAAAAAGAGAGATATACATAAGTATACGTATGTAAGTAGGAGAGATGGCCAGAGAGCGTTATTGGATTATGTGTTAATTGATAGGCACATGAAAGAGAGACTTTTGGATGTTAATGTGCTGAGAGGTGCAACTGGAGGGATGTCTGATCATTATCTTGTGGAGGCGAAGGTGAAGATTTGTATGGGTTTTCAGAAAAGAAGAGAGAATGTTGGGGTAAAAAGAGTGGTGAGAGTAAGTGAGCTTGGGAAGGAGACTTGTGCGAGGAAGTACCAGGAGAGACTGAGTACAGAATGGAAAAAGATGAGAACAAAGGGTGTAAGGAGAGTGGGGGAGGAATGGGATGTATTTAGGGAAGCAGTGATGGCTTACGCAGAAGATGCTTGTGGCATGAGAAGCATGGGAGGTGGGTTGATTAGAAAGGGTAGTGAGTGGTGGGATGAAGAAGTAAGATTATTAGTGAAAGAGAAGAGAGAAGCACTTGGACGATTTTTGCAGGGAAAAAATGCAAATGAGTGGGAGATGTATAAAAGAAAGAGGCAGGAGGTCAAGAGAAAGGTGCAAGAGGTGAAAAAGAGGGCAAATGAGAGTTGGGGTGTGAGAGTATCATTAAATTTTAGGGAGAATAAAAAGATGTTTTGGAAGGAGGTAAATAAAGTGTGTAAGACAAGGGAGCAAATGGGAACTTCAGTGAAGGGGGCTAATGGGGAGGTGATAACAAGTAGTGGTGATGTGAGAAGGAGATGGAGTGAGTATTTTGAAGGTTTGCTGAATGTGTTTGATGATAGAGTGGCAGATATAGGATGTTTTGGTAGAGGTGGCGTGCAAAGTGAGAGGGTTAGGGAAAATGATTTGGTAAACAGGGAAGAGGTAGTAAAAGCTTTGAGGAAGATGAAACCCGGCAAGGCAGCGGGTTTGGATGGGATTGCAGTGGAATTTATCAAAAAAGGGGGTGACTGTATTGTTGACTGGTTGGTAAGGTTATTTAATGTATGTATGACTCATGGTGAGGTGCCTGAGGATTGGCAGAATGCTTGCATAGTGCCATTGTACAAAGGCAAAGTGGATAAAAAGTGCCATTGTACAAAGGCAAAGGGGATAAAATGTGCCATTGTACAAAGGCAAATGGGATAAAAAGTGCCATTGTACAAAGGCAAAGGGGATAAAAGTGAGTGCTCAAATTACAGAGGTATAAGGTTGTTGAGTATTCCTGGGAAATTATATGGGAGGGATATTGATTGAGAGGGTGGAGGCATATACAGAGCATCAGATTGGGGAAGAGCAGTGTGGTTTTAGAAGTGGTAGAGGATGTCTGGATCAGGTGTTTGCTTTGAAGGATGTATGTGAGAAATACTTAGAAAAGCAAATGGATTTGTATGTAGCATTTATGGATCTGGAGAAGGCATATGACAGACTTGATAGAGATGCTCTTTGGAAGGTATTAAGAATATATGATGTGGGAGGCAAGTTGTTAGAAGCAGTGAAAAGTTTTTATTTAGGATGTAAGGCATGTATATGTGTAGGAAGAGAGAAAAGTGATTGGTTCTCAGTGAATGTAGGTTTGCGGCAGGGGTGTGTGAAGTCTCCATGGTTGTTTGATTTGTTTATGGATGGGGTTGTTAGGGAGGTGAATGCAAGAGTTTTGGAGAGAGGGGCAAGTATGAAGTCTGTTGTGGATGAAAGAGCTTGGGAAGTGAGTCAGTTGTTGTTCACTGATAATACAGTGCTGGTGGCTGATTCAGGCGAGAAATTGCAGAAGCTGGTGACTGAGTTTGGTAAAGTGTGTGAAAGAAGAAAGCTGAGAGTAAATGTGATTAAGAGCAAGGTTATTAGGTACAGTAGTGTTGAGGGACAAGTCAACTGGGAAGTAAGTCTGAATGGAGAAAAACTGGAGTAAGTGAAGTGTTTTAGATATCTGGGAGTGGATTTGGCAGCGGATGGAACCATGTAAGCGGAAGTGAATCATAGGGTGGGAGAGGGGGCAAAAGTTCTGGGAGCGTTGAAGAATGTGTGGAAGTCGAGAACATTATCTCGGAAAGCAAAAATGGGTATATTTGAGGGAATAGTGGTTCCAAAAATGTTATATGGTTGCGAGGCATGGGCTATGGATAGAGTTGTGCGCAGGAGGGTGGATGTGCTGGAAATGAGATGTTTGAGGACAATATGTGATGTGAGGTGGTTTGATCGAGTAGGTAATAATAGGGTAAGAGAGATGTGTGGTAATAAAAAGAGTGTGGTTGAGAGAGCAGAAGAGGGTGTTTTAAAATGGTTTGGTCACATGGAGAGAATGAGTGAGGAAAGATTGTCCAAGAGGATATATGTGTCAGAGGTGGAGGGAACGAGGAGAAGTGCGAGACCAAATTGGAGGTGGAAAGATGGAGTGAAAAAGATTTTGAGTGATTGCGGCCTGAACATACAGGAGGGTGAAAGGCGTGCATGGAATAGAGTGAATTGGAATGATGTGGTATACCGGGGCCAACATGGTGTCAATGGATTGAACCAGGGCATGTGAAGCATCTGGGGTAAACCATGGAAAGTTCTGTGGGGCCTGAATGTGGAAAGGGAGCTGTGGTTTCGGTGCATTATTACATGACATCTAGAGACTGAGTGTAAACAAAAGTGGCCTTTGTTGTCTTTTCCTAGCGCTACCTCGCGCACATTTGAGGGGAGGGGGTTGTTATTTCATGTGTGGCGGGGTGGCGATGGGAATGAATAAAGGCAGACAGCATGAATTATGTACATGTGTATATATGTATAGGTCTGTGTGTGTATATATGTATACGTTGAGATGTATAGGTATGTATATTTGTGGGTGTTAGGGAGGTGAATGTAAGAGTTTTGGAAAGAGGGGCAAGTATGAAGTCTGTTGGGGATGAGAGAGCTTGGGAAGTGAGTCAGTTGTTCGCTGATGATACAGCGCTGGTGGCTGATTCATGTGAGAAACTGCAGAAGCTGGTGACTGAGTTTGGTAAAGTGTGTGAAAGAAGAAAGTTAAGAGTAAATGTGAATAAGAGCAAGGTTATTAGGTACAGTAGGGTTGAGGGTCAAGTCAATTGGGAGGTAAGTTTGAATGGAGAAAAACTGGAGGAAGTAAAGTGTTTTAGATATCTGGGAGTGGATCTGGCAGCAGATGGAACCATGGAAGCGGAAGTGGATCATAGGGTGGGGGAGGGGGCGAAAATTCTGGGAGCCTTGAAGAATGTGTGGAAGTTGAGAACATTATCTCGGAAAGCAAAAATGGGTATGTTTGAAGGAATAGTGGTTCCAACAATGCTGTATGGTTGTGAGGCGTGGGCTATGGATAGAGTTGTGCGCAGGAGGATGGATGTGCTGGAAATGAGATGTTTGAGGACAATGTGTGGTGTGAGGTGGTTTGATCGAGTAAGTAACGTAAGGGTAAGAGAGATGTGTGGAAATAAAAAGAGCGCGGTTGAGAGAGCAGAAGAGGGTGTTTTGAAATGGTTTGGGCACATGGAGAGAACGAGTGAGGAAAGATTGACCAAGAGGATATATGTGTCGGAGGTGGGGGGAACGAGGAGAAGTGGGAGACCAAATTGGAGGTGGAAAGATGGAGTGAAAAAGATTTTGTGTGATCGGGGCCTGAACATGCAGGATGGTGAAAGGAGGGCAAGGAATAGAGTAAATTGGATCGATGTGGTATACTGGGGTTGACGTGCTGTCAGTGGGTTGAATCAGGGCATGTGAAGTGTCTGGGGTAAACCATGGAAAGCTGTGTAGGTATGTATATTTGCATGTGTGGACGTATGTATATACATGTGTATGGGGGTGGGTTGGGCCATTTCTTTCGTCTGTTTCCTTGCGCTACCTCGCAAACGCGGGAGACAGCGACAAAGCAAAAAAAAAAAAAAATTTTCATGTGTGGACGTTGTATATGTATATACATGTGTATATGGGTGAGTTGGCCAGTCTTTCGTCTGTTTCCTTGCACTACCTCGCTAACGCAGGAGACAGTGACAAAGCAAAATAAATGAATAAATACATATATATATATATATATATATATATATATATATATATATATATATATATATATATATATATATATCCCTGGGGATAGGGGATTAAGAATACTTCCCACGTATTCCCTGCGTGTCATAGAAGGCAACTAAAAGGGGAGGGAGCGGGGGGCTGGAAATCCTCCCCTCTCGGGTTTTTTTTTTTAATTTTCCAAAAGAAGGAACAGAGAAGGAGGCCAGGTGAGGGTATTCCCTCAAAGGCCCAGTCCTTTGTTCTTAACGCTACCTCGCTAATGCGGGAAATGGCGAATAGTTTGAAAGAAAGAAATATATATGTATGTATATATATATATATATATATATATATATATATATATATATATATATATATATATATATATATATATATATTACCAAATCATTTTCCCTAACCCTCTCACTTTGCACACCACCTCGACCAAAACACCCTATATCTGCCACTCTATCATCAAACACATTCAACAAACCTTCAAAATACTCACTCCATCTCCTTCTCACATCACCACTACTTGTTATCACCTCCCCATTTGCGCACTTCACTGAAGTTCCCATTTGCTCCCTTGTCTTACGCACTTTATTTACCTCCTTCCAGAACATCTTTTTATTCTCCCTAAAATTTAATGATACTCTCTCACCCCAACTCTCATTTGCCCTTTTTTTCACCTCTTGCACCTTTCTCTTGACCTCCTGTCTCTTTCTTTTATACATCTCCCACTCAATTGCATTTTTTCCCTGCAAAAATCATCCAAATGCCTCTCTCTTCTCTTTCACTAATACTCTTACTTCTTCATCCCACCACTCACTACCCTTTCTAATCAACCCACCTCCGACTCTTCTCATGCCACAAGCATCTTTTGCGCAATCCATCACTGATTCCCTAAATACATCCCATTCCTCCCCCACTCCCCTTACTTCCATTGTTCTCACCTTTTTCCATTCTGTACTCAGTCTCTCCTGGTACTTCCTCACACAAGTCTCCTTCCCAAGCTCACTTACTCTCACCACCCTCTTCACCCCAACATTCACTCTTCTTTTCTGAAAACCCATACAAATCTTCACCTTAGCCTCAACAAAATAATGATCAGACATCCCTCCAGTTGCACCTCTCAGCACATTAACATCCAAAAGTCTCTCTTTCGCGCGCCTGTCAATTAACACGTAATCCAATAACGCTCTCTGGCCATCTCTCCTACTTACATAAGTATACTTATGTATATCTCACTTTTTAAACCAGGTATTCCCAATCATCAGTCCTTTTTCAGCACATAAATCTACAAGCTCTTCACCATTTCCATTTACAACACTGAACACCCCATGTATACCAATTATTCCCTCAACTGCCACATTACTCACGTTTGCATTCAAATCACCCATCACTATAACCCGGTCTCGTGCATCAAAACCACTACCACACTCATTCAGATGCTCCCAAAACACTTGCCTCTCATGATCTTTCTTCTCATGCCCAGGTGCATATGCACCAATAATCACCCATCTCTCTCCATCAACTTTCAGTTTTACCCATATTAATCGAGAATTTACTTTCTTACATTCTATCACATACTCCCACAACTCCTGTTTCAGGAGTATTGCTACTCCTTCCCTTGCTCTTGCCTTCTCACTAACCCCTGACTTTACTCCCAAGACATTCCCAAACCACTCTTCCCCTTTACCCTTGAGCTTCGTTTCACTCAGAGCCAAAACATCCAGGTTCCTTTCCTCAAACATACTACCTATCTCTCCTTTTTTCACATCTTGGTTACATCCACACACATTTACGCACCCCAATCTGAGCCTTCGAGGAGGATGAGCACTCCCCGCGTGACTCCTTCTTCTGTTTCCCATTTTAGAAAGTTAAAAAATATAAGGAGGGGAGGATTTCTGGCCCCCCGCTCCCGTCCCCTCTAGTCGCTTTCTACGACACGCGAGGAATGCAAAGTGAGAGGGTTAGGGAAAATGATTTGGTAAACAGAGAAGAGGTAGTAAAAGCTTTGCGGAAGATGAAAGCCGGCAAGGCTGCAGGTTTGGATGGTATTGCAGTGGAATTTATTAAAAAAGGGGGTGACTGTATTGTTGACTGGTTGGTAAGGTTATTTAATGTATGTATGACTAATGGTGAGGTGCCTGAGGATTGGCGGAATGCGTGCATAGTGCCATTGTACAAAGGCAAAGGGGATAAGAGTGAGTGCTCAAATTACAGAGGTATAAGTTTGTTGAGTATTCCTGGTAAATTATATGGGAAGATATTGATTGAGAGGGTGAAGGCATGTACAGAGCATCAGATTGGGGAAGAGCAGTGTGGTTTCAGAAGTGGTAGAGGATGTGTGGATCAGGTGTTTGCTTTGAAGAATGTATGTGAGAAATACTTAGAAAAGCAAATGGATTTGTATGTAGCATTTATGGATCTGGAGAAGGCATATGATAGAGTGGATAGAGATGCTCTGTGGAAGGTATTAAGAATATATGGTGTGGGAGGCAAGTTGTCAGAAGCAGTGAAAAGTTTTTATCGAGGATGTAAGGCATGTGTATGAGTAGGAAGAGAGGAAAGTGATTGGTTCTCAGTGAATGTTGATTTGCGGCAGGGGTGTGTGATGTTTCCGTGGTTGTTTAATTTGTTTATGGATGGGGTTGTTAGGGAGGTGAATGCGAGAGTTTTGGGGAGATGGGCAGGTATGCAGTCTGTTGTGGATGAGAGAGCTTGGGAAGTGAGTCAGTTGTTGCTCACTGATGATACAGTGCTGGAGGCTGATTCGCGTGAGAAACTGCAGAAGCTGGTGACTGAGTTTGGTAAAGTGTGTGAAAGAAGAAAGCTGAGAGTAAATGTGAATAAGAACAAGGTTATTAGGTACACTTGGGTTGAGGGACAAGTTAATTGGGAGGTCAGTTTGAATAGAGAAAAACTGAAGGAAGTGAAGTGTTTTAGATATCCGGGAGTGGATTTGGTAGCAGATAGAACCATGGAAGTGGAAGTGAGTCACAGGGTGGGGGAGGGGACGAAGGTTCTGGGAGTGTTGAAGAATGTGTGGAAGGTGAGAACATTATCTCAGAAAGCAAAAATGGGTATGTTTGAAGGAATAGTGGTTCCAACAATGTTATATTGTTGTGAGGCATGGGCTATAGATAGGGTTGTACAGAGGAGGGTGGATGTGCTGGAAATGAGATGTTTGAGGACAATATGTGGTTTGAGGTGGTTTGATTCAGTAAGTAATGAAAGGGTAAGAGAGATGTGTGGTAATAAAAAGAGTGTTGTTGAGAGAGCAGAAGAGGGTGTATTGAAATGGTTTGGTCTCATGGAAAGAATGAGTGAGGAAAGATTGACAAAGAGGATATATGTGTCAGAGGTGGAGAGAATGAGGAGAAGTGGGAGACCAATTTCGAGGTGGAAGGATGGAGTGAAAAAGATTTTGAGCGAACGGGCCTGAACATGTAAGAGGGTGAAAGACATGCAAGGAATAGAGTGAATTGGAACAATGTGGTATACCGGGGTCGACGTGCTGTCAAAGGATTGAACCAGGGCATGTGAAGCGTATGTGGTAAACCATGGAAAGTTTTGTGGGGCCTGGATGTGGAAAGGGAACTGTGGTTTCGGTGCATTATACATGACAGCTAGAGACTGAGCGTGAACAAATGTGGCCTAGTTGTCTTTTTCTAATGCTACCTCGCACATGTGTGGGGGAGGGGTTTGTCATTTCATGTGTGGCAGGGTGGCGACAGGAATGAATGAAGGCAGTAAGTATGAATTATGTACATGTGTATATATGGATGTGTCTGTGTAGGTATATATATGTATACGTTGAAATGTTTCCCATTTTAGAAAGTTAATACAAGGAGGGGAGGATTTCTGGCCCCCCGCTCCCGTCCCCTCTAGTCGCTTTCTACGACACGCGAGGAATACATGGGAAGTATTCTTTCACCCCTATCCCCAGGGATAATATACATATATATATATACACACACACACACACACACACACACACACACACACATACACACACATACGCACATACACACACACACACACATACATATATATACATATGAAAAATGTAAGAAACAATTTAGAAAACAAACTTTTAGCTTGAAAAGAATGAAAAAATGAACGTCACATCAGTGATGGATTGCGCAAAAGATGCTTGTGGCATGAGAAGAGTGGGAGGTGGGCTGTTTAGAAAGGGTAGTGAGTGGTGGGATGAAGAAGTAAGAGTATTAGTGAAAGAGAAGAGAGAGGCATTTGGACGATTTTTGCAGGGAAAAAATGCAATTGAGTGGGAGAAGTATAAAAGAAAGAGACAAGAGGTCAAGAGAAAGGTGCAAGAGGTGAAAAAAAGGGCAAATGAGAGTTGGGGTGAGAGACTATCAGTAAATTTTAGGGAGAATAAAAAGATGTTCTGGAAGGAGGTAAATAGGGTGCATAAGACAAGGGAGCAAATGGGAACTTCAGTGAAGGGCGTAAATGGGGAGGTGATAACAAGTAGTGGTGATGTGAGAAGGAGATGGAATGAGTATTTTGAAGGTTTGTTGAATGTGTCTGATGACAGAGTGGCAGATATAGGGTGTTTGGGTCGAGGTGGTGTGCAAAGTGAGAGGGTTAGGGAAAATGATTTGGTAAACAGAGAAGAGGTAGTAAAAGCTTTGCGGAAGATGAAAGCCGGCAAGGCTGCAGGTTTGGATGGTATTGCAGTGGAATTTATAAAAAAAAGGGGGTGACTGTATTGTTGACTGGTTGGTAAGGTTATTTAATGTATGTATGACTCATGGTGAGGTGCCTGAGGATTGGCGGAATGCGTGCATAGTGCCATTGTACAAAGGCAAAGGGGATAAGAATGAGTGCTCAAATTACAGAGGTATAAGTTTGTTGAGTATTCCTGGTAAATTATATGGGAGGGTATTGATTGAGAGGGTGAAGGCATGTACAGAGCATCAGATTGGGGAAGAGCAGTGTGGTTTCAGAAGTGGTAGAGGATGTGTGGATCAGGTGTTTGCTTTGAAGAATGTATGTGAGAAATACTTAGAAAAGCAAATGGATTTGTATGTAGCATTTATGGATCTGGAGAAGGCATATGATAGAGTTGATAGAGATGCTCTGTGGAAGGTATTAAGAATATATGGTGTGGGAGGCAAGTTGTTAGAAGCAGTGAAAAGTTTTTATCGAGGATGTAAGGCATGTGTACGTGTAGGAAGAGAGGAAAGTGATTGGTTCTCAGTGAATGTAGGTTTGCGGCAGGGGTGTGTGATGTCTCCATGGTTGTTTAATTTGTTTATGGATGGGGTTGTTAGGGAGGTAAATGCAAGAGTCTTGGAAAGAGGGGCAAGTATGAAGTCTGTTGGGGATGGGAGAGCTTGGGAAGTGAGTCAGTTGTTGTTCGCTGATGATACAGCGCTGGTGGCGGATTCATGTGAGAAACTGCAGAAGCTGGTGACGGAGTTTGGTAAAGTGTGTGGAAGAAGAAAGTTAAGAGTAAATGTGAATAAGAGCAAGGTTATTAGGTACAGTAGGGTTGAGGGTCAAGTCAATTGGGAGGTGAGTTTGAATGGAGAAAAACTGGAGGAAGTGAAGTGTTTTAGATATCTGGGAGTGGATCTGTCAGCGGATGGAACCATGGAAGCGGAAGTGGATCATAGGGTGGGGGAGGGGGCGAAAATTTTGGGAGCCTTGAAAAATGTGTGGAAGTCGAGAACATTATCCCGGAAAGCAAAAATGGGTATGTTTGAAGGAATAGTGGTTCCAACAATGTTGTATGGTTGCGAGGCGTGGGCTATGGATAGAGTTGTGCGCAGGAGGATGGATGTGCTGGAAATGAGATGTCTGAGGACAATGTGTGGTGTGAGGTGGTTTGATCGAGTAAGTAACGTAAGGGTAAGAGAGATGTGTGGAAATAAAAAGAGCGTGGTTGAGAGAGCAGAAGAGGGTGTTTTGAAGTGGTTTGGGCACATGGAGAGAATGAGTGAGGAAAGATTGACCAAGAGGATATATGTGTCGGAGGTGGAGGGAACGAGGAGAAGAGGGAGACCAAATTGGAGGTGGAAAGATGGAGTGAAAAGGATCTTGTGTGATCGGGGCCTGAACATGCAGGAGGGTGAAAGGAGGGCAAGGAATAGAGTGAATTGGAGCGATGTGGTATACAGGGGTTGACGTGCTGTCAGTGGATTGAATCGGGGCATGTGAAGCGTCCGGGGTAAACCATGGAAAGCTGTGTAGGTATGTATATTTGCGTGTGTGGACGTGTGTATGTACATGTGTATGGGGGGGTTGGGCCATTTCTTTCGTCTGTTTCCTTGTGCTACCTCGCAAACGCGGGAGACAGCGACGAGGTATAAAAAAAAAAAAAAACGTTGAAATGTAAAAAAGCGGGTATATGTGCGTGTGTGGATGTGTATGTATATACATGTGTATGTGGGTGGGTTGGGCCATTCTTTCATCTGTTTCCTCATGCTACCTCTCTAACGTGGGAGACAGCGATAAAGTATAATAATAATAATAATAATAATAATAATAATAATAATAATAATAATAATGATTTATATTTATCTATTTTGCTTTGTCACTGTCTCCCACGTTAGAGAGGTAGCGCAAGGAAACAGACAAAAGAATGGCCCAACCCACTCACATACACATGTATATACATACACGTCCAGACACGCAAATATACATACCTATACATCTCAATGTACACAATGTACACTCAGACATATACATATATACACATGTACATAATTCATACTTTCTGCCTTCATTTATTCCTATCGCCACCTCGCCACACATGAAATAACAACCCCCTCCCCCCTCATGTGTACGAGGTAGCGCTAGGAAAAGACAACAAAGGCCCCATTCGGTCACACTCAGTCTCTTGCTGTCATGTAATAATGCACTGAAACCACAGCTCCCTTTCCACATCCAGGCCCTACAGAACTTTCCATGGTTTACCCCAGACGCTTCACATAATAATAATAATAATAATAATAATAATAATAATAATAATAATATTTTTTTTTTTTTTTATACTTTGTCGCTGTCTCCCGCGTTTGCGAGGTAGCGCAAGGAAACAGACGAAAGAAATGGCCCAACCCCCCCCATACACATGTATATACATACGTCCACACACGCAAATATACATACCTACACAGCTTTCCATGGTTTACCCCAGACGCTTCACATGCCTTGGTTCAATCCACTGACAGCACGTCAACCCCGGTATACCACATCGCTCCAATTCACTCTATTCCTTGCCCTCCTTTCACCCTCCTGCATGTTCAGGCCCCGATCACACAAAATCTTTTTCACTCCATCTTTCCACCTCCAATTTGGTCTCCCTCTTCTCCTTGCTCCCTCCACCTCCGACACATATATCCTCTTGGTCAATCTTTCCTCACTCATCCTCTCCATGTGCCCAAACCACTTCAAAACATCCTCTTCTGCTCTCTCAACCACGCTCTTTTTATTTCCACACATCTCTCTTACCCTTACGTTACTCACTCGATCAAACCACCTCACACCACACATTGTCCTCAAACATCTCATTTCCAGCACATCCATCCTCCTGCGCACAACTCTATCCATAGCCCACGCCTCGCAACCATACAACATTGTTGGAACCACTATTCCTTCAAACATGCCCATTTTTGCTTTCCGAGATAATATTCTCGACTTCCACACATTCTTCAAGGCCCCCAGAATTTTCGCCCCCTCCCCCCCCCCCTATGATCCACTTCCGCTTCCATGGTTCCATCCGCTGCCAGATCCACTCCCAGATATCTAAAACACTTCACTTCCTCCAGTTTTTCTCCATTCAAACTCACCTCCCAATTGACTTGACCCTCAACCCTACTGTACCTAATAACCTTGCTCTTATTCACATTTACTCTTAACTTTCTTCTTCCACACACTTTACCAAACTCAGTCACCAGCTTCTGCAGTTTCTCACATGAATCAGCCACCAGCGCTGTATCATCAGCGAACAACAACTGACTCACTTCCCAAGCTCTCTCATCCCCAACAGACTTCATACTTGCCCCTCTTTCCAAAACTCTTGCATTTACCTCCCTAACAACCCCATCCATAAACAAATTAAACAACCATGGAGACATCACACACCCCTGCCGCAAACCTACATTGACTGAGAACCAATCACTTTCCTCTCTTCCTACACGTACACATGCCTTACATCCTCGATAAAAACTTTTCACTGCTTCTAACAACTTTCCTCCCACACCATATATTCTTAATACCTTCCACAGAGCATCTCTATCAACTCTATCATATGCCTTCTCCAGATCCATAAATGCTACATACAAATCCATTTGCTTTTCTAAGTATTTCTCACATACATTCTTCAAAGCAAACACCTGATCCACACATCCTCTACCACTTCTGAAACCACACTGCTCTTCCCCAATCTGATGCTCTGTACATGCCTTCACCCTCTCAATCAATACCCTCCCATATAATTTACCAGGAATACTCAACAAACTTATACCTCTGTAATTTGAGCACTCACTCTTATCCCCTTTGCCTTTGTACAATGGCACTATGCACGCATTCCACCAATCCTCAGGCACCTCACCATAAGTCATACATACATTAAATAACCTTACCAACCTGTCCACAATACAGTCACCCCCTATTTTAATAAATTCCACTGCAATACCATCCAAACCTGCAGCCTTGCCGGCTTTCATCTTCCGCAAAGCTTTCACTACCTCTTCTCTGTCTACCAAATCATTTTCCCTAACCCTCGCACTTTGCACACCACCTCGACCAAAACACCCTATATCTGCCACTCTATCATCAAACACATTCAACAAACCTTCAAAATACTCACTCCATCTCCTTCTCACATCACCACTACTTGTTATTACCTCCCCATTTGCGCCCTTCACTGAAGTTCCCATTTGCTCCCTTGTCTTACGCACTTTATTTACCTCTTTCCAGAACATCTTTTTATTCTCCCTAAAATTTAATGATACTCTCTCACCCCAACTCTCATTTGCCCTTTTTTTCACCTCTTGCACCTTTCTCTTGACCTCCTGTCTCTTTCTTTTATACATCTCCCACTCAATTGCATTTTTTCCCTGCAAAAATCATCCAAATGCCTCTCTCTTCTCTTTCACTAATACTCTTACTTCTTCATCCCACCACTCACTACCCTTTCTAATCAACCCACCTCCCACTCTTCTCATGCCACAAGCATCTTTTGCGCAATCCATCACTGATTCCCTAAATACATCCCATTCCTCCCCCACTCCCCTTACTTACATTGTTCTCACCTTTTTCCATTCTGTACTCAGTCTCTCCTGGTACTTCCTCACACAGGTCTCCTTCTCAAGCTCACTTACTCTCACCACCCTCTTCACCCCAACATTCACTCTTCTTTTCTGAAAACCCATACAAATCTTCACCTTAGCCTCCACAAGATAATGATCAGACATCCCTCCAGTTGCACCTCTCAGCACATTAACATCCAAAAGTCTCTCTTTCGCACGCCTGTCAATTAACACGTAATCCAATAACGCTCTCTGGCCATTTCTCCTACTTACATAAGTATACTTATGTATATCTCGCTTTTTAAACCAGGTATTCCCAATCATCAGTCCTTTTTCAGCACATAAATCTACAAGCTCTTCACCATTTCCATTTATATATATATATATATATATATATATATATATATATATATATATATATATATATATATATATATATATATAGTGAATGTTGGGGTGAAGAGGGTGGTGAGAGTAAGTGAGCTTCGGAAGGAGACTTGTGTGAGGAAGTACCAGGAGAGACTGAGTACAGAATGGAAAAAGGTGAGAACAATGGAAGTAAGGGGAGTGGGGGAGGAATGGGATGTATTTAGGGAATCAGTGATGGATTGCGCAAAAGATGCTTGTGGCATGAGAAGAGTGGGAGGTGGGTTGATTAGAAAGGGTAGTGAGTGGTGGGATGAAGAAGTAAGAGTATTAGTGAAAGAGAAGAGAGAGGCATTTGGACGATTTTTGCAGGGAAAAAATTATATTGAGTGGGAGACGTATAAAAGAAAGAGACAGGAGGTCAAGAGAAAGGTGCAAGAGATGAAAAAAAGGGCAAATGAGAGTTGGGGTGAGAGAGTATCATTAAATTTTAGGGAGAATAAAAAGATGTTCTGGAAGGAGGTAAATAAAGTGCGTAAGACAAGGGAGCAAATGGGAACTTCAGTGAAGGGCGCAAATGGGGAGGTGATAACAAGTAGTGGTGATGTGAGAAGGAGATGGAGTGAGTATTTTGAAGATTTGTTGAATGTGTTTGATGATAGAGTGGCAGATATAGGGTGTTTTGGTCGAGGTGGTGTGCAAAGTGCGAGGGTTAGGGAAAATGAGTTGGTAAACAGAGAAGAGGTAGTAAAAGCTTTGCGGAAGATGAAAGCCGGCAAGGCAGCAGGTTTGGATGGTATTGCAGTGGAATTTATTAAAAAAGGGGGTGACTGTATAGTTGACTGGTTGGTAAGGTTATTTAATGTATGTATGACTCATGGTGAGGTGTCTGAGGATTGGCGGAATGCGTGCATAGTGTCATTGTACAAAGGCAAAGGGGATAAGAGTGAGTGCTCAAATTACAGAGGTATAAGTTTGTTGAGTATTCCTGGTAAATTATATGGGCGGATATTGATTGAGAGGGTGAAGGCATGTACAGAGCATCAGATTGGGGAAGAGCAGTGTGGTTTCAGAAGTGGTAGAGGATGTGTGGATCAGGTGTTTGCTTTGAAGAATGTATGTGAGAAATACTTAGAAAAGCAAATGGATTTGTATGTAGCATTTATGGATCTGGAGAAGGCATATGATAGAGTTGATAGAGATGCTCTTTGGAAGGTATTAAGAATATATGGTGTGGGAGGCAAGTTGTTAGAAGCAGTGAAAAGTTTTTATCGAGGATGTAAGGCATGTGTACGTGTAGGAAGAGAGGAAAGTGATTAGTTCTCAGTGAATGTAGGTTTGCGGCAGGGGTGTGTGATGTCTCCATGGTTGTTTAATTTGTTTATGGATGGGGTTGTTAGGGAGGTGAATGCAAGAGTTCTGGAAAGAGGGGCAAGTATGAGGTCTGTTGGGGATGAGAGAGCGTGGGAAGTGAGTCAGTTGTTGTTCGCTGATGATACAGCGCTGGTGGCTGATTCATGTGAGAAACTGCAGAAGCTGGTGACTGAGTTTGGTAAAGTGTGTGAAAGAGGAAAGTTAAGAGTAAATGTGAATAAGAGCAAGGTTATTAAGTAAAGTAGGGTTGAGGGTCAATTCAATTGGGAGGTGAGTTTGAATGGAGAAAAACTGGAGGAAGTGAAGTGTTTTAGATATCTGGGAGTGGATCTGGCAGCGGATGGAACCATGGAAGCGGAAGTGGATCATAGGGTGGGGGAGGGGGCGAAAATTCTGGGAGCCTTGAAGAATGTGTGGAAGTCGAGAACATTATCTCGGAAAGCAAAAATGGGTATGTTTGAAGGAATAGTGGTTCCAACAATGTTGTATGGTTGCGAGGCGTGGACTATGGATAGAGTTGTGCGCAGGAGGATGGATGTGCTGGAAATGAGATGTTTGAGGACAATGTGTGGTGTGAGGTGGTTTGATCGAGTAAGTAACGTAAGGGTAAGAGAGATGTGTGGAAATAAAAAGAGCGTGGTTGAGAGAGCAGAAGAGGGTGTTTTGAAATGGTTTGGTCACATGGACAGAATGAGTGAGGAAAGATTGACCAAGAGGATATATGTGTCGGAGGTGGAGGGAACGAGGAGAAGAGGAAGACTAAATTGGAGGTGGAAAGATGGAGTGAAAAAGATTTTGTGTGATCGGGGCCTGAACATGCAGGAGGGTGAAAGGAGGGCAAAGAATAGAGTGAATTGGAGCGATGTGGTATACCGGGGTTGACGTGCTGTCAGTGGATTGAATCAAGGCATGTGTATGGGGGTGGGTTGGGCCATTTCTTTCGTCTGTTTCCTTGCGCTACCTCGCAAACACGGGAGACAGCGACAAAGCAAAAAAAAAAAAAAAAAATATATATATATATATATATATATATATATATATATATATATATATATATATATATATATATATATATCTTTTTATTATTTTTTTATTTTGCTTTGTCGCTGTCTCCCACATTTGCGAGGTAGCGCAAGGAAACAGAAGAAAGAAATGGCCCAACCCATCCCCATACACATGTATATACATACACGTCCACACATGCAAATATACATACCTATACATCTCAATGTACACATATATATACACACACAGACACATACATATATACACATGCACACAATTCACACTGTCTGCCTTTATTCATTCCCATCGCCACCTCGCCACACATGGAATACCATCCCCTCCCCCCTCATGTGTGCGAGGTAGCGCTAGGAAAAGACAACAAAGGCCCCATTCGTTCACACTCAGTCTCCAGCTGTCATGCAATAATGCCTGAAACCACAGCTCCCTTTCCACATCCAGGCCCCACACAACTTTCCATGGTTTACTCCAGACGCTTCACATGCCCTGATTCAATCCACTGACAGCACGTCAACCCCGTAATACTACATTCATCCAATTCACTTTATTCCTTGCCCACCTTTCACCCTCCTGCATGTTCAGGCCCCGATCACTCAAAATCTTTTTCACTCCATCTTTCCACCTCCAATTTGGTCTCCCACTTCTCGTTCCCTCCACCTCCGACACATATATCCCCTTGGTCAATCTTTCCTCACTCATTCTCTCCATGTGCCCAAACCATTTCAAAACACCCTCTTCTGCTCTCTCAACCACGCTCTTTTCATTTCCACACATCTCTCTTACCCTTACATTACTTACTCGATCAAACCACCTCACACCACACATTGTCCTCAAACATCTCATTTCCAGCACATCCACCCACCTGCGCACAACTCTATTAATAGCCCACGCCTCGCAACCATACAACATTGTTGGAACCACTATTCCTTCAAACATACCCATTTTTGCTTTCTGAGATAATGTTCTCGACTTCCACACATACTTCAATGCTCCCAGGATTTTCGCCCCCTCCCCCACCCTATGATTCACATCTGCTTCCATGGTTCCATCCGCTGCCAGATCCACTCCCAGATATCTAAAACACTTTACTTCCTCCAGTTTTTCTCCATTCAAACTTGCCTCACAATTGACTTGACCCTCAACCCTACTGTACCTAATAACCTTGCTCTTATTCACATTTACTCTTAACTTTCTTCTTTCACACACTTTACCAAACTCAGTCACCAGCTTCTGCAGTTTCTCACATGAATCAGCCACCAGCGCTGTATCATCAGCGAACAACAACTGACTCACTTCCCAAGCTCTCTCATCCACAACAGACTGCATACTTGCCCCTCATTCTAAAACTCTTGCATTCATCTCCATAACAACCGTATCCATAAACAAGTTAAACAACCATGGAGACATCACACACCCCTGCCGCAAACCTATATTCACTGAGAACCAATCACTTTCTTCCTACACGTACACATGAATTACATCCTAAATAAAAAATTTTCACTGCTTCTAACAACTTGCCTCCCACACCATATATCCTTAATACCTTCCACAGAGCATCTCTGTCAACTCTATCATATGACTTCTCCAGATCCATAAATGCTACATACAAATCCATTTGCTTTTCTAAGTATTGCTCACATACATTCAAAGCAAACACCTGATCCATACATCCTCTACCACTGCTCTTCCCTAATCTGAAGCTCTGTACATGCCTTCACCCTCTCAATCAATTCCCCCCATATAATTTCCCAGGAATACTCAACAAACTTATACCTTTGTAATTTGAGCACTCACTTTTATCCCCTTTGCCTTTGTACAATGGCACTAAGCAAGAATTCCGCCAATCCTCAGCCACCACACCATGAGTCATCCATACATTAAATAACCTTACCAACCAGTCAACAATACAGTCACCCCCTTTTTTAATAAAATCCACTGCAATACCATCTTAACCCGCTGCCTTGCCAACTTTCGTCTTCCGCAAAGCTTTTACTACCTCTTCTCTCTTTGCCAAATCATTTTCCTTAACCCTCTCACTTTGCACACCACCTTGACCAGAACACCCTATATCTGCCACTCTATCATCAAACACATTCAACAAACCTTCAAATTGCTAACTCTAATAACTCCATCTACTTCTCACATCACCACTACTTGTTATCACCTCCCCATTAGCTCCTTTCACTGAAGTTCCCATTTATTCCCTTGTCTTACGCACTTTATCTACCTCCTTCCAAAACATCAGTTGTTGTTCGCTGATGATACAGCGCTGGTGGCTGATTCATGTGAGGAACTGCAGAAGCTGGTGACTGAGTTTGGTAAAGTGTGTGAAAGAAGAAAGTTGAGAGTAAATGTGAATAAGAGCAAGGTAATTAGGTCCAGTAGGGTTGAGGGTCAAGTCAACTGCGAGGTAAGTTTGAATGGAGAAAAACTGGAGGAAGTAAAGTGTTTTAGATATCTGGGAGTGGATCTGGCAGCGGATGGAACCATGGAAGCGGAAGTGGATCATAGGGTGGGGGAGGGGGCGAAAATCCTGGGAGCCTTGAAGAATGTGTGGAAATCGAGAACATTATCTCGGAAAGCAAAAATGGGTATGTTTGAAGGAATAGTGGTTCCAACAATGTTGTATGGTTGCAAGGCGTGGGCTATGGATAGAGTTGTGCGCAGGAGGATGGATGTGCTGGAAATGAGATGTTTGAGGACAATGTGTGGTGTGAGGTGGTTTGATCGAGTAAGTAACGTAAAGGTAAGAGAGATGTGTGAAAATAAAAAGAGCGTGGTTGAGAGAGCAGAAGAGGGTGTTTTGAAACGGTTTGGGCACATGGAGAGAATGAGTGAGGAAAGATTGACCAAGAGGATATATGTGTCAGAGGTGGAGGGAACAAGGAGAAGTGGGAGACCAAATTGGAGGTGGAAAGATGGAGTGAAAAAGATTTTGTGTGATCGGGGCCTGAACATGCAGGAGGGTGAAAGGCGGGCAAGGAATAGAGTGAATTGGATCAATGTGGTATACTGGGGTTGACGTGCTGTCAGTGGATTGAATCAGGGCATGTGAAGAGTCTGGGGTAAACCATGGAAAGCTGTGTAGGTATGTATATTTGCGTGTGTGGACGTATGTATATACATGTGTATGGGGGTGGGTTGGGCCATTTCTTTCATCTGTTTCCTTGCGCTACCTCGCAAACGTGGGAGACAGCGGAAAAAAAAAAAAAAAAAATATATATATATATATATATATATATATATATATATATATATATATATATATCCCTGGGGATAGGGGAGAAAGAATACTTCCCACATATTCCTTGCGTGTCGTAGAAGGCGACTAAAAGGGGAGGGAGCAGGGGACTGGAAATCCTCCCCTCTCATTATTTTTTTTAATTTTCCAAAAGAAGGAACAGAGAAGGGGGCCATTTGAGGATATTCCCTCAAAGGCCCAGTTCTCTGTTCTTAATGCTACTTTGCTAACGCGGGAAATGGTGAATAATTTGAAAGAAAGAAAGAAATATATATATATATATATATAATATATATATATATATATATATATATATATATATATATATATATATATATATATATACATATATATTCTTTTTTCTTTCAAACTTTTCGCCATTTCTCACATTAGCGAGGTAGCGTTAAGAACAGAGGACTGGGCCTTTGAGGGAATACCCTCACCTGGCCCAATTCTCTGTTCCTTCTTTTGGAAAATTAAAAAAAAACGAGAGGGAAGGATTTCCAGCCCCCCACTCCCTCCCCTTTTAGTCGCCTTCTACGACACGCAGGGAATACGTGGGAAGTATTCTTTCCCCCCTATCCCCAGGGAAAATATATATATATATATATATATATATATATATATATATATATATATATATATATATATATATATATATATATATATATATATATTCATTTATTCATCATACTTTGTCGGTCTCCCGTGTTACTGAGGTAGTGCAAGGAAACAGACAAAAGAATGGCCCAATCCATCCTCATGCACACATATATACATACACGTCCACACAAGCACATACATATCTATACATCTCAACGTATACATACATATATATATACACACACACACAGACATATACATATATACACATGTACATAATTCATACTGTCTGCCCTCATTCATTCCCATTGCCACCCATGATATGACACCCCCCTCCCCCTGCATGTGCTCGAGGTAGCGTTAGGAAAAGACAACAAAGGCCATATTCGTTCACACTCAGTCTCTAGCTGTCATGTATAATGCACCGAAACCACAGCTCCCTTTCCACATCCAAGCCCCACAGAACTTTCCATGGTTTACCCCAGATGCTTCACATGCCCTGGTTCAATCCAATGACTTTATGTCGACCCTGGTATACCACATCATTCCAATTCATTCTATTCCTTGCATGCCTTTCACCCTCCTGCATGTTCAGACCCCGATCACTCAGAATCTTTTTCACTCCATCTTTCCACCTCCAATTTGGTCTCCCACTTTTCCTTGTTCCTTCCACCTCTGTCACATATATCCTCTTGGTCAATCTTTCCTCACTCATTCTCCCCATGTGAGCAAACCATTTCAAAAGACCCTCTTCTCTCTCTCAACCACACTCTTTTTATTACCTCACATCTCTCTTACCCTTTCATTACTTACTTGATCAAACCACCTCACACCACATACTGTCCTCAAATATCTCATTTCAGCACATCCACCCTCCTCCGCACAACTCTATCCATAGCCCATGCCTCACAACCATATAACATTGTTGGAACCACTATTCCTTCAAACATACCCATTTTTGCTTTCCGAGATAACTTTCTCAACTTCCACACATTTTTCAACACTTCCAGAACTTTCAACCCCTCCCCCATCCTATGATTCACTTCTGCTTCCATGGTTCCATCCGCTGCCAAATCCACTCCCAAATATCTAAAACACTCCACTTCCTCCAGTTTTTCTCCATATAAACTTACCTCCCAGTTGACCTGTCCCTCAGCCCTACTGTACCTAATAACCTTGCTCTTATCCACATGTACTCTCATCTTTCTTCTTTCACACACTTTACCAAACTCACACCAGCTTCTGCAGTTTCTCATCTGAATCAGCCACCAGCGCTGTATCATCAGCAAACAACAACTGACTCACTTCTTTTTTTTTTTTCATACTATTCGCCATCTCCCGCGTTAGCGAGGTAGCGCCAAGAACAGAGGACCAAGCCCTTGTAAAAAAATATTTCTCACATTCGTGCTTATCAATCCTACCGAGACAACATGAATCATACTGATCATTTCAAAATTCATCAGACTCATCTGGAAATGTGCATATTTTACCTTGTATATCATGTCTTTACCCCTGTGTGTGTGTGTGTGTGTGTGTGTGTGTGTGTGTGTGTGTGTGTGTGTGTGTATGTGTGTGTGTGTGCATACGTGGGTAATTACGAATTTGTGCAGTAATGGGAGCAAGTTTTAATTTGTAGGTCCCATTTCTTGAAAATTCTGCACAATCATACCTCCTAAATCAATGTATGCTGTCTGCATTAATCTGCATTTCATTCCATTCATCCACCACTTCTATCATAGAACAGTGCTTCTTTATCTGATTTTTACCAAGATTCTTGCTTAATTTCACGTTAAAGTCTCTGGTAGCTTTATCCCTACATCTCTCATAGACCGATTCACTGTCTGTCATTAATCTGTTTTAGAAAATTAAAGGTAGTGATCAAGTCACCCATCACTCTTCTCTCTTCCAAGGTGGGTAAACCTAAAGCCTCTAGCCTTTCCTTGTAATTCAGCTTTCTTAATTCTCATACCACCTCTGATGCCCTCCTCTAGACATTCTTCATTAGCTCTTTATGTCTCTTTAGATGTGGTAAGCAACCAAGAGGAACATTGCTAAGTACTTCCTTACCAATATCCATGTACTGTCTTGAAAGCTATTCAAGTATTTGCCAGCAGACAGTTTGTCTCTTTAGCCATTCTCTTAACAAGGGACTCTGGCAACAACTTAATGATGATGATGGCTCCCAGTTTTTCCCAAACACTGAATTCTGAAGCTTATATCTGGCTAAACAAGAATCATATTGAGGCTTTCTTTTGTCTAGCCCTGTCCACTTTACTTTGTGAGTAAGTAATTACCTATCTGTATAATACAGGATGGGGCCCCATCTCTTAAACATTGTTTACTGCTCACATAACCTAAGTCTATATATGATGTCCACATTTACCATGGCCTCAGTCATTCTGTTCCATTCATCCATCACCCTTACACTACTGAAGTACTTTTTTTAAAAAGTTTTTTCCTTGATTTCATGTTTTATCCTCTGGTTACTCTATCCTTATTCTTTCTAAAAACTGATTCCAGTCCACATCATTGATCTGTTATAAAAACTTAAAAGTTGTGATCTGGTCATCCTTCACTCTTTGGCCTCCTAAGGAGATCAAATCTCAAGCCTCAAGCCTTTCCTTGAAACTCAGCTCTCTTAATTCTGGGACCATCATTCTTGCCCTCCTCAGAACCTTTTCTATTGGCACTGTGCTTCTTTAGGTGAAGTGACCAATCCTGATAAGAATATTCTAGTTTTGGCCTTATGTATGATAAGAACAGCTTGCTAAAAATTTCCGTATTCATTTCCTTGAAAGGTATTCTGATATTTGTCAGAGGATAGCTTGTCTTCTTTACTATTTTCCTCACTTGGAACTCTGATAAGTTAGGAACAATGCTAACTTCTAAGTCATTCTCAAACACAGAATCTTTTATTCTATCACATCCTCATTACTTTACGTTTACTCATAGCGATAAGAATATTCTAGTTTTGGCCTTATGTATGATAAGAACAGCTTGCTAAAAATTTCTGTATTCATTTCCTTGAAAGGTATTCTGATATTTGTCAGAGGACAACTTGTCTTTTTTACATTTTCCTCACTTGGAACTCTGATAAGTTAGGAACAATGCTAACTTCTAAGTCATTCTCAAACACAGAATCTTTTATTCTATCACATCCTCATTACTTTACGTTTACTCATAGTGAATTCTATCATCTGGAGTTCAGTTATGGAGACTTGCCATAGCCACCCCCTTGAGGGATTTCCAGTAAGAAACAGTAGATAGCTTGACAGAACTTCATCAACCATTTATCAGACCAACTTTGGAGCCTGTTTTGGTCCCCATGAAAGTTAATGTAATCTTCTGCACTTTTCCATCATGACTTTTGCATCATCTGCAAACATATTCAAGTAGGAGTTCATACCTTAAGCAAGTCATTTACATAGATCAAGACCATTAAAAAACCCTGGGGCACTCCAGTGGTGATCTCCACCCATTTAGAGAACACCCCTCTGACATGTATCCCTTGTGCCCTTCCACTAAGAGAATCTCTCCAACAGAGCAGTCTATTCATTATTCCTGCCTGGTATTTCAGTTTCTTAATCAGCCTCCCATGTAGTACTGTGTCAAATGCTTTCTGGCAATCATAATTTGTCTTATGAATGAAAGTCCTCCAGTTAGCTACCATTACACCATACAAGATACAACATTAACATATATTTACATTTAACACAGATATTTTTGGTAGGTTCTGAAGCATCTTCCATTCTCTTCTGATGTAGTCTACAGAACCTACAATAACCACATGTTTGAGCTCATGGTAGTGGAAATTGGAGGCTCGAAGGGGCATCACTAAATTGCGGAGGCCAATAAGTGGCGAATCTGGGTCAGCAAAGAGGCATACTACCACATGGCCATTTAATACTGTCATTGCCGCTTGGTTACGATCCTGCAAGAAGAGAACGAGTTTGTTACTAATGGTAATTGCTTTACTATTTTTAGATAATGTCTGCATACTCATATGTATCTACAATAAAGAGTTTGATGTAAAACGAGAGAAATACTTCTGAGAGGAAGGGGAAAATACTGATATAAAAGCATGGCAATGTCTTCATAAAAAAATCCATAAAGATTGGCATGCAAATATCTCACCAATATGCAATCCTCTAACGATCTTGCAGGACACCAATGGAACATCCCAGTTGAGTCATATTTCATCTCTGTCTTCTCAAAGTCAAAATCTTTGGCCTGGTCATCTGCAATACCCACTGTCAAGCCATTGTTGTTACCACCATTCCCTCCTCCACTGCTACGACTTGTGGGCCTACGAGGATAAAAGATTTGTGATTAGCATTCTCAATATGAGTCCTGATTCTGTGTAGGATGTTCAGTAGTATCTACACTGCATTGTATTTGTGCTCTAATCCTAAATACTGAATGACTAGAGGTGAACTTCTTTATTAAACACATATATTCAGGCTGTGCTCCTGTACTACCTTTTCATCAAGTGATTCAAAAATTATAAAGTATAATTTTCAGATAAAATGAAACAATGTACTCTGAAAACCATTCTGAAAAATAAAAAGCCAGCTTCAAATGAAATACATAAACCTTTCTTTCAGTAACATACAAGAGCTGATAAAGAATAGAAATCATAAGATAAGATTTCTAAGGGTACAAGAAGATTCATGTTGAATTCATTTATTGAAATAAGAGTATGCTACTACAAGTAGAATGAAAAACAGCAGTCCTTTTTTCTTTAATCTTTATCAAATAATTCACCACTCAATTTATGTTGAGTCTATACTGTTGATGATGGCAAGACAGTATTCAAAGAGTAATTTTGAGAAGTTAAAACCTTAGATGATGCAGAATGCAAATTCTCAGCAAGAAACATCCCAACGAACTGTTAATATAATACTAATACAATATAGAATAATGAGGCATACACAGTACAGTGTACAGGCATGGAAAGCATGTGACTAATATTATCTAATGATTTACAGCTGGCCCAGACATATGATCCAGCTTAATGGAAAAGTTACTAAAAGAATCATAGCTTTATCATTTCACCTCATCAGCAATATCTTGAGTATTTGTTGGCTGTGTTTTACTGTACTTATTATTCATATTTAAAAGAAAATGAATTAAGGTAATAATTGTGCAGTAAATGAAAAACTATCACCTGGATCATCTGCCCCTCTGTGACATGCATATAAGCACGCATATACACTAACACCTTAAAATACAGACTATAATAAAAAAGCAAACATGCTTCATTATACTGCTTTCTCACAGAAAGGTAAAGGGTAAGATATATCTTTATAAACGACTGGCAACAGACAAAGAATTTGAATTGTCCCTTGACTCATCCCCATAAAAAAGTATGCCCACCACAAAAACGATAAAAAGTGGTTGGCCAATTTCATAGCCAACTACCAAGCCAGCACGAACTCACAATGGCTTCACCTCTAAAATATCTAAACACTACAGTGGAGTTTTCCAAGAAACATTTCTTTCTCCAACGCTCTTCAATTTCTACTTATATACCCTTCTACTATCTCCAGCAAACCACAACATATGCAGATGATCTCACAAACATATCACAGTACTCTGATTCCATGATGGCAACAACAAGCATGAAACAATATACCATACAACTGGATCAATGGCTCACCCTGAACAGAATGTGTGCTTCTCCATGGAAGTCTTCAAGTACTCTTTTAACCCCAGACAGACATAAATCCATCAAAAACGTTCTGGTCACATTGCATGGACAATCATTCTCACTAAATAAAACACTGGCAAATATAGGTATCACATACAATAAACACAACATTCACCCCTCATACCAAGAGCATCACCCAATCTAAATGCCCTCAGAACACTAACTTGGACAATACAAGAATCCCTCTGCATTCCTTACAAACAATTCATCAGGTATAACCTGTCCTACAGGTTGTACCTCTCTAAACCGGCACTCTGTGGTCTGGAATGTTATGAATCTGTTTCCATCAGTTATAAGTATGCGGATCTGCCACTAGGGTAGCATTGTTAGCAGCAGTAGGGCACCAAAATCTGTTTACACTGCAGCCAAGCTCATTAACAGTACTGTTAATTTCCTATATTCAGCTGTATTTTAGCCCTTCAGGATGTCATCCAAGAGACCAAGGGGTGCAGATAGTGCAAGTGCTAATAAGCATAAGCATAAATCACCATCTATAATTGAAAAGGTGGAGTTACTGAAAATTTACATAAAGGAACCTTTGTAAAGACTTTATGCATGTACTGTGAGATTGGATCATCAACTGTGTATGATTTAGTCATAAATTTCTGTTTTCTGGCATTTTCTGTGGTCCCGCAATGGTCAGATCCTAAGGTTGCCAGAACAAAATAGAGCACTCAAAACAACCACCAGTTGCCTGCCAACCACAAACACAGTGCCAACAGTTTGAAACAAAGAACCTTCCAAAACAATCCCACTTCAATATGCTTAGTGCTAAATTTTTTGCTGGAACAAACCACTCTGTAACTAACTACCAATCCCCAAGAAGAAATAAAAATCTTGTCCCTACCTCACACTTTAACATACCTCTTCCCAATGGTCCACCAGTGAAAACAAACACAAAACTGACAAAACATATGCACAAAAATGACCCAACTAGTATTAAACAAGAGCCCTCCCAAGCAATTATACATCCAGCTGAAACCACACTCTGCAGACTTACATGAGTCACTCTCCTGAGAATCTGGGACATCACCTATTCCTAAAACACTAAAAACACCAACCCAATGTCTCCCAAGACCACTCCACCAATGGAGAACTACCACAATGAAGACAACAAACACTTACTGTTCACTTGCCCTGCACTCTCTCAATTTAGAAAGCACACAACATCACTACACTTTATGACCCATGGTCCCACCCAGTGGATGTGGTCGGCCTCCTGAGCACTGCCGTCTCTCGCGTAACAAGGAAGTACAACGAAACAGAAGAAGAATGGCCCAACCCACCCACATACACATGTATAAATGCCCACACACACACATATACATATCAATACATTTCAACATATACATACATATACATACACAGACATATACATATATACACATACACATACACATATACATCCTGCCGAACATCAAATCTCCCCCCCCCCCCCCCCCCAATGTGCACAAGTGAGTGATAGAAAAAGACAAAAAAGCAACATTGGTTACACTCAGTCTCTAGCTGTCATATGTAATGCACTGAAACCACAGCTCCCTTTTCACATCCAGGCCCCACAGAACTTTCCATGGTTTACCCTAGATGCTTCATATGCCCCCCCCCAAAGGAAGGAACAGAGAAGGTGGCCAGGTGAGGATGTTTCCTCAGCGGCCCAGTCCTCTGTTCTAAATGCTACACTGCTGATGCGGGAAATGGCAAATAGTATGAAAGAAAAGAAAAAGAGGATGTAAGGCATGTGTACGTGTAGGAAGAGAGGAAAGTGATTGGTTCTCAGTGAATGTAGGTTTGCGGCAGGGGTGTGTGATGTCTCCATGGTTGTTTAATTTGTTTATGGATGGGGTTGTTAGGGAGGTAAATGCAAGAGTTTTGGAAAGAGGGGCAAGTATGAAGTCTGTTGGGGATGAGAGAGCTTGGGAAGTGAGTCAGTTGTTGTTCGCTGATGATACAGCGCTGGTGGCTGATTCATGTGAGAAACTGCAGAAGCTGGTGACTGAGTTTGGAAAAGTGTGTGGAAGAAGAAAGTCAAGAGTAAATGTGAATAAGAGCAAGGTTATTAGGTACAGTAGGGTTGAGGGTCAAGTCAATTGGGAGGTGAGTTTGAATGGAGAAAAACTGGAGGAAGTGAAGTGTTTTAGATATCTGGGAGTGGATCTGGCAGCGGATGGAACCATGGAAGCGGAAGTGGATCATAGGGTGGGGGAGGGGGCGAAAATCCTGGGGGCCTTGAAGAATGTGTGGAAGTCGAGAACATTATCTCGGAAAGAAAAAATGGGTATGTTTGAAGGAATAGTGGTTCCAACAATGTTGTATGGTTGCGAGGCGTGGGCTATGGATAGAGTTGTGCGCAGGAGGATAGATGTGCTGGAAATGAGATGTTTGAGGACAATGTGTGGTGTGAGGTGGTTTGATCGAGTGAGTAATGTAAGGGTAAGAGAGATGTGTGGAAATAAAAAGAGCGTGGTTGAGAGAGCAGAAGAGGGTGTTTTGAAGTGGTTTGGGCACATGGAGAGAATGAGTGAGGAAAGATTGACCAAGAGGATATATGTGTCGGAGGTAGAGGGAACAAGGAGAAGAGGGAGACCAAATTGGAGGTGGAAAGATGGAGTGAAAAAGATTTTGTGTGATCGGGGCCTGAACATGCAGGAGGGTGAAAGGAGGGCAAGGAATAGAGTGAATTGGAGCGATGTGGTATACCGGGGTTGACGTGCTGTCAGTGGATTGAAGCAGGGCATGTGAAGCGTCTGGGGTAAACCATGGAAAGCTGTGTAGGTATGTATATTTGCGTGTGTGGACGTATGTATATACATGTGTATGGGGGGGTTGGGCCATTTCTTTCGTCTGTTTCCTTGCGCTACCTCGCAAACACGGGAGACAGCGACAAAGTATAATAATAATATAAAATAATATATATATATATATATATATATATATATATATATATATATATTATTATTTATCCCTGGGGATAGAGGATTAAGAATACTTCCTACGTATTCCCTGCGTGTCGTAGAAGGTGACTAAAAGGGGAGGGAGCGGGAGGCTGGAAATCCTCCCCTCTCGTTTTTTTTTAATTTTCCAAAAGAAGGAACAGAGGGGGCCAGGTGAGGATATTCCACAAAGGCCCAGTCCTCTGTTCTTAACGCTACCTCGCTAACGCGGGAAATGGCAAATAGTTTAAAAGAAAAGAAAAAGAAATATATTATTATTATCATTATTATGTGAAGTGAAGTGTTTTAGATATCTGGGAGTGGATCTGGCAGCGGATGGAACCATGGAAGCGGAAGTGAATCATAGGGTGGGGGAGGGGGCGAAAATTCTGGGAGCCTTGAAGAATGTTTGGAAGTCGAGAACATTATCTCGGAAAGCAAAAATGGGTATGTTTGAAGGAATAGTGGTTCCAACAATGTTGTATGGTTGCGAGGCGTGGGCTATGGATAGAGTTGTGCGCAGGAGGGTGGATGTGCTGGAAATGAGATGTTTGAGGACAATATGTGGTGTGAGGTGGTTTGAAAGAGTAAGTAATGTAAGGGTGAGAGAGATGTGTGGAAATAAAAAGAGTGTGGTTGAGAGAGCAGAAGAGGGTGTTTTGAAATGGTTTGGTCACATGGAGAGAATGAGTGGGGAAAGATTGACCAAGAGGATATATGTGTCGGAGGTGGAGGGAAAGAGGAGAAGTGGGAGACCAAATTGGAGGTGGAAAGATGGAGTGAAAAAGATTTTGTGTGATCGGGGCCTGAACATGCAGGAGGGTGAAAGGCGTGCAAGGAATAGAGTGAATTGGAATGATGTGGTATACCGGGGTCGACGTGCTGTCAATGGATTGAACCAGGGCATGTGAAGCATCTGGGGTAAACCATGCAAAGTGTGTGGGGCCTGGATGTGGAAAGGGAGCTGTGGTTTCGGTGCATTATTACATGACAGCTAGAGACTGAGTGTGAATGAATGGGGCCTTTGGTGTTTTTCCTAGCGCTACCTCGCACACATGAGGGGGGAGGGGGTTGTTATTCCATGTGTGGCAAGGTGGTGATGGGAACAAATAAAGGCAGACAGTATGAATTATGTACATGTGTATATATGTATATGTCTGTGTGTGTATATATATATGTGTACATTGAGATGTATAGGTATGTATATTGTGCGTTTGTGGACATGTATGTATATACATGTGTATGTGGGTGGGTTGGGGCATTCTTTCGTCTGTTTCCTTGCGCTACCTCGCTAACGCGGGAGACAGCGACAAAGCAAAATAAATAATAAATATCTATTTATTTATTTTGCTTTGTCGCTGTCTCCCGCGTTTGCGAGGTAGCGCAAGGAAACAGATGAAAGAAATGGCCCAACCCACCCCCATACACAATGTATTCACACACACACGTCCACACACGCAAATATACATACCTATACATCTCAATGTACACATATATATACATACACAGACACATACATATATACCTATGCACACAATTCACACTGTCTGCTCCCATTCACTCCCATCGCCACCTCACCACACATGGAATACCATCCCCCTTCCCCCTCATGTGTGCGAGGTAGCACTAGGAAAAGAAAACAAGGGCCCCATTTGTTCACACTCAGTCTCAAGTTGCCACGCAATAATGCCCGAAACCACCACTCCCTTTCCACATCCAGGCCCCACACAACTTTCCATGGTTTACCCCAGACGCTTCACATGCCCTGATTCAATCCACTGACAACACGTCAACCCCAGTATACCACATCGATCCAATTCACTCTATTCCTTGCACTCCTTTCACCCTCCTGCATGTTCAGGCCCCGATCACACAAAATCTTTTTCACTCCATCTTTCCACCTCCAATTTGGTCTCCCACTTCTCCTCGTTCCCTCCACCTCCGACAAATATATCCTCTTGGTCAATCTTTCCTCACTCATTCTCTCCATGTGACCAAACCATTTCAAAACACCCTCTTCTGCTCTCTCAACCACGCTCTTTTTATTTCCACACATCTCTCTTACCCTTACATTACTTACTCGATCAAACCGCCTCACACCACACATTGTCCTCAAACATCTCATTTCCAGCACATCCACCCTCCTGCGCACAACTCTATCCATAGCCCACGCCTTGCAACCATACAACATTGTTGGAACGACTATTCCTTCAAACATACCCATTTTTGCTTTCCGAGATAATGTTCTCGACTTCCACACATTCTTCAAGGCTCCCAGGATTTTCGCCCCCTCTCCCACCCTATGATTCACTTCCGCTTCCATGGTTCCATCTGCTGCCAGATCCACTCCCAGATATCTAAAACACTTTACTTCCTCCAGTTTTTCTCCATTCAAACTAACCTCCCAATTGACTTGACCCTCAACCCTACTGTACCTAATAACCTTGCTCTTATTCACATTTACTCTTAACTTTCTTCTTTCACACACTTTACCAAACTCAGTCATCAGCTTCTGCAGTTTCTCACATGAATCAGCCACCAGCGCTGTATCATCAGCGAACAACAACTGACTCACTTCCCATGCTCTCTCATCAACGACAGACTTCATACTTGCCCCTCTTTCCAAAACTCTTTCATTCACCTACCTAACAACCCCATCCATAAACAAATTAAACAACCATGGAGACATCACACACCCCTGCCGCAAACCTACATTCACTGAGAGCCAATCACTTTCCTCTCTTCCTACACATACACATGCCTTACATCCTTGATAAAAACTTTTCACTGCTTCTAACAACTTGCCTCCCACACCATATATTCTTAATACCTTCCACAGAGCATCTCTATCAACTCTATCATATGCCTTCTCCAGATCCATAAATGCTACATACAAATCCATTTGCTCTTCTAAGTATTTCTCACATACATTCTTCAAAGCAAACACCTGATCCACACATCCTCTACCACTTCTGAAACCACACTGCTCTTCCCCAATCTGATGCTCAGTACATGCCTTCACCCTCTCAATCAATACCCTCCCATATAATATACCAGGAGTACTCAACAAACTTATACCTCTGTAATTTGCGCACTCACTCTTATCCCCTTTGCCTTTGTACAATGGCACTATGCACGCATTCCGCCAATCCTCAGGCACCTCACCACGAGTCATACATACATTACATAACCTTACCAACCAGTCAACAATACAGTCACCCCCTTTTTTAATAAATTCCACTGCAATACCATCATTATTATTATTATTTTGCTTTTGTCGCTGTCTCCTGAATTAGCAAGGTAGTGCAAGGAAACAGACGAAAGAATGGCCCAACCCACCCACATACACATGTATATACATACACATCCACACAAGCAATATATACATACCTATACATCTCAATGTATACATATATATACACACACACACACACGTAAATACTCATGCACATAATTCATACTATCTGCCTTTATTCATTCCCATCGCCAACCCGCCACACATGAAAATAACCACCCCCTCCCCCCAAATGTGTGCAAGGTAGCGCTAGGAAAAGACAACAAAGGCCACTTTCATTCACATTCAGTCTCTAGCTATCATGTAATAATGCAGCGAAACCACAGCTCCCTTTCCACATCCCGGCCCCACAGAACTTTCCATGCTTTACCCCAGACGCTTCACATGCCCTGGTTCAATCCACTGACAGCATGTCAACCCCGGTATACCACATCGTTCCAATTAACGCTATTCCTTACACGCCTTTCACCCTCCTGCATGTTCAGGCCCTGATCACTCAAAATCTTTTTCACTCCATCTTTCCACCTCCAATTTGGTCTCCCACTTCTCATTGTTCCCTCCACCTCTGACACATATATCCTCTTGGTCAATCTTTCCCCACTCATTCTCTCTATGTAACCAAACCATTTCAACATACCCTCTTCTGCTCTCTCAACCACACTCTTTTTATTACCACACATCTCTCTTGCCCTATTATTACTTACTCGATCAAACCACCTCACACCATATATTGTATTCAAACATCTCATTTTCAGCATAACCACCCTCCTCCGCACAACTCTATCCATAGCCCACACCTCGCAACCATATAACATTGTTAGAACCACTATTCTTTCAAACATACCCATTTTTGCTTTCCAGGATAATGTTCTCAACTTCCACACATTTTTCAACCCTCCCAGAACTTTTCCCCCTCCCCCACCCTATGATTCACTTCCGCCTCCATAGTTCCATCCGCTACCAAATCCAGTCCAAGATATCTAAAACACTTTACTTCCTCCAGTTTTTTTCCATTCAAACTTACCTCCCAATTGACTTGTCCCTCAACCCTACTGTACCTAATAACCTTGCTCTTATTCACACTTACTCTCAGCTTTCTTCTTTCACACACTTTACCAAACTCAGTCACAAGCTTCTGCAGTTTCTCACACAAATCAGCCACCAGCACTGTACCATCAGCGAACAGCAACTGACTCACTTCCCGAGCTCTCTCATCCACGACAGACTGCATACTTGCCCCTTTCCAAAACTCTTGCATTCACCTCTCTAACAACCCCATCCATAAACAAATTAAAAAACCATGGAGACATCACACACCCCTGCCGCAAACCAACATTCACTGAGAAAAAATCACTTTCCTCTCTTCCTACTCGTACACATGCATTACCTCCTCGATAAAAACTTTTCATTGCTTCTAACAACTTGCCTCCCACACCATATATTCTTAATACCTTCCAGAGAGCATCTTTATCAGCTCTGTCATATGCTCTCTCCAGATCCATAAATGCTACATACAAATCCATTTGCTTTTCTAAGCAAATGGATGCTTCACATGCCCTGATCCAATCCATTGATAGCACGTCGACCCCGGTATACCACATTGATCCAATTCACTCTATTCCTTGCCCTCCTTTCACCCTCCTCCATGTTCAGGCCCCGATCACTCAAAATCTTTTTCACTCCATCTTTCCACCGCCAATATGGTCTCCCACTTCTCCTCGTTCCCTCCACCTCCGACACATATATACTCTTGGTCAATCTTTCCTCACTCATTCTCTCCATGTGCCCAAACCATTTCAAAACACCCTCTTCTGCTCTCTCAACCATGCTCTTTTTATTTCCACACATCTCTCTTACCATTACATTACTTACTCGATCAAACCACCTCACACCACATTTTGTCCTCAAACATCTCACTTCCAGCACATCCACCCTCCTGCGCACAACTCTATCCATAGCCCCGTCTCGCAACCATACAACATTGTTGGAACAACTATTCCTTCAAACATAACCATTTTTGCTTTCCGAGATAATGTTCTCGACTTCCACACATTCTTCAAGGCTCCCAGGATTTTCGCCCCCTCCCCTACCCTATGATTCACTTCCGCTTCCATGGTTCCATCCGCTGCCAGATCCACTCCCAGATATCTAAAACACTTTACTTCCTCCAGTTTTTCTCCATTCAAACTTACCTCGCAATTGACTTGACCCTCAACCCTACTGTACCTAATAACCTTGCTCTTATTCACATTTATTCTTAACTTTCTTCTTTCACACACTTTACCAAACTCAGTCACCAGCTTCTGCAGTTTCTCACATAAATCAGCCACCAGCGCTGTATCATCAGCGAACAACAACTGACTCACTTCCCAAGCTCTCTCATCCACAACAGACTGCATACTTGCCCCTCTTTCCAAAACTCTTGCATTCACCTCCCTAACAACCCCATCCATAAACAAATTAAACAACCATGGAGACATCACACACCCCTGCCGCAAACCTACATTCACTGAGAACCAATCACTTTCCTCTCTTCCTACACATACACATGCCTTACATCCTCGATAAAAACTTTTCACTGCTTCTAACAACTTGCCTCCCACAACATATATTCTTAGTACCTTCCAGAGAGAATCTGTATCAACTCTATCATATGCCTTCTCCAGATCCATAAATGCTACATACAAATCCATTTGCTTTTCTAAGTATTTCTCACATACATTCTTCAAAGCAAACATCTGATCCACATATCCTCTACCACTTCTGAAACCACACTGCTCTTCCCCAATCTGATGCTCTGTACATGCCTTCACTCTCTCAATCAATACCCTACCATATAATTTACCATGAATACTCAACAGACTTATACCTCTGTAATTTGAGCACTCACTCTTATCCCCTTTGCCTTTGTACAATGGCACTATGCACGCATTCTGCCAATCCTCCGGCACCTCACCATGAGTCATACATACATTAAATAACCTTATCAAACAGTCAACAATACAGTCACCCCCCTTTTTTAATAAATTCCACTGCAATACCATCCAATCCTGCTGCCTTGCCGGCTTTCATCTTCCACAAAGCTTTTACTACCTCTTCTATGTTTACCAAATCATTTTCCCTAACCCTCTCACTTTGCACACCACCTCAACCAAAACACCCTATATCTGTCACTCTATCATCAAACACATTCAACAAACCTTCAAAATACTCACTCCGTCTCCTTCTCACATCACCACTACTTGTTATCACCTCCCCATTAGCCCCCTTCACTGAAGTTCCCATTTGCTCCCTAGTCTTACGCACTTTATTTACCTCCTTCCAGAACATCTTTTTATTCTACCTAAAATTTAATGATACTCTCTCACCCCAACTCTCATTTGCCCTCTTTTTCACCTCTTGCACCTTTCTCTTGACCTCCGGCCTTTTTCTTTTACACATCTCCCACTCATTTGCATTATTTCCCTGCAAAAATCGTCCAAATGCCTCTCTCTTCTCTTTCACTAATAATCTTACTTCTTCATCCCACCACTCACTACCCTTTCTAATCAACCCACCTCCCACTCTTCTCATGGCACAAGCATCTTTTGCGAAAGCCATCACTGATTCCCTAAATACATCCCATTCCTCCCCCACTCCCCTTACCTCCTTTGTTCTCACCTTTTTCCATTCTGTACTCAGTCTCTCCTGGTACTTCCTCACACAAGTCTCCTTCCCAAGCTCACTTACTCTCACCACCCTCTTCACCCCAACATTCTCTCTTCTTTTCTGAAAACCCATACAAATCTTCACCTTCACCTCCACAAGATAATGATCAGACATCCCTCCAGTTGCACCTCTCAGCTCATTAACATCCAAAAGTCTCTCTTTCGCACGCCTGTCAATTAACAGGCAATCCAATAATGCTCTCTGGCCATCTTTCCTACTTACACATATACTTATGTATATCTCGCTTTTTAAACCAGGTATTCCCAATTACCAGTCCTTTTTCAGCACATAAATCTACAAGCTCTTCACCATTTCCATTTACAACACTGAACACTCCATGTATACCAATTATTCCCTCAACTGCCACATTACTCACCTTTGCATTCAAATCACTTATCACTATAACCCGGTCTTGTGCTTCAAAACCACTAACACACTCATTCAGCTGCTCCCAAAACACTTGCCTTTCATGATCTTTCTTCTCATGCCTAGGTGCATATGCACCAATAATCACCCATCTCTCTCCATCAACTTTCAGTTTTACCCATATTAATCGAGAATTTACTTTCTTACATTCTATCACATACTCCCACAACTCCTGTTTCAGGAGTACTGCTACTCCTTCCCTTGCTCTTGTCCACTCACTAACCCCTGACTTTACTCCCAAGACATTCCCAAACCACTCTTCCCCTTTACCCTTGAGCTTCGTTTCACTCAGAGCCCAAAACATCCAGGATCCTTTCCTCAAACATACTACCTATCTCTCCTTTTTTCACATCTTGGTTACATCCACACACATTTAGACACCCCAATCTGAGCCTTCGAGGAGGATGAGCACTCCCCGTGTGACTCCTTCTTCTGTTTCTCATTTTAGAAAGTTAAAATACAAGGAGGGGAAGATATCTGGCCCCCCGCTCCCGTCCCCTCTAGTCGCCTTCTACGACACATAAGGAATGCGTAGGAAGTATTCTTTCTCCCCTATCCCCAGGGATAATATATATATATATATATATATATATATATATATATATATATATATATATATATATATATATATATATATATATCTTTCATACTATTCACCATTTCCCGCATTAGCGAGGTAGCGTTAATTAACAGAGGACTGGGCCTTTGAGGGAATATCCTCACCTGGCCCCCTTCTCTGCTCCTTCTTTTGGAAAATTAAAAAAAAAGTGAGAGGGGGGGATTTCCAGCCCCCCGCTCTCTTCCCTTTTAGTCGCCTCCTACAACACGCAGGGAATACGTGGGAAGTATTCTTTCTCCCCTATCCCCAGGGATACCCCTATCCCCATATATATATATATATATATATATATATATTTTTTTTTCCCCAGAAGAAGGAACAGAAAAGGGGGCCAGGAGAGGATATTCCCTCAAAGGCCCAGTCCTCTCCTGTTAACGCTACCTCGCTATCGCGGGAAATGGTGATAGTATGAAAAAAAAAAAATATATATATATATATATATATATATATATATATATATATATATTTTTTTTTTTTATACTTTGTCGCTGTCTCCCGCGTTTGCGAGGTAACGCAAGGAAACAGACGAAAGAAATGGCCCAACCCCCCCCCATACACATGTACATACACACGTCCACACACGCAAATATACATACCTACACAGCTTTCCATGGTTTACCCCAGACGCTTCACATGCCTTGATTCAATCCACTGACAGCACGTCAACCCCTGTATACCACATGGCTCCAATTCACTCTATTCCTTGCCCTCCTTTCACCCTCCTGCATGTTCAGGCCCCGATCACACAAAATCTTTTTCACTCCATCTTTCCACCTCCAATTTGGTCTCCCTCTTCTCCTCGTTCCCTCCACCTCCGACACATATATCCTCTTGGTCAATCTTTCCTCACTCATTCTCTCCATGTGCCCAAACCATTTCTAAACACCCTCTTCTGCTCTCTCAACCACGCTCTTTTTATTTCCACACATCTCTCTTACCCTTACGTTACTTACTCGATCAAACCACCTCACACCACACATTGTCCTCAAACATCTCATTTCCAGCACATCCATCCTCCTGCGCACATCTCTATCCATAGCCCACGCCTCGCAACCATACAACATTGTTGGAACCACTATTCCTTCAAACATACCCATTTTTGCTTGCCGAGATAATGTTCTCGACTTCCACACATTTTTCAAGGCTCCCAAAATTTTCGCCCCCTCCCCCACCCTATGATCCACTTCCGCTTCCATGGTTCCATCCGCTGATATATATTATCCCTGGGGATAGGGGATTAAGAATACTTCCCACGTATTCCCTGCGTGTCGTAGAAGGCGACTAAAAGGGGAGGGAGCGGGGGGCTGGAAATCCTCCCCTCTCGTTTTTTTTTTTTTTCCAAAAGAAGGAACAGAGGGGGCCAGGTGAGGATATTCCAAAAAAGGCCCAGTCCTCTGTTCCTAACGCTACCTCGCTAACGTGGGAAATGGCGAATAGTTTAAAAGAAAGAAAGAAAGATATATATATATATATATATATATATATATATATATATATATATATATATATATATATATATATATTTATATATATATATATATATATATATATATATATATATATATCTATATATATATATATATATATATATATATATATATATACTTCAGTGAAGGGCGCAAATGGGGAGGTGATAACAAGTAGCGGTGATGTGAGAAGGAGATGGAATGAGTATTTTGAAGGTTTGTTGAATGTGTCTGATGACAGAGTGGCAGATATAGGGTGTTTTGGTCGAGGTGGTGTGCAAAGTGAGAGGGTTAGGGAAAATGATTTGGTAAACAGAGAAGAGGTAGTAAAAGCTTTGCGGAAGATGAAAGCCGGCAAGGCAGCAGGTTTGGATGGTATTGCAGTGGAATTTATTAAAAAAGGGGGTGACTGTATTGTTGACTGGTTGGTAAGGTTATTTAATGTATGTATGACTCATGGTGAGGTGCCTGAGGATTGGCGGAATGCGTGCATAGTGCCATTGTACAAAGGCAAAGGGGATAAGAGTGAGTGCTCAAATTACAGAGGTATAAGTTTGTTGAGTATTCCTGGTAAATTATATGGGAGGGTATTGATCGAGAGGGTGAAGGCATGTACAGAGCATCAGATTGGGGAAGAGCAGTGCGGTTTCAGAAGTGGTAGAGGATGTGTGGATCAGGTGTTTGCTTTGAAGAATGTATGTGAGAAATACTTAGAAAAGCAAATGGATTTGTATGTAGCATTTATGGATCTGGAGAAGGCATATGATAGAGTTGATAGAGATGCTCTGTGGAAGGTATTAAGAATATATGGTGTGGGAGGCAAGTTGTTAGAAGCAGTGAAAAGTTTTTATCGGGGATGTGAGGCATGTGTACGTGTGGGAAGAGAGGAAAGTGATTGGTTCTCAGTGAATGTAGGTTTGCGGCAGGGGTGTGTGATGTCTCCATGGTTGTTTAATTTGTTTATGGATGGGGTTGTAAGGGAGGTAAATGCAAGAGTCCTGGAAAGAGGGGCAAGTATGAAGTCTGTTGGGGATGAGAGAGCTTGGGAAGTGAGTCAGTTGTTGTTCGCTGATGATACAGCGCTGGTGGCTGATTCATGTGAGAAACTGCAGAAGCTGGTGACTGAGTTTGGTAAAGTGTGTGGAAGAAGAAAGTTGAGAGTAAATGTGAATAAGAGCAAGGTTATTAGGTACAGTAGGGGTGAGGGTCAAGTTAATTGGGAGGTGAGTTTGAATGGAGAAAAACTGGAGGAAGTGAAGTGTTTTAGATATCTGGGAGTGGATCTGTCAGCGGATGGAACCATGGAAGCGGAAGTGGATCATAGGGTGGGGGAGGGGGCGAAAATTTTGGGAGCCTTGAAAAATGTGTGGAAGTCGAGAACATTATCTCGGAAAGCGAAAATGGGTATGTTTGAGGGAATAGTGGTTCCAACAATGTTGTATGGTTGCGAGGCGTGGGCTATGGATAGAGATGTGCGCAGGAGGATGGATGTGCTGGAAATGAGATGTTTGAGGACAATGTGTGGTGTGAGGTGGTTTGATCGAGTAAGTAACGTAAGGGTAAGAGAGATAAGTGGAAATAAAAAGAGCGTGGTTGAGAGAGCAGAAGAGGGTGTTTTGAAATGGTTTGGGCACATGGAGAGAATGAGTGAGGAGAGATTGACCAAGAGGATATATGTGTCGGAGGTGGAGGGAACGAGGAGAAGAGGGAGACCAAATTGGAGGTGGAAAGATGGAGTGAAAAAGATTTTGTGTGATCGGGGCCTGAACATGCAGGAGGGTGAAAGGAGGGCAAGGAATAGAGTGAATTGGAGTCATGTGGTATACAGGGGTTGACGTGCTGTCAGTGGATTGAATCAAGGCATGTGAAGCGTCTGGGGTAAACCATGGAAAGCTGTGTAGGTATGTATATTTGCGTGTGTGGACGTGTGTATGTACATGTGTATGGGGGGGGGGGTTGGGCCATTTCTTTCGTCTGTTTCCTTGCGCTACCTCGCAAACGCGGGAGACAGCGACAAAGTATAAAAAAAAAAAAAAAAAAAAAAAAAAATATATATATATATATATATATATATATATATACACATATATACATATATATATACACACATATATTTTTTATTATTTTGCTTTGTAGCTGTATCCCTGCGTTTGTGAGGTAGCACAAGGAAACAGACAAAAGAAATGGCCCAACCAACCCACATACACATGTATATACATACACATTCACAACCGCAAATATATATACCCATACATCTCAATGTACACATATATATACACACACAGACACATACATATATACACATGCACACAATTGACACCGTCTGCCTTAATTCATTTCCCATCGCCACCTCGCCACACATGGAATAACATCCCCCTCCCCACTCATGTGTGCGAGATAGCGCTAGGAAAAGACAACAAAGGCCCCATTCATTCACACTCAGTCTCTAGCTGTCATGCAATAATGCCCAAAACCACAGCTCCCTTTCCACATCCAGGCCCCACAGAACTTCCCATGGTTTACCCCAGACGCTTCACATGCCCTGATTCAATCCATTGACAGCACGTCGACCCGGTATACCACATCGATCCAATTCACTCTATTCCTTGCTCGCCTTTCACCCTCCTCCATGTTCAGGCCCTGATCACACAAAATCTTTTTCCCTCCATCTTTCCACCTCCAATTTGGTCTCCCACTTCTCCTCGTTCCCTCCACCTCCGACACATATATCCTCTTGGTCAATCTTTCCTCACTCATTCTCTCCATGTGACCAAACCATTTCTAAACACCCTCTTCTGCTCTCTCAGCCACGCTCTTTTTATTTCCACACATCTCTCTTACCCTTACATTACTTGCTCGATCAAACCACCTCACACCACATATTGTCCTCAAACATCTCATTTCCAGCACATGCACCCTCCTGCGCACAACTCTATCCATAGCCCACGCCTCACAACCATAGAACATTGTTGGAACCACTATTCCTTCAAACATACCCATTTTTGCTTTCGGAGATAATGTTCTCGACTTCCACACATTCTTCAAGGCTCCCAGGATTTTCGCCCCCTCCCCTACCCTATGATTTACTTCCGCTTCCATGGTTCCATCCGCTGCCAGATCCACTCCTAGATATCTAAAATATTTACTTCCTCCAGTTTTTCTCCACTCAAACTTACCTCCCAATATATATATATATATATATATATATATATATATATATATATATATATATATATATATATATATATTTTTTTTTATTATACTTTGTCGCTGTCTCCCGCGTTTGCGAGGTAGCGCAAGGAAACAGACGAAAGAAATGGCCCAACCCCCCCCCATACACATGTATATACACACGTCCACACACGCAAATATACATACCTACACAGCTTTCCATGGTTTACCTCAGACGCTTCACATGCCTTGATTCAATCCAATGACAGCACGTCAACCCCGGTATACCACATCGCTCCAATTCACTCTATTCCTTGCCCTCCTTTCACCCTCCTCCATGTTCAGGCCCCGATCACACAAAATCTTTTTCACTCCATCTTTCCACCTCCAATTTGGTCTCCCTCTTCTCCTCGTTCCCTCCACCTCCAACACATATATCCTCTTGGTCAATCTTTCCTCACTCATTCTCTCCATGTGACCAAACCACTTCAAAACACCCTCTTCTGCTCTCTCAACCACGCTCTTTTTATTTCCACACATCTCTCTTACCCTTACGTTACATCACTCGATCAAACCACCTCACACCACACATTGTCCTCAAACATCTCATTTCCAGCACATCCACCCTCCTGCGCACAACTCTATCCATAGCCCACGCCTCGCAACCATACAACATTGTTGGAACCACTATTCCTTCAAACATACCCATTTTTGCTTTCCGAGATAATGTTCTCGACTTCCACACATTCTTCAAGGCCCCCAGAATTTTCGCCCCCTCCCCCACCCTATGATCCACTTCCGCTTCCATGGTTCCATCTGCTGCCAGATCCACTCCCAGATATCTAAAACACTTCACTTCCTCCAGTTTTTCTCCATTCAAACTCACCTCCCAATTGACTTGACCCTCAACCCTACTGTACCTAATAACCTTGCTCTTATTCACATTTACTCTTGACTTTCCTCTTCCACACACATTACCAAACTCAGTCACCAGCTTCTGCAGTTTCTCACATGAATCAGCCACCAGCGCTGTATCATCAGCGAACAACAACTGACTCACTTCCCAAGCTCTCTCATCCGCAACAGACTTCATACTTGCCCCTCTTTCCAAAACTCTTGCATTTACCTCCCTAACAACCCCATCCATAAACAAATTAAACAACCATGGAGACATCACACACCCCTGCCGCAAACCTACATTCACTGAGAACCAATCACTTTCCTCTCTTCCTACACGTACACATGCCTTACATCCTCGATAAAAACTTTTCACTGCTTCTAACAACTTTCCTCCCACACCATATATTCTTAATACCTTCCACAGAGCATCTCTATCAACTCTATCATATGCCTTCTCCAGATCCATAAATGCTACATACAAATCCATTTGCTCTTCTAAGTATTTCTCACATACATTCTTCAAAGCAAACACCTGATCCACACATCCTCTACCACCTCTGAAAACACACTGCTCTTCCCCAATCTGATGCTCTGTACATGCCTTCACCCTCTCAATCAATACCCTCCCATATAATTTACCAGGAATACTCAACAAACCTCTGTAATTTGAGCACTCACTCTTATCCCCTTTGCCTTTGTACAATGGCACTATGCACGCATTCCGCCAATCCTCAGGCACCTCACCATGAGTCATACATACATTAAATAACCTTACCAACCAGTCAATAATACAGTCACCCCCTTTTTTAATAAATTCCACTGCAATACCATCCAAACCTGCTGCCTTGCCAGCTTTCATCTTCCGCAAAGCTTTCACTACCTCTATATATATATATTGAATATATATATATAGGTACAGTAGGGTTGAGGGTCAAGTCAATTGGGAGGTGAGTTTGAATGGAAAAAAACTGGAGGAAGTGAAGTGTTTTAGATATCTGGGAGTGGATCTGGCAGCGGATGGAACCATGGAAGCGGAAGTGGATCATAGGGTGGGGGAGGGGGCGAAAATTCTGGGAGCCTTGAAGAATGTTTGGAAGTCGAGAACATTATCTCGGAAAGCAAAAATGGGTATGTTTGAAGGAATAGTGGTTCCAACAATGTTGTATGGTTGCGAGGCGTGGGCTATGGATAGAGTTGTGCGCAGGAGGATGGATGTGCTGGAAATGAGATGTTTGAGGACAATGTGTGGTGTGAGGTGGTTTGATCGAGTGAGTAACGTAAGGGTAAGAGAGATGTGTGGAAATAAAAAGAGCGTGGTTGAGAGAGCAGAAGAGGGTGTTTTGAAATGGTTTGGTCACATGCAGAGAATGAGTGAGGAAAGATTGACCAAGAGGATATATGTGTCGGAGGTCGAGGGAACGAGGAGAAGTGGGAGACCAAATTGGAGGTGGAAAGATGGAGTGAAAAAGATTTTGTGTGATCGGGGCCTGAACATGCAGGAGGGTGAAAGGAGGGCAAGGAATAGAGTGAATTGGATCGATGTGGTATACCGGGGTTGACGTGCTGTCAGTGGATTGAATCAAGGCATGTGAAGCGTCTGGGGTAAACCATGGAAAGCTGTGTAGGTATGTATATTTGCATGTGTGGACGTGTGTATATACATGTGTATGGGGGTGGGTTGGGCCATTTCTTTCGTCTGTTTCCTTGCGCTACCTCACAAATGCGGGAGACAGCGACAAAGCAAAAAAAAAAAAAAAAAATATATATATATATATATATATATATATATATATATATATATATATATATATATATATATATGGTTTCAGACGTGGTAGAGGATGTGTGGATCAGGTGTTTGCTTTGAAGAATGTATGTGAGAAATACTTAGAAAAGCAAATGGATTTGTATGTAGCATTTATGGATCTGGAGAAGGCATATGATAGAGTTGATAGAGATGCTCTGTGGAAGGTATTAAGAATATATGGTGTGGGAGGAAAGTTGTTAGAAGCAGTGAAAAGTTTTTATCGAGGATGTAAGGCATGTGTACGTGTAGGAAGAGAGGAAAGTGATTGGTTCTCAGTGAATGTAGGTTTGCGGCAGGGGTGTGTGATGTCTCCATGGTTGTTTAATTTGTTTATGGATGGGGTTGTTAGGGAGGTAAATGCAAGAGTTTTGGAAAGAGGGGCAAGTATGAAGTCTGTTGGGGATGAGAGAGCTTGGGAAGTGAGTCAGTTGTTGTTCGCTGATGATACAGCGCTGGTGGCTGATTCATGTGAGAAACTGCAGAAGCTGGTGACTGAGTTTGGTAAAGTGTGTGGAAGAAGAAAGTTAAGAGTAAATGTGAATAAGAGCAAGGTTATTAGGTACAGTAGGGTTGAGGGTCAAGTCAATTGGGAGGTGAGTTTGAATGGAGAAAAACTGGAGGAAGTGAAGTGTTTTAGATATCTGGGAGTGGATCTGGCAGCGGATGGAACCATGGAAGCGGAAGTGGATCATAGGGTGGATGAGGGGGTGAAAATTCTGGGGGCCTTGAAGAATGTGTGGAAGTCGAGAACATTATCTCGAAAAGCAAAATTGGGTATGTTTGAAGGAATAGTGGTTCCAACAATGTTGTATGGTTGCGAGGCGTGGGCTATGGATAGAGTTGTGCGCAGGAGGATGGATGTGCTGGAAATGAGATGTTTGAAGACAATGTGTGGTGTGAGGTGGTTTGATCGAGTGAGTAACGTAAGGGTAAGAGAGATGTGTGGAAATAAAAAGAGCGTGGTTGAGAGAGGAGAAGAGGGTGTTTTGAAGTGGTTTGGGCACATGGAGAGAATGAGTGAGGAAAGATTGACCAAGAGGATATATGTGTCGGAGGTGGAGGGAACGAGGAGAAGAGGGAGACCAAATTGGAGGTGGAAAGATGGAGTGAAAAAGATTTTGTGTGATCGGGGCCTGAACATGCAGGAGGGTGAAAGGAGGGCAAGGAATAGAGTGAATTGGAGTGATGTGGTATACCGGGGTTGACGTGCTGTCAGTGGATTGAATCAAGGCATGTGAAGCATCTGGGATAAACCATGGAAAGCTGTGTAGGTATGTATATTTGCGTGCGTGGACGTATGTATATGCATGTGTATGGGGGGGGTTGGGCCATTTCTTTCGTCTGTTTCCTTGCGCTACCTCGCAAATGCGGGAGACAGCGACAAAGTATAATAATGAAAAAAAAAATATATATATATATATATATATAAAGGCATGTGTACGTGTAGGAATTGAGGAAAGTGATTGGTTCTCAGTGAATGTAGGTTTGCGGCAGGGGTGTGTGATGTCTCCATGGTTGTTTAATTTGTTTATGGATGGGGTTGTTAGGGAGGTAAATGCAAGAGTTTTGGAAAGAGGGGCAAGTATGAAGTCTGTTGGGGATGAGAGAGCTTGGGAAGTGAGTCAGTTGTTGTTCGCTGATGATACAGCGCTGGTGGCTGATTCATGTGAGAAACTGCAGAAGCTGGTGACTGAGTTTGGTAAAGTGTGTGGAAGAAGAAAGTTAAGAGTAAATGTGAATAAGAGCAAGGTTATTAGGTACAGTAAGGTTGAGGGTCAAGTCAATTGGGAGGTGAGTTTGAATGAAGAAAAACTGGAGGAAGTGAAGTGTTTTAGATATCTGGGAGTGGATCTGGCAGCGGATGGAACCATGGAAGTGGAAGTGGATCATAGGGTGGGGGAGGGGGCGAAAATTCTGGGGGCCTTGAAGAATGTGTGGAAGTCGAGAAAATTATCTCGGAAAGCAAAAATGGGTATGTTTGAAGGAATAGTGGTTCCAACAATGTTGTATGGTTGCGAGGCGTGGGCTATGGATAGAGTTGTGCGCAGGAGGATGTATGTGCTGGAAATGAGATGTTTGAGGACAATGTGTGGTGTGAGGTGGTTTGATCGAGTGAGTAACGTAAGGGTAAGAGAGATGTGTGGAAATAAAAAGAGCGTGGTTGAGAGAGCAGAAGAGGGTGTTTTGAAGTGGTTTGGGCACATTGAGAGAATGAGTGAGGAAAGATTGACCAAGAGGATATATGTGTCGGAGGTGGAGGGAATGAGGAGAAGAGGGAGACCAAATTGGAGGTGGAAAGATGGAGTGAAAAAGATTTTGTGTGATCGGGGCCTGAACATGGAGGAGGGTGAAAGGAGGGCAAGGAATAGAGTGAATTGGAGCGATGTGGTATACCGGGGTTGACGTGCTGTCAGTGGATTGAATCAAGGCATGTGAAGCGTCTGGGGTAAACCATGGAAAGCTGTGTAGGTATGTATATTTGCGTGTGTGGACGTATGTATATGCATGTGTATGGGGGGGTTGGGCCATTTCTTTCATCTGTTTCCTTGCGCTACCTCGCAAACGCGGGAGACAGCGACAAAGTATAATAAATAAATATGATAAATATATATATTGTATATATTCTTTTTTTCTTTCAAACTATTCGCCATTTCCTGCATTAGTGAGGTAGTGTTAAGAACAGAGGACTGGCCTTTGAGGGAATATCTTCACCTGGCCCCCTTCTCTGTTCAATCTTTTGGAAAATTAAAGAAATAACGAGAGGGGAGGATTTCCAGCCACCCGCTCCCTCCCCTTTTAGTCGCATTTCTATGACACGCAGGGAATACGTGGGAAGTATCCTTTCTTCTCTATCCCCAGGGATAATATGTATAAATATATGTATATATATTTGGAAAGAGGGGCAAGTATGAAGTCTGTTTGGGATGAGAGAGCTTGGGAAGTGAGTCAGTTGTTCTTCGCTGATGATACAGCGTTGGTGGCTGATTCATGTGAGAAACTGCAGAAACTGGTGACTGAGTTTGGTAAAGTGTGTGGAAGAAGAAAGTTAAGAGTAAATGTGAATAAGAGCAAGGTTATTAGGTACAGTAGGGTTGAGGGTCAAGTCAATTGGGAGGTGAGTTTGAATGGAGAAAAACTGGAGGAAGTAAAGTGTTTTAGATATCTGGGAGTGGATCTGGCAGCAGATGGAACCATGGAAGCGGAAGTGGATCATAGGGTGGTGGAGGGGGCGAAAATCCTGGGAGCCTTGAAGAATGTGTGGAAGTCGAGAACATTATCTCGGAAAGCAAAAATGGGTATGTTTGAAGGAATAGTGGTTCCAACAATGTTGTATGGTCGCGAGGCGTTTGCTATGGATAGAGTTGTGCGCAGGAGGATGGATGTGCTGGAAATGAGATGTATGAGGACAATGTGTGGTGTGAGGTGGTTTGATCGAGTAAGTAACGTAAGGGTAAGAGAGATGTGTGGAAATAAAAAGAGCATGGTTGAGAGAGCAGAAGAGGGTGGTTTGAAATGGTTTGGGCACATGGAGAGAATGAGTGAGGAAAGATTGACCAAGAGGATATATGTGTCGGAGGTGGAGGGAACGAGGAGAAGTGGGAGACCAAATTGGAGGTGGAAAGATGGAGTGAAAAAGATTTTGTGTGATCGGGGCCTGAACATGCAGGAGGGTGAAAGGAGGGCAAGGAATAGAGTGAATTGGAGCGATGTGGTATACCGGGGTTGACGTGCTGTCAGTGGATTGAATCAAGGCATGTGAAGCGTCTGGGGTAAACAATGGAAAGCTGTGTAGGTATGTATATTTGTGTGTGTGGACGTATGTATATACATTTGTATGGGGGGGGGTTGGGCCATTTCTTTCGTCTGTTTCCTTGCGCTACCTCGCAAACGCGGGAGGCAGCGACAAAGCAAAAAAAAAATATATATATATATATATATATATATATATATATATATATATTATCCCTGGGGATAGGGGATTAAGAATACTTCCCACGTATTCCCTGCGTGTCGTAGAAGGCGACTAAAAGGGGAGGGAGTGGGGGCTGGATATCCTCCCCTCTCTTTTTTTTTTTTTTCAAAAGAAGGAACAGAGGGGGCCAGGTGAGGATATTCCAAAAAAGGCCCAGTCCTCTGTTCTTAACGCTACCTTGCTAACGCAGGAAATGGCGAATAGTTTAAAAAAAAAAAGATAAATATATATATACATATTTTTTTTTTTTTTTTTTTATACTTTGTCGCTGTCTCCCGCGTTTGCGAGGTAGCGCAAGGAAACAGACGAAAGAAATGGCCCAACCCCCCCCCATACAAATGTATATACATACGTCCACACACACAAATATACATACCTACACAGCTTTCCATTGTTTACCCCAGACGCTTCACATGCCTTGATTCAATCCACTGACAGCACGTCAACCCCGGTATACCACATCGCTCCAATTCACTCTATTCCTTGCCCTCCTTTCACCCTCCTGCATGTTCAGGCCCCGATCACACAAAATCTTTTTCACTCCATCTTTCCACCTCCATTTTGGTCTCCCTCTTCTCCTTGCTCCCTCCACCTCCGACACATATATCCTCTTGGTCAATCTTTCCTCACTCATCCTCTCCATGTGCCCAAACCACTTCAAAACACCCTCTTCTGCTCTCTCAACCACGCTCTTTTTATTTCCACACATCTCTCTTACCCTTACGTTACTCACTCGATCAAACCACCTCACACCACACATTGTCTTCAAACATCTCATTTCCAGCACATCCATCTTCCTGCGCACAACTCTATCCATAGCCCACGCCTCGCAACCATACAACATTGTTGGAACCACTATTCCTTCAAACATACCCATTTTTGCTTTCCGAGATAATGTTCTCGACTTCCACACATTCTTCAAGGCCCCCAGAATTTTCGCCCCCTCCCCCACCCTATGATCCACTTCCGCTTCCATGGTTCCATCCGCTGCCAGATCCACTCCCAGATATCTAAAACACTTCACTTCCTCCAGTTTTTCTCCATTCAAACTCACCTCCCAATTGACTTGACCCTCAACCCTACTGTACCTAATAACCTTGCTCTTATTCACATTTACTCTTAACTTTCTTCTTCCACACACTTTACCAAACTCAGTCACCAGTTTCTGCAGTTTCTCACATGAATCAGCCACCAGCGCTGTATCATCAGCGAACAACAACTGACTCACTTCCCAAGCTCTCTCATCCCAAACAGACTTCATACTTGCCCCTCTTTCCAAATATATATACATATATTTATACATATTATCCCTGGGGATAGAGAAGAAAGGATACTTCCCACGTATTCCCTGCGTGTCATAGAAATGCGACTAAAAGGGGAGGGAGCGGGTGGCTGGAAATCCTCCCCTCTCGTTATTTCTTTAATTTTCCAAAAGATTGAACAGAGAAGGGGGCCAGGTGAAGATATTCCCTCAAAGGCCAGTCCTCTGTTCTTAACACTACCTCACTAACGCAGGAAATGTCGAATAGTTTGAAAGAAAAAAAGAATATATACATTATATATATTTATTATATTTATTCATTATACTTTGTCGCTGTCTCCCACGTTTGCGAGGTAGCGCAAGGAAACAGACGAAAGAAATGGCCCAACCCCCCCCATACACATGCATATACATACGTCCACACACACAAATATACATACCTACACAGCTTTCCATGGTTTATCCCAGATGCTTCACATGCCTTGATTCAATCCACTGACAGCACGTCAACCCCGGTATACCACATCGATCCAATTCACTCTATTCCTTGCCCTCCTTTCACCCTCCTGCATGTTCAGGCCCCAATCACACAAAATCTTTTTCACTCCATCTTTCCACCTCCAATTTGGTCTCCCTCTTCTCCTCGTTCCCTCCACCTCCGACACATATATCCTCTTGGTCAATCTTTCCTCACTCATTCTCTCCATGTGCCCAAACCACTTCAAAACACCCTCTTCTGCTCTCTCAACCACGCTCTTTTTATTTCCACACATCTCTCTTACCCTTACGTTACTCACTCGATCAAACCACCTCACACCACACATTGTCTTCAAACATCTCATTTCCAGCACATCCATCCTCCTGCGCACAACTCTATCCATAGCCCACGCCTCGCAACCATACAACATTGTTGGAACTACTATTCCTTCAAACATACCCATTTTTGCTTTTCGAGATAATGTTCTCGACTTCCACACATTCTTCAAGGCCCCCAGAATTTTCACCCCCTCATCCACCCTATGATCCACTTCCGCTTCCATGGTTCCATCCGCTGCCAGATCCACTCCCAGATATCTAAAACACTTCACTTCCTCCAGTTTTTCTCCATTCAAACTCACCTCCCAATTGACTAGACCCTCAACCCTACTGTACCTAATAACCTTGCTCTTATTCACATTTACTCTTAACTTTCTTCTTCCACACACTTTACCAAACTCAGTCACCAGCTTCTGCAGTTTCTCACATGAATCAGCCACCAGCGCTGTATCATCAGCGAACAACAACTGACTCACTTCCCAAGCTCTCTCATCCCCAACAGACTTCATACTTGCCCCTCTTTCCAAAACTCTTGCATTTACCTCCCTAACAACCCCATCCATAAACAAATTAAACAACCATGGAGACATCACACACCCCTGCCGCAAACCTACATTCACTGAGAACCAATCACTTTCCTCTCTTCCTACACGTACACATGCCTTACATCCTCGATAAAAACTTTTCACTGCTTCTAACAACTTTCCTCCCACACCACATATTCTTAATACCTTCCACAGAGCATCTCTATCAACTCTATCATATGTCTTCTCCAGATCCATAAATGCTACATACAAATCCATTTGCTTTTCTAAGTATTTCTCACATACATTCTTCAAAGCAAACACCTGATCCACACATCCTCTACCACTTCTGAAACCATATATATATATATATATATATATATATATATATATATATATATATATATATTTTTTTTTTTTTTGCTTTGTCGCTGTCTCCCGCGTTTGTGAGGTAGCGCAAGGAAACAGACGAAAGAAATGGCCCAACCCACCCCCATACACATGTATATACACACGTCCACACACGCAAATATACATACCTACACAGCTTTCCATGGTTTACCCCAGACGCTTCACATGCCTTGATTCAATCCACTGACAGCACGTCAACCCCGGTATACCACATCGATCCAATTCACTCTATTCCTTGCCCTCCTTTCACCCTCCTGCATGTTCAGGCCCTAATCACACAAAATCTTTTTCACTCCATCTTTCCACCTCCAATTTGGTCTCCCACTTCTCCTCGTTCCCTCCACCTCCGACACATATATCCTCTTGGTCAATCTTTCCTCACTCATTCTCTGCATGTGACCAAACCATTTCAAAACACCCTCTTCTGCTCTCTCAACCACGCTCTTTTTATTTCCACACATCTCTCTTACCCTTACGTTACTTACTCGATCAAACCACCTCACACCACACATTGTCCTCAAACATCTCATTTCCAGCACATCCATCCTCCTGCGCACAACTCTATCCATAGCCCACCCCTCGCAACCATACAACATTGTTGGAACCACTATTCCTTCAAACATACCCATTTTTGCTTTCCGAGATAATGTTCTCGACTTCCAAACATTCTTCAAGGCTCCCAGAATTTTCACCCCCTCCCCCACCCTATGATCCACTTCCGCTTCCATGCTTCCGTCCACTGCCAGATCCACTCCCAGATATCTAAAACACTTTACTTCCTCCAGTTTTTCTCCATTCAAACTTACCTCCCAATTGACTTGACCCTCAACCCTACTGTACCTAATAACCTTGCTCTTATTCACATTTACTCTTAACTTTCTTCTTTCACACACTTTACCAAACTGAGTCCACGGGGAAAATGAAACATGAAAAGTGTTTCATTTTCCCCGTGGACTCATAGCAATATCTTGATCGCGCGTAAAATTGTGATCCTTTCCAATATATATATATATATATATATATATATATATATATATATATATATTTTCCTTGGGGATAGGGGAGAAAGAATACTTCCCACGCATTCCTCACGTGTTGTGGAAGGGGAATAAAGGGGAAGGGAGCGGGGGGGCCAGAAACCCTCCCCTCCTTGTATTTTAACTTTCTAAAAGGGGAATCAGAAGAAGGAGTTACGCGGGGAGTGCTCATCCTCCTCGAAGGCTCAGATTGGGGTGTCTAAATGTATGTGGATGTAACAAAGATGAGAAAAAAGGAGATATAGGTAGTATGTTTGAGGATAGGATCCTGGATGTTTTGGCTCTGAGTGAGACGATGCTCAAGGGTAAAGGGGAAGAGTGGTTTGGGAATGTCTTGGGAGTAAAGTCAGGGGTTAGTGAGAGGACAAGAGCAAGGGAAGGAGTAGCACTATTCCTGAAACAGGAGTTGTGGGAGTATGTGATAGAGTGTAAGAAAGTAAATTCTAGATTAATATGGGTAAAACTGAAAGTTGATGGAGAGAGATGGGTGATTATTGGTGCATATGCACCTGGGCATGAGAAGAAAGATCATGAGAGGCAAGTGTTTTGGGAGCAGCTGAATGAGTGTGTAAGTGGTTTTGATGCACAAGACTGGGTTATAGTGATGGGTGATTTGAATGCAAAGGTGAGTAATGTGGCAGTTGAGGGAATAATTGGTATGCATTGGGTGTTCAGTGTTGTAAATGGAAATGGTGAAGAACTTGTAGATTTATGTGCTGAAAAAGGACTGGTGATTGGGAATACCTGGTTTAAAAAGCGAGATATACATAAGTATACATATGTAAGTAGGAGAGATGGCCAGAGAGCATTATTGGATTACGTGTTGATTGATAGGCGCGCAAAAGAGACACTTTTGGATGTTAATGTGCTGAGAGGTGCAACTGGAGGGATGTCTGATCATTATCTTGTGGAGGCGAAGGTGAAGATTTGTATGGGTTTTCAGAAAAGAAGAGAGAATGTTGTGGTGAAGAGAGTGGTGAGTGTAAGTGAGCTTGGGAAGGAGACTTGTGTGAGGAAGTACCAGGAGAGACTGAGTACAGAGTGGAAAATGGTGAGAACAAAGGAGGTAAGGGGAGTGGGGGAGGAATGGGATGTATTTAGGGAATCAGTGATGGCTTGCGCAAAAGATGCTTGTGGCATGAGAAGCGTGGGAGGTGGGTTGATTAGAAAGGGTAGTGAATGGTGGGATGAAGAAGTAAGATTATTAGTGAAAGAGAAGAGAGAGGCATTTGGAGAATTTTTGCAGGGAAAAATATGCAAATGAATGGGAGGTGTATAAAAGAGAGAGGCAGGAGGTCAAGAGAAAGGTGCAAGAGGTGAAACAGAGGGCAAATGAGAGTGAGAGAGTATCATTAAATTTTAGGGAGAATAAAAAGATGTTCTGGAAGGAGGTAAATAAAGTGCGTAAGACAAGGGAGCAAATGGGAACTTCAGTGAAAGGGGCTAATGCGGTGGTGATAACAAGTAGTGGTGATGTGAGGAGATGGAGTGAGTATTTTGAAGGTTTGTTGTATATATTTGATGATAGAGTGGCAGATACAGGGTGACTTGGTCGAGGTGGTGTGCAAAGTGAGAGGGTTAAGGAAAATTATTTGGTAAACAGAGAAGAGGTAATAAATGCTTTGCGGAAGATGAAAGCTGGCAAGGCAGCAGGCTGGGATGGTATCGCAGTGGAATTTATTAAAAAAGGGGGTGACTGTATTGTTGACTGGTTGGTAAGGTTATTTAATATATGTATGATTCATGGTGAGGTGCCTGAGGATCGGCGGAATGCTTGCATAGTGCCATTGTACAAAGGCAAAGGGGATAAGAGTGAGTGCTCAAATTACAGAGGTATAAGTTTGTTAAGTATTCCTGGTAAATCATATGGGAGGGTATTGATTGAGAGGGTGAAGGCATGTACAGAGCATCAGATTGGGGAATAGCAGTGTGGTTTCAGAAGTGGTAGAGGATGTGTGGATCAGGTGTTTGTTTTGAAGAATGTATGTGTGAAATACTTAGAAAAGCAAATGGATTTGTATGTAGCATTTATGGATCTGGAGAAGGCATATGATAGAGTTGATAGAGATGCTCTGTGGAAGGTATTAAGAATATATGGTGTAGGAGGCAAGTTGTTAGAAGCAGTGAAAAGTTTTTATCGAGGATGTAAGGCATGTGTATGTGTAGGAAGAGAGGAAAGTGATTGGTTCTCAGCAAATGTAGATTTGCGGCAGGGGTGTGTGATGTCTCCATGGTTGTTTAATTTGTTTATGGATGAGGTTGTTAGGGAGGTGAATGCAAGAGTTTTGGAAAGAGGGGCAAGTATGCAGTCTGTTGTGGATGAGAGAGCTTGGGAAGTGAGTCAGTTGTTGTTCGCTGATGATACAGCGCTGGTGGCTGATTTATGTGAGAAACTGCAAAAGCTGGTGACTTGAGTTTGGTAAAGTGTGTGAAAGAAGAAAGTTAAGAGTAAATGTGAATAAGAGCAAGGTTGTTAGGTACAGTAGGGTTGAGGGTCAAGTTAATTGGGAGGTAAGTTTGAATGGAGAAAAACTGGAGGAAGTAAAGTGTTTTAGATATCTGGGAGTGGATCTGGCAGCGGATGGAACCATGGAAGCGGAAGTGAATCATAGGGTGGGGGAGGGGGCGAAAATTCTGGGAGCCTTGATGAATGTTTGGAAGTCGAGAACATTATCTCGTAAAGCAAAAATGGGTATGTTTGAAGGAATAGTGGTTCCAACAATGTTGTATGGTTGCGAGGTGTGGGCTATGGATAGAGTTGTGTGCAGGAGGGTGGATGTGCTGGAAATGAGATGTTTGAGGACAATATGTGGTGTGAGGTGGTTTAGTTGAGCAAGTAATGTAAGGGTAAAAGAGATGTGTGGAAATAAAAAGAGTGTGGTTGAGAGAGCAGAGGAGGGTGTTTTGAAATGGTTTGGTCACATGGAGGAGAATGAGTGATGAAAGATTGACTAAGAGGATATATATGTAAGAGGTGGAGGGAACGAGGAGAAGTGGGAGACCAAATTGGAGGTGGAAAGATGGAGTGAAAAAGATTTTGAGTGATCGGGGCATGAACATGCAGGAGGGTCAAAGGCGTGCAAGGAATAGAGTTAATTGGAACGATGTGGTATACTGGGGTCTACGTGCTGTCAATGGATTGAACCAGGGCATGTGAAGCGTCTGGGGTAAACCATGGAAAGTTCTGTGGGGCCTGAATGTGGAAAGGGAGCTGTGGTTTTGGTGCATTATTACACGACAGCTAGAGACTGAGTGTGGATGAATGGGGCCTTTGTTGTCTTTTCCTAGCGCTACCTCGCACACATGAGGGAGAAGGGGGTTTTTTATTCCATGTGTGGCGAGGTGGCGATGGGAATAAATAAAGGCAGACAGTATGAATTATGTACATGTGTATATATGTATATATCTGTGTGTGTATATATACGTGTACATTGAGATGTATAGGTATGTATATTTGCGTGTGTGGATGTGTATGTATATACATGTGTATGTGGGTGGGTTGGGCCATTCTTTCGTCTGTTTTCTTGTGCTACCTCGCTAACACAGGAGACAGTGACAAAGCAAAATAAAAATATATAAAATATATATATATATATATATATATATATATATATATATATATATATATATATAGGGATAGGGGAGAAAGTATACTTCCCACGTATTCCCTGCGTGTCGTAGAAGGCGACTAAAAGGGGAGGGAGCGGGGGGCTGGAAATCCTCCCCTCTCGTTTTTTTTTTTTTTTTTTCAAAAGAAGGAACAGAGAACTGGGCCAGGTGAGGGTATTCCCTCAAAGGCCCAGTCCTCTGTTCGTAACGCTACCTCGCTAATGCGGGAAATGGCGAATAGTTTGAAAAAAAAAAAATATTTATTTTATTTATTTCGCTTTGTCGCTGTCTCCCTGTGTTTGCGAGGTAGCGCAAGGAAACAGACGAAAGAAATATATATATATATATATATATTTATAAAGGGGAAGAACGGTATAGGAATGTCTTGGGAGTAAAGTCAGGGGTTGGTGAGAGGAAAAGAGCAAAGGAAGGAGTAGCACTACTCTAGAAGCATTAGTTGTGGAAGTACGTGATAGAGCGTAAGAAAGTAAACTCTAGATTGATATGGGTTAAACTGAAAGTGGATGGAGAGAGATGGGTGATTATTGGTGTATATGCACCTGGTCATAGGAAGAAAAATCATGAAAGGCAAGTGTTTTGGGAGCAGCTGAGTGAGTGTGTGAGCAGCTTTGATGCACGAGACCAGGTTATAATGATCGGTGATTTGAATGCAAAGGTGAGTAATGTGGCAGTTGAGGGTATAATTGGTGTACACGGGGTGTTCAGTGTAGTAAATGGAAATGGTGAAGAGCTTGTAGCTTAGTGTGCTGAAAAAGGATTGGTGATTGGGAACACCTGGTTTAAAAAAAAAGGTATACATAAGTATACATATGTAAGTATGAGAGATGGCCAGATAGCGTTACTGCATTACATGTTGATTGATAGGTGCCTGAAAGAGAGACTTTTGGATGTTAATGTGCTGAAAGGGGCAACTGGAGGGAAGAGTGATGATTATCTTGTGGAGATGAAGGTGAAGATTTGTAGAGGTTTTCAGAAAAGAAGAGAGAGTGTTGAGGTGAAGAGAGTAGTGAGAGTGAGTGAGCTTGGAAAGGAGACTTGTGTTAGGAAGTACCAGGAGAGATTGGGCGCATAATGGAAAAAGGTGAGAACAAATGATGTAAGGGGAGTGGGGGAGGAATGGGATGTATTTAGGGAAGCAGTGATGGCTTGCACAAAAGATGCCTGTGGCATGAGAATGGTGGGAAGTGGCCAGATTAGAAAGGGTAAAGTGGTGGGATGAAGAAGTAAGATTGTTAGTGAGAGAGAAGAGAGAGGCATTTAGATGATTCTTGCAGGGAAATAGTGCAGATGAGTGGGAGATGTATAAAAGAAAGGGGCAAGAGTTCAAGAGAAAGGTGCAAGAGGTGAAAAAGAGGGCAAATGAGAGTTGTGTGAGAGTATCGTTAAATTTCAGGGAGAATAAAAAGATGTTTTGGAAGGAGGTAAATAACGTGCTTAAGGCAAGAGAACAAATGGAAACATCGGTGAAGGGGAGGAAATAAAAAGTAGTGGTGAAGTGAGGAGATAGAGAAAGTATTTTGAAGGTATATTCAATGTGTTTGATAATACAGTGGCAGATATAGGATGTTTTGGTCGAGGTGGTGTGTGAAGTGAGAGGGTCCGGGAGAATGGTATGGTAAACAGAGAAGAAATAGTGAAAGCTTTGCTGAAGATGAAAGCCGGCAAGGTGGCAGGTTTGGATGCTACTGCAGTGGAATCTCTTAATAAAGCAAGTGACTGTGTTGTTGACTGGTTGGTGAGGATATTCAATATATGTATGGTTCATGGTGAAGTGCCTGAGGATTGGTGGAATGCATGCATAGGGCCATTGTACAAAAGCAATGGGGATAAAGGTGAGTGTTCAAATTACAGAGGTATTAGTTTGTTGAGTATTCCTGGGAAATTATATGGGAGGGTACTGATTGAGAGGGTCAAGGCATGTACAAAGCATCAGATTGGGGAAGAGCAGTGTGGTTTCAGAAGTGGTAGAGGACGTGTGGATCAGGTGTTTGCTTTCAAGATTGTATATGAGAAATAGTTAGAAAAACAGATGGATTTGTATGTAGCATTTATGGATTTGGAGATGGCATGATAAAGTTGATAGAAATGCTTTGTGGAAGGTATTAAGAGTATATGGTGAGGGAGGTAAGTTGCTAGAAGCAGTGAAAAGTTTTTATCGAGGATGTCAGGCATGTATATGAGTAGGAAGAGAGAAAAATGACTGGTTCCCAGTGAATGTTGGTTTGCAGCAGGGGTACGTGATGTCTCCATGGTTGTTTAATTTGTTTATGGATGGGGTTGTTAGGGAGGTGAATGCAAGAGTTTTGGAGAGAGGGGCAAGTATGCAGTCTGTTGTGGATGAGAGGCCTTGGGAAGTGAGTCAGTTGTTGTTCGCTGATGATACAGTGCTGGTGGTTGATTCAGGTGAGAAATTGTGGAAGTTGGTGACTGAGTTTGGTAAAGTGGTGTGAAAGAATAAAGATGAGAGCAAATGTGAATAACAGTAAGATTATTAGGTTCAGTAGGGTTGAGGGACAAGTAAATTGGAAGGTAAGTTTGAATGGAGAAAAACTGGAGGAAGTGAAGTGTTTTAGATGCCTGGGAGTGGATTTAGCAGCAAATGGAATCATGGAAACAGAAGTGAGTCACAGGGTAGGGGAGGGGGAGGTTCTGGGAGCAATGAAGAATGTGTGGAAGGAAAGAACGTTTCCTTGGATAGCAAAAATGGTATGTTTGAAGGAATAGTAGTTCCAACAATATCATATGGATGCGAGGCATGGGCTATAGAAAGGGTTGTGCTGAAGGAGGGTGGAAGTGTTGGAAATTAAATATTTGAGGACAATATATGGTATGAGGTGGATTGATCGAGTAAGTAATGAAAGGGTAAGAGAGAGATGTGTGGTATTAAAAAGAGTGTGGTTAAGAGAGGAGAAGAGGGTGTATTGAAATGGCTTGGTCACATGGAGAGAATGAGTGAAGAAAGATTGACAAAGAGGATATGTGTGTCAGAGGTAGAGGGAACGAGGAGAAGTGGGAGACCAAACTGGAGGTGGAAGGATGGAGTGAAAAAGATTTTGAGTAGTGGGAGACCAAATTGGAGGTGGAAGGATGGAGTGAAAAAGATTTTGAGTAATCGGGGCCTGAACATACTGGAGGGTGAAAAGTGTGCAAGGAATAGAGTGAATTGGAAGGATGTGGTATACCGGTGTGGACGTGCTGTCAATGGATTGAACCAGGGCATGTGAAGTGTCTGAGGTAAACCGTGGAAATTTTGTGGGGCCTGGATGTGGAAAGGGAGCTGTGGTTTCAGTGTATCATACATGACACCTAGAGACTGAGTGTGAACGAATGTGGCCTTTGTATTCTTTTCCTAGCACTATCTCGCATATGCACAGGGGAGGGGGGGGTGCCATTTCATGTGTGGCTGGTTGGCAACGGTAATGGATGAAGGCAGCAAGTATGAGTATGTACATGTGTATATATGTATATGTCTGTGTATATATATGTATGTATATGTTGAAATGTATAGGTATGTATATGTGTGTGTGTGGGAGTGTATGTATATACATGTGTACGTGGGTGGGTTGGGCCATTCTTTCGTCTGTTTCCTTTTGCTCCCTTGCTAACGCAGGAGACAGCGACAAAGTATAATAAGAAAAAATATAATATATATAAGTACACTTACTCACTTCCAACCCTAAGGACTGCTAGAAGTTTTATGTCTATGAATTCCCTGCAGCACTCAGATCCTACTAATCAGGTTCAGAATAATTCAGACTTTGGACTAATTTGGAAATCCAAATTATACTGCAGTGTCACATTGGTACATGTATAGAAAAAAAAATTTTGTCATGGAGACAGAAAAGATCTGAAGTAAACTGGTGTCAAATTTATAAATGTATTTAACAGAGAATACTGTTTAGAGACCAGAGTCTAAAAGGTGCTCAATACAATAAAGTCTTGTTCATCCAGTTATTGTTACAATGGGACATTCAATAGAAAGATATTTTTCAAAATCCCCCTTATGATTCTGTTTTCAATACAACATGAGCTAGCAGCAGCAGCACTTCTTTCTTCACATCAAGAAGACAGACCTCTGATGCTGCGAGTGAAATGTACAAGTATACAAGGCACCAAGTGGTAAGTGTTCCAGAATATCATTCAGGGAATCATAAGTTTAAGCTAGTGGTAAGAGGCAGCATATCATGCTCACATTTGAGCATAAAATAGAGGTCTGTAAGTGATTCTGATAAATGTGAGACATAAAATAATCATAATTGTATTACAACATTAGTTCACGCATCATCTGTGATATAAAAAGGCACAAGGAAAATTCAGTGAAGTTATAGACCAAGCCTGCAAAGAAACTACGAAGAAAAAAAAAAGCTTAGCATACCTAGGCTACACCATCTAGATCAAAGTGCTTTGAGATATTGTGGTCCAACAGTGTGTTTATCACAGTAACCTATGTTGACTCCCAGATAATAAAATGTCAGAAATTTTCTGGTTTGAGATGTGACAGAAATAAAGAAAATATTAGGATGTAAAATACAAGCACTAAAAGGGCCTTAAGTTCATATAATACAGTGAAATTCCTTCAGTGTGGTTTATCTTTACTGAATAACATGACTACAAATAGTTTCTATAAGGTTAGGAGTGATATACTTTAATTGAAACCATCTTGGATCTTGTACAGTATTTGGCTCATCTGAAGCTGGCAAATAAACTACAGTAAGCTTGATTGGTGACTGGTAAATGCTACCAATTTATCTCTAAAATATTTTGAACAGCATAATAAATAAAAATGTACTGTACTTATGATGGATGTTTTAACCTTTTTGCATGTCTAATGTTTATCAACAATATGTCATGTGCACAACATGAAACTTTGCCCAAAATTACTTGTATTTCTATACTACTAATATCTTTATAAGCTCATGCATCAGGCAACTATGTAACTGGTGGCAGACATGAGTCTGTCACCGTGCAAAGATATATGAATACATGTCATTCATACTAAGTAAATGAAAGATAGGAATGAGTAATGAGGAAATGAGTACTTGAGTCGCTCAGTAAGTACACATAAACATGTGTTTTAGCTAACAACATATATCTAATGTTGAACTGAGAAACAAGAAAACGACTTATTGAAGATGGGAGACTGTTGGTCATCACAACAATTGATCATGTGACTGTTGGTCACCACTACATGGTACAAAGCAGATCACATGATTGCTAGTCACTAAACCACTCACATTTCATACACCCGACTATCACTCACTCCTTCTGCCTTGCTGACTGGATGTTTTAGTTGCCTTGTCATTAAGCAGAATGAGAATGAGAAAATACAGTTAGTTTTAACTGTTTGGTGTTGTAATTCCAAAAGCAGTATAGTGGGCAAGCTGGGTTGACTTATCATAACCTACTTGACCACCACAGCCCTGGGTAAGCATGAACATAATGTTCTTCCAATGACAACTCAAAAATACTCATCTTGTCTAGAGGTAAGGAGCAGTACCCCATTACTGTGTAATAATAGATTTGATATACCAAATTTTGTTTTGCATACCATATTCTAGGAATGCATCCCTCTAAATCATTATACCATGGTATGCTCTCTTGTTTAATGCTACTCTATATTCTACCTGTCTTTAGTTAATATTTTTACATTTAATTACAATAACACTTTTTCCCAATATCATAAAAACCTTCTTATAATGGAAAAGTTGATTATACAGCATGAAAAAAGTCCCAAGGGTGTCATATTAACAAGGGGTATCTGTAACTGCACTTAAGAACTGCACTTTGATTTAGCGCATACCTGTATATCTTGAAGGTGGCGATCACTGAGTTTATATGTATTATTATCATTATCACTATACTTAATCGCTGTTTCCTGCGTGAGCAAGTTAGCACAAAGAAACAGATGAAGAATGGCCTAACCACTCACATACACACACACACATATTTATTTATTTATTTTACTTTGTCGCTGTCTCCCGCGTTAGCAAGGTAGCACAAGGAAACAGACGAAACAATGGCCCAACCCACCCAAATACACATGATGTGGTATACCAGGATCGACGTGCTGTTAATGGATTGAACCAGGGCATGAGAAGAGTCTGGAGTAAACCATGAAAATTTTTGTGGGGCCTAGATGTGGAAAGGGAGCTGTGGTTTCTGTGCATTACATATGACAGCTTGAGACTGAGTGTGAATGAATGTGACTTTTGTTGTCTTTTCCTAGCGGTACCTCGTGTGCGCGGGGGGGGAGGGGGGGTGCAATTTCATGTGTGGTGGGGTGGCAATGGGAATGGATGAAGGCAGCAAGTATGAATATGTACATGTGCATATATGTATCTGTGTACGTTGAAATGTATAGGTATGTATATATGCATGTGTGGGCATTCATGTATATACATGTGTATGTGAGTAGGTTGGGCCATTCTTTCGTCTGCTTCCTTGAGCTACATCACTAATGCGGGACATAGCAACAAAGTATAATAAAAGAATAAATATCCCTCTCAATCAATACCCTCCCATATAATTTCCCAGGAATACTCAACAAACTTATACCTCTGTAATCTAAACACTCACCTTTATCCCCTTCGCCTTTGTACATGGCACTATCCATGCATTCCGCCAATCCTCAGGCACTTCAACATGAACCATACATACACTGAATATCCTTACCAACCAATCAACAACACAGCTGCCCCATTTTTCAATAAATTCCACTGCAATACCATCCAAATTTATCACCTTGTCAGCGTTCAACTTCCACAAAGCTTTCACTAACTCTTCTCTGTTTACCAAACCATTCTCCCTGACCCTCTCACTTCGCACACCACCTCGACCAAAACACCCTATACCTGCCACTCTATCATCAAACACATTCAACAAACCTTCAAAAGATTCACTCCATCTCCTCACTTCACCACTACTTGTTATTACCTCCCCATGTACAGAGCATCAGATTGGGGAAGAGCAGTGTGATTTCAGAAGTGGTGGAGGATGTATGGATCAGGTGTTTCCTTTGAAAAATGTATGTGAGAAATACTTAGAAAAAGTTGGATTTGTATATAGCACATATGGATCTAGAGAAGGCATATGATAGGGTTGATAGAAATACTTTGTGGTAGGTATTAAGAGTATATGGTGTGGGAGGTAAGTTGCTAGAAGCGGTGAGAAGTTTTTACCAAGGATGTAAGGCATGTGTACGAGTAGGAAGAGAGGATAATGATTGGTTCTCAATGAATATCGGTTTGCGGCAAGGGTGCGTGATATCTCCATGGTTGTTTAATTTGTTTATGGATGGGATGGTTAAGGAGGTGAATGTATGCAAGAGTTTTGGAGAGAGGGGCAAATATGCAGTCTGTTCTGGATGAGAGGGCTTGGGAAGTGAGTCAGTTGTTGTTTGCTGATGATACAGTGCTAGCGAATGATTTGGGTGGGAAACAGTAAAAGTTTGTGACTGATTTTTTTAAAGTGTGTGAAAGGAGAAAGTTGAGAGCAAATGTGAATAAGAGCAAGGTTAATAGGTTCAGTAGGGTTGAGGGACAACTCAATTGGGAGGTAAGTCTGAATGGAGAGGAGAAAAACTGGAGGAAGTGAAGTGTTTTAGATATCTGGGAGTGGACTTAGAAGCAGATGGAACCATGGAAGCTGAAGTGAGTCACAGGGTCGGGGAGGGGGCAAAGGTTCTGGGAGCGCTGAAGAATATGTGGAAGGTGAGAATGTTATCTCGGAGATCAAAAATGGGTATGCTTGAAGGAATAGTGGTTTCAACAATGTTATATGGTTCCGAGGGATGGGCTATAGATAGGTTTGTGCGGAGGAGGGTGGACGTATTGGAACTGAAATGTTTGAGGACAATATGTGGTGTGAGGTGGTTTGACTGAATAAGTAATGAAAGGATAAGAGAGCTATGTGGTAATAAGAAGAGTGTGGTTGAGAGAGCAAAAGATGATGTGTTGGAATGGTTTGGTCAAATGGAGAGAATGAGAGGAAAGATTGACAAAGAGGATATATGTGTCAGAGGTGGAGGGGATGATGAGAAAAGGGAGACCAAATTGGAGGTAGAAGGATGGAATGAAAATGATTTTGAGCGATTGGGCCCTGAACATACAGGAGGGTGAAAGGCATGCAAGAATTGAGTGAATCAGAATGATGTGATATAGTGGGGTCAACGTACTGTCAGTGAACTAAACCAGGGCATGTGAAGCGTCTGGGGTAAACCATGGAAAGGTCTGTGGGGCATGGATGTGGATAGGGAGCTGTGGTTTTGGTGCATTACACAGGACAGCAAGAGAATGAGTGTGAACAAATGTGGCATTTTTGTCTGTATTCCTGGCGCTACCTTGTTGAAACAGGGGATAGCAATGCTGTTTTTCTGTGTGGTGTGATAGTGACAGGAATGGATGAAGGCAAACTAGCATGAATATCTACATGTGTATAAATGGCGCCTCAAAATTTTCCATGGTTCACCCCAGATGCTTCACATGCCTTGCTTCAATCCATTGAGAGCACGTCGACTCCAGTGTACCACATCGTTCCAATTCACTCTATTCCTAGCACGCCTGTCACCCTCCTGTATGTTCAGGCCCCAATCGCTCAAAATCTTTTACACTCCATCCTTCCACTTCCATTTTGGTCTCCCACTTCCCATTTTGGTCTCCCACTTGTTCCCACTACCTCTGACACATATATCCTCTTTGTCAATCTTTTTCCTCACTCATTTTCTCCACGTGACCAAACCACTTCAATACACCCTCATCTGCTCTCTTAACCAAACTCTATATGACCAAACCTCTCTCTTACCACCTCACACCACATATTATCCTTAAACATCTCATTTCCAACACATCTACCCTCCTCCGCACAACCCTCACAACCATATAACATTGTTGGAACCACTATTCCTTCAAACATACCCATTTTTGCTTTCCGAGATAATGTTCTCAACTTCCACACATTCTTCAACGCTCCCAGAACTTTCGTCCCTTCCCCCACCCTATGATTCACTTTCACTTCCATGGTTTCATCTGCTGCCAAATCAACTCCCAGATATCTAAAACACTTCACTTCCTCCAGTTTTCCTCCATTCAAATTACCTTCAAATTGACTTGTCTCTCAACCATGCTGAACCTAATAACTTTGCTCTTATTCACAATTACTCTCAGCTTTCTTCTTTCACACACTTTAAAAACCTCAGTCACCAACTTCTGCACTTTTTCACCCAAATCAGCCACCAGCACTATATCATCATCAAACAACAACTGGACTCACTTCCCAAGCCCTTTCATCGACAACAGACTGCATATTTGCCCCTCTTTCAAAAACTCTTGCATTCACCTCCCTAACAACCCCATCCACAAACAAATTAAACGACCATGGAGACATCATGCATCCCTACCACAACCCGATATTCTCTGGGAACCAATCACTTTCCTCTCCTACTCGTACACATGCCTTACATCCTTGATAAAAACTTTTCACTGCTTCTAGCAACTTACTTTCCACACTATATACTTTTATTACCTTCCACAGAGCATCTCTATCAAATCTATCACATGCCCTCTCAAGATCCATAAAACTACATACAAATCCATTTGTTTTTCCATGTATTTCTCACATACATTCTTCAAAGCAAACACCTGATCCACACATCCTCTACCACTTCTGTAACCACACTGCTCTTCCCCAATCTGATCCTCTTTACATGCCTTGACCCTCTCATTCAATACCCTCCTATATACTTTCCCAGGAATACTCAACAAACTTATACCTCTGTAATTTGAACACTCACCTTTATCCCCTTTGCCTTTGTACAGTGGCACTATGCATGCATTCTGCCAATCCTTGGGCACTTCACCATGAACCATACATACAGTGAATATCCTAACCAACCAGTCAACAACACAGTCATCCCCTTTTTTAATAAATTCCACTGCAATACCATCCAAACCTGCCACCTTGCCGGCTTTCATCTTCCGCAAAGTTTTCAGTACCTCATCTCTGTTCACCAAACCATTCTCCTTGACCATCACCACCTTGACCAAAACACCCTCAAAAAACACCTTCAAAATACTCACTCCATCTCTTTCTCACTTCACCACTAATTGTTATTACCTCCCAGATAGCCCCCTTCACCAATGTTCCCATTTGTTCTCTTGTCTTAACGCACATCATTTACCTCCTTCCAAAACATCTTTTTATTCACCCTAATAATAAAAATAATAATAATAATAATCAATATATATATATATATTTTATATATATATATATATATATATATATATATATATATATATATATATATATATATATATATATATGGAGAGAATGAGTGAGGAAAGATTGACCAAGAGGATATATGTGTCGGAGGTGGAGGGAACGAGGAGAAGAGGGAGACCAAATTGGAGGTGGAAAGATGGAGTGAAATAGATTTTGTGTGATCGGGGCCTGAACATGCAGGAGGGTGAAAGGAGGGCAAGGAATAGAGTGAATTGGAGCGATGTGGTATACCGGGGTTGACGTGCTGTCAGTGGATTGAATCAGGGCATGTGAAGCGTCTGGGGTAAACCATGGAAAGCTGTGTAGGTATGTATATTTGCGTGTGTGGACGTATGTATATACATGTGTATGGGGGTGGGTTGGGCCATTTCTTTCGTCTGTTTCCTTGCGCTACCTCGCAAACGCGGGGGACAGCGACAAAGCAAAAAAAAAAAAAAATATATATATATATATATATATATATATATTTTTTAATTTTTATTATACTTTGTCGCTGTCTCCCGATATATATATATCGGAGAAGGCGCCTAAAGGGGATGAAAGCGGGGGGGCTAGAAACCCTCCCCTTCTTGTATCTTAACTTTCTAAAAGGGGAAACAGAAGAAGGAGTCATGCTGGAAGTGCTCATCCTCCTTGAAGGCTCAGATTGGGGTGTCTAAATGTGTGTGGATGTAACCAAGATGAGAAAAATGGAGAGATAGGTAGTATGTTTGAGGAAAGGAACCTGGATGTTTTGGCTCTGAGTGACATGAAGCTCAAGGGTAAAGGGGAAGAGTGGTTTGGGAATGTCTTGGGAGTAAAGTCAGGGGTTAGTGAGAGGACAAGAGCATGGGAAGGAGTAGCACTACCCCTGAAACAGGAGTGGTGGGAGTATGTGATAGAGTGTAAGAAAGTAAACTCTAGATTGATATGGGTACAACTGAAAGTGGATGGAGAGAGATGGGTGATTATTGGTGCATATGCACCTGGGCATGAGAAGAAGGATCATGAGAGGCAAGTGTTTTGGGAGCAGCTGAATCATTGTGTTAGTGCTTTTGATGCATGAGACCGGGTTATAGTGATGGGTGATTTGAATGCAAAGGTGAGTAATGAGGCAGTTGAGGGAATAATTGGTGTACATGGGGTGTTCAGTGTTGTAAATAGAAATGGTAAAGAGCTTGTAGATTTATGTGCTGAAAAAGGACTAATGATTGGGAATACCTGGTTTAAAAAGAGAGATATACATAAGTATACGTATGTAAGTAGGAGAGATGGCCAGAGAGCGTTACTGGATTACGTGTTAATTGATAGGTGCGCGAAAGAGAGACTTTTGGATGTTAATGTGCTGAGAGGTGCAACTGGAGGGATGTCTGATCATTATCTTGTGGAGGTGAAGGTGAAGATTTGTAGACGTTTTTAGAAAAGAAGAGAGAATGTTGGGGTGAAAAGAGTGGTGAGAGTAAGTGAGCTTGGGAAGGAGACTTGTGTGAGGAAGTACCAGGAGAGAGTGAGTACAGAGTGGGGGAGGAATGGGATGTATTTAGGGAAGCAGTGATAGCTTGCGGAAAAGATGCTTGCGGCATGAGAAGCATGGGAGGTGGGCAGATTAGGAAGGGTAGTGAGTGTTGGGATGAAGAAGTAAGATTATTAGTGAAAGAGAAGAGAGAGGCATTTGGACGATTTTTGCAGGGAAATAATGCAAATGAGTGGGAAATGTATAAAAGAAAGAGGCACGAGGTCAAGAGAAAGGTGCAAGAGGAGAAAAAGAGGGCAAATGAGAGATGGGGTGAGAGAGTATCATTAAATTTTAGGGAGAAAAAAAAAGATGTTTTGGAAGGAGGTAAATAAAGTGTGTAAGACAAGGGAACAAATGGGAACTTCAGTGAAGGGGGCTAATGGGGAGGTGATAACAAGTAGTGGTGATGTGAGAAGGAGATGGAGAGAGTATTTTGAAGGTGTGTTGAATGTGTTTGATTATAGAGTGGCAGATATAGAGTGTTTTGGTCGAGGTGGTGTGCAAAAAGAGAGGGTTAGGGAAAATGATCTGGTAAACAGAGAAGAGGTAGTAAAAGCATTACGGAAAATGAAAGCCGGCAAGGCAGCGGGTTTGGATAGTATTGCAGTGGAATTTATTAAAAAAAGGGGGTGACTGTATTGTTGACTGGTTGGTAAGGTTATCTAATGTATGTATGATTCATGGTGCAGTGGCTGAGGATTGGCAGAATGCTTGCATAGTGCCATTGTACAAAGGCAAAGGGGATAAGAGTGAGTGCTCAAATTACAGAGGTATAAGTTTGTTGAGTATTCCTGGGAAATTATATGGGAGGGTATTGATTGAGAGGGTGAAGGGATATACAGAGCATCAGATTGGGGAGGAGCAGTGTGGTTTCAGAGGTGGTAGAGGATGTGTGGATCAGGTGTTTGCTTTGAAGAATGTATGTGAGAAATACTTAGAAAAGCAAATGGATTTGTGTGTAGCATTTATGGATCTGGAGAAGGCATATGATAGAGTTGACAGAGATGCTCTGTAGAAGGTATTAAGAATATATGGTGTGGGAAGCAAGTTGTTAGAAGCAGTGAAAAGTTTTTATCGAGGATGTAAGGCATGTGTACGTGTAGGAAGAGAGGAAAGTGATTGGTTCTCAGTGAATGTAGGTTTGCGGCAGGGGTGTGTGATGTCTCCATGGTTGTTTAATTTCTTTATGGATGGGGTTGTTAGGGAGGTGAATGCAAGAGTTTTGGAAAGAGGGGCAAGTATGCAGTCTGTTGTGGATGAAAGAGCTTGGGAAGTGAGTCAGTTCTTGTTCACTAATGATACAACGCTGGTGGCTGATTTGTGTGAGAAACTGCAGAAGCTGGTGACTGAGTTTGGTAAAGTGTGTGAAAGAAGAAAGCTGAGAGTAAATGTGAATAAGAGTAAGGTTATTAGGTACAGTAGGGTTGAGGGACAAGTCAAATGGGAGGTAAGTTTGAATGGAGAAAAACTGGAGGAAGTAAAGTGTTTTAGATATCTGGGAGTGGATTTGGCAGCGGATGGAACCATGGAAGCGGAAGTGAATCATAGGGTGGGGAGGGGGTGAAAGTTCTGGAAGTGTTGAAGAATGTGCGGAAGTCGAGAACATTATCTCGGAAAGCAAAAATGGCTATGTTTGAAGGAAAAGTGGTTCCAACAATGTTATATGGTTGCGAGGCATAGGCTATAGATAGAGTTGTGCGGAAGAGGGTGGTTGTGCTGGAAATGAGATGTTTGAGGACAATATGAGGTGTGAGGTGGTTTGATCGAGTAAGTGATAATAGGGTAAGAGAAATGTGTGGTAATAAAAAAAGCGTGGTTAAGAGAGCAGAAGAGGGTGTTTTGGAAATGGTTTGGTAAATGGAGAGAATGAGAGGAAAGATTGACCAAGAGGATATATGTGTCAGAGGTGGAGCGAACGAGAGAAAAGGGAGACCAAATTGGAGGTGGAAAGATGGATGAAAAAATTTAGAGTGATCGGGCCTGAACATGCAGGAGGTGAAAGGCTGCAAGGAATAGAGTGAATGAACGATGTGTATATCGGGGTGAACACTGCAGTCAATGATAACCAGGGCATGTGAAGCGTCTGGGGTAAACCATGGAAAGTTCTGTGGGGCCATGGATACTGGAAAGGCAGCTGTGGTTTTGGTGCATTAACAGGACAGCTAGAGACTGAGTGTGAACGAATGTGGCCTTTTTGTCTGTATTCCTGGCGCTACCTTGTTGAAACAGGGGATAGCAATGCTGTTTTTCTGTGTGGTGTGATAGTGACAGGAATGGATGAAGGCAAACTAGCATGAATATCTACATGTGTATATATGGCGCCTCAAAACTTTCCATGATTCACCCCAGATGCTTCACATGCCTTGCTTCAATCCATTGAGAGCACGTCGACTCCAGTATACCACATCGTTCCAATTCACTCTATTCCTAGCACGCCTTTCACCCTCCTGTATGTTCAGGCCCCAATCGCTCAAAATCTTTTACACTCCATCCTTCCACCTCCATTTTGGTCTCCCACTTCCCATTTTGGTCTCCCACTTGTTCCCACTACCTCTGACACATATATCCTCTTTGTCAATCTTTTTCCTCACTCATTTTCTCCACGTGACCAAACCACTTCAATACGCCCTCTTCTGCTCTCTTAACCAAACTCTATATGACCAAACCTCTCTCTTACCACCTCACACCACATATTATCCTTAAACATCTCATTTCCAACACATCTACCCTCCTCCGCACAACCCTCACAATCATATAACATTGTTGGAACCACTATTCCTTCAAACATACCCATTTTTGCTTTCCGAGATAATGTTCTCAACTTCCACACATTCTTCAACGCTCCAGAACTTTCGCCCTTCCCCCACCCTATGATTCACTTTCACTTCCATGGTTTCATCTGCTGCCAAATCAACTCCCAGATATCTAAAACACTTCACTTCCTCCAGTTTTCCTCCATTCAAATTACCTTCAAATTGACTTGTCTCTCAACCATGCTGAACCTAATAACTTTGCTCTTATTCACAATTACTCTCAGCTTTCTTCTTTCACACACTTTAAAAAACTCAGTCACCAACTTCTGCAGTTTTTCACCCTAATCAGCCACCAGCACTATATCATCATCAAACAACAACTGGACTCACTTCCCAAGCCCTTTCATCGACAACAGACTGCATATTTGCCCCTCTTTCAAAAACTCTTGCATTCACCTCCCTAACAACCCCATCCACAAACAAATTAAACGACCATGGAGACATCATGCATCCCTACCACAACCCAATATTCTCTGGGAACCAATCACTTTCCTCTCCTACTTGTACACATGCCTTACATCCTTGATAAAAACTTTTCACTGCTTCTAGCAACTTACTTTCCACACTATATACTTTTATTACCTTCCACAGAGCATCTCTATCAAATCTATCACATGCCTTCTCAAGATCCATAAAACTACATACAAATCCATTTGTTTTTCCATGTATTTCTCACATACATTCTTCAAAGCAAACACCTGATCCACACATCCTCTACCACTTCTGTAACCACACTGCTCTTCCCCAATCTGATCCTCTTTACATGCCTTGACCCTCTCATTCAATACCCTCCTATATACTTTCCCAGGAATACTCAACAAACTTATACCTCTGTAATTTGAACACTCACCTTTATCCCCTTTGCCTTTGTACAGTGGCACTATGCATGCATTCTGCCAATCCTCGGGCACTTCACCATGAACCATACATACAGTGAATATCCTAACCAACCAGTCAACAACACAGTCATCCCCTTTTTTAATAAATTCCACTGCAATACCATCCAAACCTGCCGCCTTGCCGGCTTTCATCTTCCGCAAAGTTTTCAGTACCTCATCTCTGTTCACCAAACGATTCTCCTTGACCATCACCACCTTGACCAAAACACCCTCAAAAAACACCTTCAAAATACTCACTCCATCTCTTTCTCACTTCACCACTAATTGTTATTACCTCCCAGATAGCCCCCTTCACCAATGTTCCCATTTGTTCTCTTGTCTTAACGCACATCATTTACCTCCTTCCAAAACATCTTTTTATTCACCCTAATAATAAAAATAATAATAATAATAATCAATATATATATATATATTTTATATATATATATATATATATATATATATATATATATATATATATATATATATATATATATATATATATATGGAGAGAATGAGTGAGGAAAGATTGACCAAGAGGATATATGTGTCGGAGGTGGAGGGAACGAGGAGAAGAGGGAGACCAAATTGGAGGTGGAAAGATGGAGTGAAAAAGATTTTGTGTGATCGGGGCCTGAACATGCAGGAGGGTGAAAGGAGGGCAAGGAATAGAGTGAATTGGAGCGATGTGGTATACCGGGGTTGACGTGCTGTCAGTGGATTGAATCAGGGCATGTGAAGCGTCTGGGGTAAACCATGGAAAGCTGTGTAGGTATGTATATTTGCGTGTGTGGACGTATGTATATACATGTGTATGGGGGTGGGTTGGGCCATTTCTTTCGTCTGTTTCCTTGCGCTACCTCGCAAACGCGGGGGACAGCGACAAAGCAAAAGAAAAAAAAAATATATATATATATATATATATATATATATATATATATATATATATATATATATATATATCGGAGAAGGCGCCTAAAGGGGATGAAAGCGGGGGGGCTAGAAACCCTCCCCTTCTTGTATCTTAACTTTCTAAAAGGGGAAACAGAAGAAGGAGTCATGCTGGAAGTGCTCATCCTCCTCGAAGGCTCAGATTGGGGTGTCTAAATGTGTGTGGATGTAACCAAGATGAGAAAAATGGAGAGATAGGTAGTATGTTTGAGGAAAGGAACCTGGATGTTTTGGCTCTGAGTGAAATGAAGCTCAAGGGTAAAGGGGAAGAGTGGTTTGGGAATGTCTTGGGAGTAAAGTCAGGGGTTAGTGAGAGGACAAGAGCATGGGAAGGAGTAGCACTACCCCTGAAACAGGAGTGGTGGGAGTATCTGATAGAGTGTAAGAAAGTAAACTCTAGATTGATATGGGTACAACTGAAAGTGGATGGAGAGAGATGGGTGATTATTGGTGCATATGCACCTGGGCATGAGAAGAAGGATCATGAGAGGTAAGTGTTTTGGGAGCAGCTGAATCATTGTGTTGGTGCTTTTGATGCATGAGACCGGGTTATAGTGATGGGTGATTTGAATGCAAAGGTGAGTAATGAGGCAGTTGAGGGAATAATTGGTGTACATGGGGTGTTCAGTGTTGTAAATAGAAATGGTAAAGAGCTTGTAGATTTATGTGCTGAAAAAGGACTAATGATTGGGAATACCTGGTTTAAAAAGAGAGATATACATAAGTATACGTATGCAAGTAGGAGAGATGGCCAGAGAGCGTTACTGGATTACGTGTTAATTGATAGGCGTGCGAAAGAGAGACTTTTGGATGTTAATGTGCTGAGAGGTGCAACTGGAGGGATGTCTGATCATTATCTTGTGGAGGTGAAGGTGAAGATTTGTAGACGTTTTTAGAAAAGAAGAGAGAATGTTGGGGTGAAAAGAGTGGTGAGAGTAAGTGAAAAGAGTGGTGAGAGTAAGTGAGCTTGGGAAGGAGACTTGTGTGAGGAAGTACCAGGAGAGAGTGAGTACAGAGTGGGGGAGGAATGGGATGTATTTAGGGAAGCAGTGATGGCTTGCGGAAAAGATGCTTGCGGCATGAGAAGCATGGGAGGTGGGCAGATTAGGAAGGGTAGTGAGTGTTGGGATGAAGAAGTAAGATTATTAGTGAAAGAGAAGAGAGAGGCATTTGGACGATTTTTGCAGGGAAATAATGCAAATGAGTGGGAAATGTATAAAAGAAAGAGGCACGAGGTCAAGAGAAAGGTGCAAGAGGAGAAAAAGAGGGCAAATGAGAGATGGGGTGAGAGAGTATCATTAAATTTTAGGGAGAAAAAAAAGATGTTTTGGAAGGAGGTAAATAAAGTGAGTAAGACAAGGGAACAAATGGGAACTTCAGTGAAGGGGTCTAATGGGGAGGTGATAACAAGTAGTGGTGATGTGAGAAGGAGATGGAGAGAGTATTTTGAAGGTGTGTTGAATGTGTTTGATTATAGAGTGGCAGATATAGGGTGTTTTGGTCGAGGTGGTGTGCAAAAAGAGAGGGTTAGGGAAAATGATCTGGTAAACAGAGAAGAGGTAGTAAAAGCATTACGGAAAATGAAAGCCGGCAAGGCAGCGGGTTTGGATAGTATTGCAGTGGAATTTATTAAAAAAAGGGGGTGACTGTATTGTTGACTGGTTGGTAAGGTTATCTAATGTATGTATGATTCATGGTGCAGTGCCTGAGGATTGGCGGAATGCTTGCATAGTGCCATTGTACAAAGGCAAAGGGGATAAGAGTGAGTGCTCAAATTACAGAGGTATAAGTTTGTTGAGTATTCCTGGGAAATTATATGGGAGGGTGAAGGGATATACAGAGCATCAGATTGGGGAGGAGCAGTGTGGTTTCAGAGGTGGTAGAGGATGTGTGGATCAGGTGTTTGCTTTGAAGAATGTATGTGAGAAATACTTAGAAAAGCAAATGGATTTGTGTGTAGCATTTATGGATCTGGAGAAGGCATATGATAGAGCTGACAGAGATGCTCTGTGAAAGGTATTAAGAATGTATGGTGTGGGAGGCAAGTTGTTAGAAGAAGTGAAAAGTTTTTATCGAGGAAGTAAGGCATGTGTACGTGTAGGAAGAGAGGAAAGTGATTGGTTCTCAGTGAATGTAGGTTTGTGGCAGGGGTGTGTGATTGTTTATTTTGTTTATGGATGAGGTTGTTAGGGAGGTGAATGCAAGAGTTTTGGAAAGAGGGGCAAGTATGAAGTCTGTTGTGGATGAGAGAATATATATATATATATATATATATATATATATATATATATATATATATATATATATATATATATATATATAGGAGGGTATTGACTGAGAGGGTGAAGGCATGTAGAGAGCATCAGATTGGGGAGGAGCAGTGTGGTTTCAGAAGTGGTAGAGGATGTGTGGATCAGGTGTTTGCTTTGAAGAATGTATGTGAGAAACACTTAGAAAAGCAAATGGATTTGTGTGTAGCATTTATGGATCTGGAGAAGGCATATGATAGAGTTGACAGAGATGCTCTGTAGAAGGTATTAAGAATATATGGTGTGGGAGGCAAGTTGTTAGAAGCAGTGAAAAGTTTTTATCAAGGATGTAAGGCATGTGTACGTGTAGGAAGAGAGGAAAGTGATTGGTTCTCAGTGAATGTAGATTTGCGGCAGGGGTGTGTGATGTCTCCATGGTTGTTTAATTTCTTTATGGATGGGGTTGTTAGGGAGGTGAATGCAAGAGTTTTGAAAAGAGGGGCAAGTATGCAGTCTGTTGTGGATGAAAGAGCTTGGGAAGTGAGTCAGTTGTTGTTCACTAATGATACAACGCTGGTGGCTGATTTGTGTGAGAAACTGCAGAAGCTGGTGACTGAGTTTGGTAAAGTGTGTGAAAGAAGAAAGCTGAGAGTAAATGTGAATAAGAGTAAGGTTATTAGGTACAGTAGGGTTGAGGGACAAGTCAAATGGGAGGTAAGTTTGAATGGAGAAAAACTGGAGGAAGTAAAGTGTTTTAGATATCTGGGAGTGGATTTGGCAGCGGATGGAACCATGGAAGTGGAAGTGAATCATAGGGTGGGGAGGGTGTGAAAGTTCTGGAAGTGTTGAAGAATGTGCGGAAGTCGAGAACATTATCTCGGAAAGCAAAAATGGCTATGTTTGAAGGAAAAGTGGTTCCAACAATGTTATATGGTTGCGAGGCATAGGCTATAGATAGAGTTGTGCGGAAGAGGGTGGTTGTGCTGGAAATGAGATGTTTGAGGACAATATGAGGTGTGAGGTGGTTTGATCGAGTAAGTGATATTGGGTAAGAGAAATGTGTGGTAATAAAAAAAGCGTGGTTAAGAGAGCAGAAGAGGGTGTTTTGAAATGGTTTGGTAACATGGAGAGAATGAGTGAGGAAAGATTGACCAAGAGGATATATGTGTCAGAGGTGGAGCGAACGAGGAGAAGTGGGAGACCAAATTTGAGGTGGAAAGATAGAGTGAAAAAAATTTAGAGTGATCGGGGCCTGAACATGCAGGAGGATGAAAGGCGCGCAAGGAATAGAGTGAATTGGAACGATGTGGTATACCGGGGTGAACATGCTGTCAATGGTTTGAACCAGGGCATGTGAAGCGTCTGGGGTAAACCATGGAAAGTTCTGTGGGGCCTGGATACGGAAACGCAGCTGTGGTTTTGGTGCATTATTACATGACAGCTAGAGACTGAGTGTGAACGAATGTGGCCTTTGTTGTCTTTTCCTAGCACTAACTCACGCACACGAGGGGGGAGGGGGATGTCATTTCATGTGTGAAGGGTTGGCAATGGGAATGAATAAAGGCAGACAGTATGAAGTATGTACATGTGTATATACGTATATGTCTGTGTGTGTATACATATATGTATACGTTGAGATGTATAGGTATGTATATTTGCTTGTGTGGATGTGTATGTATATACATGTGTATGTGGGTGGGTTGGGCCATTCTTTCGTCTGTTTCCTTGCGCTACCTCGCTCACGCGGGAGACAGCAAGAAAGCAATATATATATATATATATATATATATATATATATATATATATATATATATATATATATATATTTTTTTCATACTATTTGCTATTTCCCGCGTTAGCGAGGTAGCGTTAAGAACAGAGAACTGGGTCTTAGAGGGAATATCCTCACCTGACCCCCTTCTCTGTTGCTTCTTTTGGAAAATTAAAAAAAACAAGAAAGGGGAGGATTTCCAGCCACCCGCTCCCTCCCCTTTTAGTCGCCTTCTACGACACGCAGGGAATACGTGGGAAGTATTCTTTCTCCCCTATCCCCAGGGATAATATATATATATATATATATATTTTTTCTTTTCTTTCATACTATTCGCCATTTCCCGCGTTAGCAAGGTAGCGTTAAGAACAGAGGACTGGGCCTCTGAGGGAATATCCTCACCTGGCCTCGTTCTCTGTTCCTTCTTTTGGAAAATCAAAAAAAAACGAGAGGGGAGGATTTCCAGCCCCCCGCTCCCTCCCCTTTTAGTCGCCTTCTACGACACGCAGGGAATACGTGGGAAGTATTCTTTCTCCCCTATCCCCAGGGATAATATATATATATATATATATATATATATATATATTATCCCTCGGGATAGGGAAGAAAGAATATTTCCCACGTATTCCCTGCGCGTTGTAGAAGGCGACTAAAAGGGGAGGGAGCGGGGGGCTGGAAATCCTTCCCTCTTGTTTTTTTTTTTTTTTATTTTCCAGGAGAAGGAGCGGAGAAGGGGGCCAGGTGAGGATATTCCCTCGGAGGCCCAGTCCTCTGTTCTTAATGCTACCTTGCTAATGTGGGAAATGACAAATAGTTTGAAAGAAAAGAAAAGAATATATATATATATATATATATATATATATATATATATATATATATATATATATATATATATATATATATATATATATATATGCTCTGTGGAAGGTATTAAGAGTATATGGTATGGAAAGTAAGTTGCTGGAAGCTTCAAAAAGTTTTTATCGAGGATGGAAGGCATGTGTACGAGTAGGAAGAGAGAAAAGTAATTGGTTCCCAGTGAATGTCTGTTTGTTGCAGACCAAATGTCACTTGAAAATACTCACTCTTCTCTCTTCCTACTCATACAAACACCTGAAAGTCTCAACAAAAAACTTCTCTGCTTCAAGCAGTTTTCATCTCACGTCAAATGTTCACTGGCCCTTCCACAAGGAATCTCTATCAGCCCCATCATATGCTTTCTCCAGATCTATATATGCCACATACATATCCTTATGTTTCTTTCAGTATTTGTCACACACATACTTTAAAGCAAACACCTGATCCACACAACCTCTACCACTTCTGAAACCAAATTAATTCTTCCTAGTCTGACGTTCTGTACAAGCATTCACCTTGTGAATCACTATCCCATACAACTCACCGGATACATTCAACAAACTTATACCTCTATAGTTTATACATTCACCTTTATACCACTTGCCTTTATACAATGGCACTACACACACAATCTTCTTATCCTCAGGTGTCTCATCATGATCCATACATATGTTGAAAATCCTAATCAATCAGTCAGCAATACAGTCACTCCCTTTCTTAAGAGAGTGAGCTGCAATACCATCTGTTCCAGCTGCCTTACCCTATTTCATCTCATGCATAGTGTTCACCTACTCTTCTTTCTTCACCAAACCACCCTCAAAGACTCTCTCCCTTTGCATATAATCCCAATCATACCCTACATCTGCCACCATCAAAAACCACATTACACAGTCCTTCAAAGTAATCACTCCATATCCTCCTCATTTCATTACTACCTGAAACTATTTCACCATTTCCCCCTTCAACCATGTTCTCAGTAACTTTACTTCATCATCCCACAACTCACAACCCATTCTATCCTACCCATCTCCTACCTTACACATGCCACATGCATCTCTCACACATGCCAGGACCAGCTCTCTAAATACCTCCCATTACTCAGTAGCTCCCCGAGCTTTGTTCCGGCTGTCTTTTTGCCATTCTACACTCAATCTCTCCTACAATTTCTTCTACTGACCATCTTTCCTACTTAGGTATGTATACTTGCGAATGTTCCTCTTTTTAAACCATTCCTTTTGCAGCACACGACTTCACAAGCAGTTCACCATTTCCATTACTGAATACCCCATGTCCCCCCCAATAATACCCTCAAGTACCACATTACTCACCTTCGCAACTAAATCACCCATCACTAAAACCTGGTCTCATGGATCAAACTGCTGACATACTTACTCAGTCACTCCCAAGACACTTGCCTCACCTGATCTTTCTTCTCATGGCCAGGTGCATTTGCACTAATAATCACCCATCTCTTACAATCTATTTTCTTTTTTACCCACATCAGTCTGAAGCTCAATTCCTTATACCCTTTTACAAACACCCACAACTTCTGATTCAGCAGCAGTGCTACTTCTATCCTAGCTACAACTTCTGCTTCAGAAGTAGCTTTGCCCTGATGACACGATGACGTCTACGACATCTCTAAACCCTTCTTCCCATTTACCCTTATGCTTTGTTTCACTAAAAGCCAGAACATCCAGGTTTCTTTCCTTAAATATCTTACCCATCTCTCCTTTCCTCTCATCTTGGTTACACCCACATACGTTTAGATACCCTAGCCTGAGCCTTCAAGGAGGATGAGAACTCCCCACTTTTTTTCTTTTGTTCCATCTGTCTATATCTCTGATGTCTGTTCCCTCCAGGAACTCCTATTAAGGGGTGGCTGCAGCAAAAGATTCTCCACTTATCCATTTTCTAACATGCCTCCCTCACATATCACTATTCCATGCATTCTTCCACCATTTCTTTCCCTCTAGTACTCTTCTTTATTTCCCCAAGTGACTGGTGGTCTTTCTCTCATATCAACCCCTTTAGTCATACTATCATACACCCTCCTTGTAAGCTCCCCATCTTGGATTCTTTCTAAATGCCCAAACAAACTCAAAGTATTACATTTCACCCACTCCACAATTCATTCCCTTTGGATTCTCTGTCATACTACATCTGTACTGCTCTCTCCAACTTACCTTCTCTCTTTCCATATCACCAAACTTACCTAAGATAACTCCTTGATACTTAAATTCTCTCACCTTGCTGTAGGTCTCTACACTTGTATCCTTTTCCTTTCATCCTGAATACCCATGCATTTCATAACTACTGGTTCACCTTCTCCCACTTTGATCAGTTTTTCAAACTGCTCTTTCCATTAAGATTTCCTCTCTTAAATCCACCTTTCCTTTTTCACCTCCTTCCAGTACAATTTCTTATTTTAATTTACCTGAACATTTCAGTCAACTTTCTTCCAAAATTTTCATCCACTCTTTCTTTGCTTTCCTCTTTCAGTTTCTTAACAGTCCACTTACACCTCTAATATTCTTCCTCGGTCCTTTGCTGGACTTCCACTGGTGTATTCCTTTTGAGCAATCCACCATATGCCTATTTCTTCTCTTCCACAGCATTTCTAATCTCATCCATCTACCATGGACTTTTCATTTTTATTCTTATATTTCATGACCTTGTGTCCAACAAAAATCCTACAACTTTTAGCAGTCTTTCTCTACACATCTTAAACACGTCACTCAAATAAGACTGCATTCCTAAATTTACTGCACTTCCACTTCTCTCATACTCCTAACTACATTCTTTATGATTAATTTTCTCACTTGCCAAAACTTTTACCTCTCCATTCTTCCATACAGCACACCTCCACTTCTCCCTGATCCTCACTCCACAAGACTATAAAATGATCAGTCTCCAAAGAATCATCTCACAATTTTAGCATCCAGCACAGCCTTACTCAACCTTTCATCTACTGCCACATAGGTGAATCAAAACTGTTATTTCTCCTCCTCCATCATTTCTCATCCATGTATCCCTGAGGATCATCTTATGCTGAAAAAAGGTGTTTGCAAAGAATAAACCCTTCTCAGCACAAACATCCACAAAATAACTTCCATTCTCATCTACTTTAGGTACTTCCTATTTATCAACTATCTTGCCAACTATATCGTATCCCAGGTTTGAGTTCACATAATCCATTACAACCATCTTTGAATTTCTCCAGATATGCTTTACTTTATCCCTGCCTCACAAAATCTTCATATTCACAAGCACATATATGCATACCCATGCATACTTCACAATTTCACTCTTTCACCTACAATACTCTAGATCCATTCCATCCATGCTCTGTACCACCCTCCCATACTCTCGGTGACAGCACAACTGCACACCCTTCTTTCACTCTCCCCGAACAGTTTTTATTCATTCCCATTCATACTACTCCTTCCTTGCCTTCCCACAACTTGCATTCATCATCTCCATTTCCACTTCATACATCTTCCCCAAGGATATGGATTTCCACACTCACCCAGCACATCCAAAATATAACCTTTAAATTTCTCCATGATCTCCCTCCTTTTACTTTCAACAGTAATTTTATTTACATTCTGAGCCATCACCCTTAATCATTCTTCCCTTTTAATCCCTGGTATATTAAGTGATGGACTCCAGTGACGTTCTTAGCCTTTAGTGTTTCCCACTTGATAGGCCTCTGGCAGAGGGCAACTCCAGCACAATGTTTCCCAGAGGCAACAGGTCTTTCAGATTGTCCAAAAAACTAAAACCTTACCACACCTCATGCATTTGTCTGTTTTCTGTTCTGTTCAAATTTTTCCCAACTTTAAGCCTGAATTTCAGTACTGGCACCACCTAATTAACCTTGATGGTTACAATACTGTAACTGAAGGCTTTACTTTTTCTAGCCCTCCACTCCTGTCCACTTTAGTTGCCTTTTATGACACAGGGGAACAAAGAGGTAGCATTCTCTCTCCCATTTGCCAAGTAGGAAGAGAGGAGAGATTGGTTCCTAGTGGTTGGTCGGTCTGTGGCAGGGATGTGTGATGTCCCCATAGTTGTTCAATATTTTATGGATGGGGTGTTAGGGAGGTAAATGCAAGAGTTTTAGAAAGAGGAGCAAGTATATAGTCGTTTGGGGATGAAAGGACCTGGGAAGTGAGTTAGTTGTTTTTCGCTAATGATACAGCACTGGCGAATGATTTGAGTAAGAAACTGCAGAAGTTGGTGACTAAGTTTGGAAAACTGAGTGCAGTAAACAGTAAATGTGAATAACAGAAAGTTTATTCAGTTCAGCAGGGTTGAGGGACAAGTCAGGTAGGATGTAAGTTTGAATGAAGAAAAATTGAAGGAAGTAAAGTGTCTTAGATATCTGGGAGTGGACTTAGCAGTGAATGGAACCGTGGAAGTGGAAGTAAGTAATAGGGTGGGGGAGGGGGAGAAGGTTCTGGGAGCAATGAAGAATGTGTGGATAGAGAGAACATCATCTCAGAGAGCAAAAATGGTTATGCTTGAAGGAACAATAGATTCACCACTATTATATGACTGTGAGGCATGGGCTATAGATAGGGTTGTACGGAGAAGGATGGATGAAATGTTTAAGGACAATATGTGGTGTGGGGTGGTTTGATCGAATAATAACAAAAGGGTAAGAGAGATGTGTGGTAATAAAAAGAGTGTAGTGTAGAGAGCAGAAGAGGGTGTGTTTAAATAGTTTGGACAAAGGAGTAAATAAGTGAGGATGGAACAAGGAGAAGTGGGAGACCAAATTGGAGGTGGAGGGATGGAGTGAAAAAGATTTTGAGTGATAGGAGCCTGAACATATAGGAGGGTGAAAGGCGTGCAAGGAATAGAGTGAATTGGAACGATGTGGTATACTGGGGTCGACGTGCTGTCAATGGATTGAACCAGGGCATGTGAAGCGTCTGGGGTAAACCATGGAAAGCTTTGTGGGGCCTGGATGTGGAAAGGGAGCTGTGGTTTTGGTGCATTACACATGACAGCAAGAGACTGAGTGTGAATGAATGTGGCCTTTGTTGTCGTTTCCCGGCGCTACCTCACACACACGCGGGGGGAGGGGGGTGTCATTTCATGTGTGGTGGGTTGGTGGCGAGAATGGATGAAGGCAGCATGTATGAATATGTATATGTGTATATATGCATATGTCTGTGTATGTTATGTATGTATGCATTGAAATGTATAGGTATGAACATGTGCGTGTGTGGGCGTTTACGTATATACATGTGAATGTGGGTGGGTTAGGCCATTCTTTCGTCTGTTTCCTTGCTCTACCTCGCTAACGCAGGAGACAGCGTCAAAGTATAATAAATATAATGAAATATATATATATGTAAACATGCGACATGAACAATTGCATGTATACCAAATGGCGTCCTATCTACATCTCTTTGTTGTAAATCAACTGACTGTTACATTTCTCTCGTGCCTCCCCTGATGATATGATTATTACACAAAAGTGGACTTGAGTCACTTGCACATGAGTCCACGGGGAAAATGAAACACGAAAAGTTCCCAAGTGCACTTTCTTGTAATAATCACATCATCAGGGGAGACACAAGAGAGGAATATAACAGTCAGTTGATATACATCGAAGAGACGAAGCTAGGACGCCATTTGGTAAACATGTGATTGTCCAAAACATACAATGAGCATTCATAAACTTATCATTTTACAAATCTTATCAACAATAAATATATCAATATTAATTTTGATTTCAAACTAGTTAGCTTTGTGTTTCCTCACTTTTCACTGAAGTTCCAGTTGACAACCTTTTAGAATATTTATTTGATGTCTTGGATGATATTCAATTACCTGTTTCAAAGTCTAATTTCATTGAACTGATAAAATTGTGTATAAAAGACTGTGTATTTCAATTTGATAGAGATTATTATGCTCAAAAATTTGGTATGGCAATGGGTAACCCTCTTTCACCTGTACTAAGTAATCTTTATAAGGAATTTTTTGAAACAAAATTACTAAAGGATATCTTACCTTCTAACGCAATTTGGTTTAGGTATGTAGATGATGTTGTTTGTGTTTGGCCAACAAATGAAAATTTACAAATATTTCTCCCCTTACTTAACAATTTAGTACCTTCCATCAAATTTACTGTAGAAAATGAAAGTAACGGTTTGTTACCATTTTTGGATTGCATGATCCATAGACAAGGAAACAAGTTTAAGTTTAGCATATAAAGAAAACCCATATATCCATTATTACTCATCTCAATATGACAAGAATTAAATCATCATCATTTCAATCTATGTTCCTAAGGGCATTACGTATTTGCAGTCCAGAGTTTATTGATGATGGGTTTGAGAAGATATATTCTATTGGATCTAAGTTAAAGTACCCTAGATCTTTCATTGATAAATCCCTTAAGTTAGCAAAGAAATCATTTTATAAAGTTGAGCCCAAACCTCCCATTGACACCAAGAATCTTTTAGTTCTCCCTTTTAATAATAATTTCACTTTGTTTCCCATATTGCTTAAATCCTTTAATGTAAATGTTGCCTTTAGCAACAATAATACTATAAAGAATATCTTAATCAGGAATTTCACCAGAAAATTCTCTTGGTTGTATCTATAAAGTTCCTTGTGGAAACTGTGATAAATTTTATGTTGGTCAGACTGGTAAGGATCTTTCTGTTACTCTTAAGCAACATAAATATAGTATAAGAACGGGACAAGAATCAAATGCCTTGTTTAATCATGTTAAAAACTATGATCATTGTATTGACTGGAGTAATGCCATCTCAGTTATTAACTCTAACTCTATTACCAAGAGAAATATCATTGAATCTTCTATTACTAAATACACAAAGAATTATAATCTTAATATTAGTGATGGTCTGTACAAATTAGATAACTTTACTGTTGATAAGATTTGTAAAATGATAAGTTTATGAATGCTTGTTGTATGTTTTGGACAATCACATGTTTACCAAATGGCGTCCTAGCTTCGTCTCTTCAATGTATATCAACTGACTGTTATATTCCTCTCTTGTGACTCCCCTGATGATGTGATTATTACACGAAAGTGCACTTGGGAACTTTTCGTGTTTCATTTTCCCCGCGGACTCATAGGAATATATATATATATATATATATATATATATATATATATATATATATATATATATATATATATATATATATATATATATGTGTGTGTGTGTGTGTGTTTGATGATAGAGTGGCAGATATAGGGTGTTTTGGTTGAGGTGGTGTGCAAAGTGAGAGGGTTAGGGAAAATGATTTGGTAAACAGAGAAGAGGTGGTAAAAGCTTTGCGGAAGCTGAAAGCCAGCAAGGCAGCAGGTTTGGATGGTATTGCAGTGGAATTTATTAAAAAAGGGGGTGACTGTATTACTGACTAGTTGGTGAGGTTATCTAATGTATGTATGACTCATGGTGAGGTGTCTGAGGATTGGTGGAATGCGTGCATAGTGCCAGTGTACAAAGGCAAAGGGGATAAGAGTGAGTGCTCAAATTACAGAGGTATAAGTTTGTTGAGTATTCCTGGTAAATTATATGGGAGGGTATTGATTGAGAGGGTGAAGGCATGTACAGAGCATCAGATTGGGGAAGAGCAGTGTGGTTTCAGAAGTGGTAGAGGATGTGTGGATCAGGTGTTTGCTTTCAAGAATGTATGTGAGAAATACTTAGAAAAGCAAATGGATTTGTATGTAGCATTTATGGATCTGGAGAAGGCATATGATAGAGTTGATAGAGATGCTCTGTGGAAGGTATTAAGAATATATGGTGTGGGAGGAAAGTTGTTAGAAGCAGTGAAAAGTTTTTATCGAGGATGTAAGGCATGTGTACGTGTAGGAAGAGAGGAAAGTGATTGGTTCTCAGTGAATGTAGGTTTGCGGCAGGGGTGTGTGATGTCTCCATGGTTGTTTAATTTGTTTATGGATGGGGTTGTTAGGGAGGTGAATGCAAGAGTTTTGGAAAGAGGGGCAAGTATGAAGTCTGTTGGGGATGAGAGAGCTTGGGCAGTGAGTCAGTTGTTGTTCGCTGATGATACAGCGCTGGTGGCTGATTCATGTGAGAAACTGCAGAAGCTGGTGACTGAGTTTGGTAAAGTGTTTGAAAGAAGAAAGTTAAGAGTAAATGTGAATAAGAGCAAGGTTATTAGGTACAGTAGGGTTGAGGGTCAAGTCAATTGCGAGGTAAGTTTGAATGGAGAAAAACTGGAGGAAGTAGAGTGTTTTAGATATCTGGGAGTGGATCTGGCAGTGGATGGAACCATGGAAGTGGAAGTGGATCATACGGTGGGGGAGGGGGCGAAAATCCTGGGAGCCTTGAAGAATGTGTGGAAGTTGAGAACATTATCTCGGAAAGCAAAAATGGGTATGTTTGAAGGAATAGTGGTTCCAACAATGTTGTATGGTTGCAAGGCGTGGGCTATGGATAGAGTTGTGCGCAGGAGGATGGATGTGCTGGAAATGAGATGTTTGAGGACAATGTGTGGTGTGAGGTGGTTTGATCGAGTAAGTAACGTAAGGGTAAGAGAGATGTGTGGAAATAAAAAGAGCGTGGTTGAGAGAGCAGAAGAGGGTGTTTTGAAATGGTTTGGGCACATAGAGAGAATGAGTGAGGAAAGATTGACCAAGAGGATATATGTGTCGGAGGTGGAGGGAACAAGGAGAAGTGGGAGACCAAATTGGAGGTGGAAAGATGGAGTGAAAAAGATTTTGTGTGATCAGGGCCTGAACATGCAGGAGGGTGAAAGGAGGGCAAGGAATAGAGTGAATTGGATCGATGTGGTATACCGGGGTTGATGTGCTGTCAATGGATTGAATCAGGGCATGTGAAGCGCCTGGGGTAAACCATGGAAAGTTTTGTGGGGCCTGGATGTGGAAAGGGAGCTGTGGTTTCAGGCATTATTGCATGACAGCTAGAGACTGAGTGTACACGAATGGGGCCTTTGTTGTCTTTTCCTAGCGCTACCTCGCACACATGAGGGGGGAGGGGGATGTGGCGATGGGAATGAATAAAGGCAGACAGTGTGAATTGTGTGCATGAGTATATGTGTGTGTGTCTGTGTGTGTGTATATATGTGTACGTTGAGATGTGTAAGTGTGTATATTTGCGTGTGTGGACGTGTGTGTATATACATCTGTATGAAGGTGGGTTGGGCCATTTCTTTCGTCTGTTTCCTTGCGCTGCCTCGCAAACGCGGGAGACAGCGACAAAGCAAAGTAAAAATAAAAAAAAATATATACATATATATATATATATATATATATATATATATATATATATATATATATATATATATATATATATATATATATATATATATATTTCTCCCCTATCCCCAGGGATAGGGGAGAAAGAATACTTCCCACGTATTCCCTGCGTGTCGTAGAAGGCAACTAAAAGGGGAGGGAGCGGGGGGCTGGAAATCCTCCCCTCTCGTTTTTTTTTTTAATTTTCCAAAAGAAGGAACAGAGAACTGGGCCAGGTGAGGGTATTCCCTCAAAGGCCCAGTCCTCTGTTCTTAACGCTACCTCGCTAATACGGGAAATGGCGAATAGTTTGAAAGAAAAGAATATATATATATATATATATATATATGTATATTATCCCTGGGGATAGGGGAGAAAGAATACTTCCCAAGTATTCCCTGCGTGTCGTAGAAGGCGACTAAAAGGGGAGGGAGCGAGGGGGGGGGGCTGGAAATCCTCCCCTCTCGTTTTTTTTTTTTTTCTTTTTTAATTTTCCAAAAGAAGGAACAGAGAACGAGGCCAGGTGAGGATATTCCCTCGGGGGCCCGTCCTCTGTTCTTAACGCTACCTTGCTAACGCGGGAAATGGCGAATAGTATGAAAGAAAAAAGATATATATATATATATATATATATATATATATATATATATATATATATATATATATATATATATATATATATATATATATATATATATATATTTTTTTTTTCAATTTTCCAAAAGAAGGAACAGAGAAGGGGGGCCAGGTGATGATATTCCCTCAAAGGCCCAGTCCTCTGTTCTTAACGCTACCTCGCAAATGCAGGAAATGGCGAATAGTGTGAAAGAAAGAAATATATATACATATACATAAATGCCCACACACGCACATATACATACCTATACATTTCAAAGTATACATACATATACATATACACATATGTACATATTCATACTTGCTGCCTTCATCCATTCCCATCGCCACCTCACCACACATGAAACAGCACCCTCTCCCCCAGCACGCGCATGAGGTAGCGCTAGGAAAAGACAACAAAGGCTACATACGTTCACAATCAGTTTCTAGCTGTCACATGTAATGCACCAAAATCACAGCTTCCTATCCACATCCACACCCCACAGACCTGTTCTTGGTTTATCCCAGAAGCTTCACATGCCCTGGTTCAGTCCAATCACAGCATGTCGACCACGGTATACCACATCGTTCTAATTCACTCTATTCCTTGCATGCCTCTCACCCTCCTGTATGTTCAGGCCCCAATTGCTCAAAATCTTTTTCACTCCACCCTTCAACCTCAAATCTGGTCTCCACCTTCTTGTTCCCTCCACCTCTGACACATATATCCTCTTTGTCAATCTTTCCTCACTCATTCTCTCCATATGTCCAAACCATTTCAACACACCTCTTCTGCTCTCTCAACCATACTCTTTTTCTTTGCACACATCTCTCTTACCCTTACGTGATATCACTTACTCGATCAAACTACCTCACACCACATATTGTCCTCAAACATTTCATTTCCAACACGTCCACCCTCCTCCAGACAACCCTATCTATAGGGATAAGGTTTCAATTTCTGCTTGGAAGTTTGCAGTTAGTTATGGAGTAGTTTGGATAGGGAAGGATCTAGTGCTGTTGCACAGAGCTGAGTGCCAAATGTGTTGAAGTGAGACTGTATTGGGATAATCTTTGTTTCGTTTTCTAGGTGGATTGAGTGTTTGAGGTTGCTAGGCATCCAGTGCATGTTTAAAGTGTACTATTGTGTGTGGTTTTTGCTTGCTCTACATGCATTTGAAAAGATCGAAAACCAGACAATTGGAGCACAGCTTAAAGTGAAGCAGTTGAATTGTTTGTATAGGATGTTATGAAATTCTTGATCTTGTCCAAATTTAGTGCTATTCAGTATTCTGAAAGCACTCAGTTTGTTTATTTTTGTGTTGATGTTATTGGCATAATTAGTGAATATGAAGGGTTTGCTGTGATGCCTTCAATCACTGGCATTTTGTTCAGTTGGAGTGATTGTCTATTCAAAGTTAGTGGAGGGTGTGAGTTGCATTTGCATTTGTGAGAGGCTAAGAGAGTGAATGAAGATTTCAGTGGAGATGAATAAATTCTGTTCTGGGTGAGCCATTATTCCACTTGTGTAATTTTGTGCATCCTGTTTTTTTGTTGCTATAGTGGTATCTGGGTGTTGTGATGTGACTGTAAGGATGTCTGCATATGAAAGGGAACTTCATGTGGTTTGCTATAGGTAATAGGGGGTTGTGTGCAAAAATACTGAAGAGAGTTGGCAAAAGAAGCACATTGCTGAATTTAAGTGCTTTAGAGGTAATCTGTCCCAGATGACTGGCTGGCTATAAAATCAGCTAACCACATTTTGTAATTGTTGCAGAGAGTGGTATCAAGTACCTTTTGCATGATGATGTGTCAAGGGACACAGTGAAATTCTTAACTGATGTCTATTGCCACAAGTACTGTGCAGGAGGGGGTTGTGGTTGGTTGAAGACATCTAGGATATGACATGGGACATCAGTGTGTAGATGAAGGTGGAGTGGCCATGTTGTATGGGAGAGAGTAGGATAATCTGTTTGACTTTGATGTGGATTAGTTTTTCACTGAGTTTGTATACAGATGATAGAACTGATATTATGAGGTAGGAGGAAGAGAAGGGGGAGCTACCTGGGTGGTTTGGAGGGTTTTAGATCAGGTACTATGCTAGCAAATTTCCAGTTGTTAGGGATTTTGTTGTGTAGACAGGAGTGGCTGAAACGTCTGTAAGTGTTTTTACTTTAAATGGGCCTAAAAGATTTATGTAAACATTTGATAGGTTGATAAGGTCTGTATTAAGATAGTTTCTTAAGAGGTTTAAATACATTTCTTGTACCAGTGGAAGTGAGGGGTGGGAGGGCAGTTGTTTCTGAATGGATTTTGTGTAAGTTTTTCATGTCTTTCCTATTTAGGTGTCAGACTGATTTGTGGCTGATTTTTGAGTAATATCTCAAGATTATATTTATTTGTTCTTTGAGAGAAGAGATTTCATTGGACAGGGTGCTTCATCAGTGGGGGCTGGATTGGTACAGTAAATGTGGATCTTCTTGACTGTGACCACAGTTGGTTACAGTGGATCTTGTTCACTGGATTGAGCAAGGATTGCCAGTTTTCATTGTCTTTCAGTGATTTGGTTAATGATGATGTTATTCAAAGTTTGGATGTTTCCACTAATTTTGGCTGAAAGTGAAGAGTCTTATTTTTGCTTTCTCAAGCACATAATTTGTGGGAAGAAGTTTGAATTGTTTTTCTTTCTAGTCCCCTGTGGCATGTGTTTTTTGTTGGATTGGTTAGAGAAGATGAAGAGTGAGACTGAATATTCTAACTTTGGCAAATCACCTATTACGAAGTTTTTAAACCTTGTTGCCATGTACTTTATGAGGGCTGCTCAGTCTCCTTCCCTGTAGTTTGTGTAATTTACTTTATAAGGGCTGGCCAGTCTGTTTCCCTGTTGTTTTTATGATTCTTTTTGATGGTTGTGTGGATTGGGTGAGCCAGGTGGAGTGTTATCAGGATGGGTTGGTGGTCAGAAGATAGTTTCTGTAGAATGCTGGTGAGCAGGTGATGTCTAGCAAGTTTGGCTGCTACAAATGGTGGGTTGGGAGCTTGGGTGATATGTTTTAAAGGTTGAGGATAATGAGCAGCTGCAGTAAGTTTGTAAGTAGTTCACCTTTGGGATATTTGATGTGAGTGCTGCGCCGTGTTGGATGGTGGACAATGAAATCTTCAGAGAAAAGTGTTAGGTGCTGGTCAGGTTTTGCAGTTGGGGAATATATCTGGAGGGGCATGTGGAGGGGAAGGTGTGGAAATGTTGATTATGTAGTAGTACTGCAAAATCTTATCCTTATGGATTGTATTCCTAGAATGTTGTCACTGTCTGTGAGATAATTTGTAGTATCAGTGATGTTGAAGAATGATCCACTTTTCCCTGCTACTGGAAGCAGCACAGCCTTGGGCTGCAGGAGCCTTTAGAAAGAGATTCTGGGTTACACTACGACTCTTTCTTAAAAAGGGGTCCTGGGGTAATAATAATAATAATAATAATAATAATAATAATAATAATAATAATAATAATAATAATATTGATAATAATAATCACTATTAATATTATCATTATCATTATCATTATTACTATATTAATAATAACAATAATAATGATTAATAATAATAATAATAATAATAATAATAATAATAATAATAATAATAATAATAATATTCTCTAGCTATCATGTATGATGCACTTAACCAGAGCCTACTATCTACAACCATACGCCACAGCCTATTCTGTGGTTTCAACTAACTGCTTTACATGCCCTGGGACAGCCAGTTGACAGTGTGTTGCTGCCTATATTCCAAATTGATTCTATTCATTCTTTGCCATACATACCATTCAACCTCCTGAATGTTTAGGCCATGATACCTCAAAGACATACGTCATTATACAACCTAATGACCCCTTTTATGAAGCTTCTGAAGCTTCTGTAGATTCAAAGCTGCAATCCACACAGGAAATTTTAAGACTCCCATAGAGCAAAAAAGTCCTTAAAAAGACTGTACTCCTTTCCAACCAATGATGATACAGCCTCATATGTATATCTATGAATATACATATATACACAGGTATACATACACAAACATATACATACACACATGAACTCATACATACATACAAACACACGAATGCAGTGCACAAATGGTTTAAGATATATGTTATCTAAAAAGATTTAAAGATGGAGCACCATGAGTGAAGAATCCCTCTTTATACTGCATAAGCTGGTAATCACACACATAAAAGTATGACATAAGGCTCTGTAAATGTTGACCTTCCTCCCTATACCAAACAATTGAATTATAAGAAATTGCTAATCACACAAACACACACACACGCACACAGACACACATTAAAATATGTAATCATACACACACACACAAACCTATACCAAACAAAATAGTGATTACAAATATTGAATTACACATACACACACATTAAAAAACAGAGCCCCATAAGTGTATAACTTCCTTCCTGTACTGTACAAACAAGCAATCTTACACTCAAAAAATATAACTAATATACACAGTTATGTGAACAAATGCATACATACATACATACAAACATACACAAATATATACAAACATATACTATATTCAGTAAAATTTCAACATTACCTCAAAATACCTCTGCAGTGTGGCATGACAATGAATTTGAAATATACATCTTTACTGACTACAAAGATTCTCTTATTACAATTGAGCAACTTCTGAAATATTTTGGGAAGGAATTACTAATACAGTGTAATATCCTAAGACTGGATTCCTTGATTTAATGTACTAAGAATTCAAACCACAAAGTGAGGCTGTTACTTAGACAATTAGAATACCAGACTTTAGTGACCAAAGTGAAGTAAGAGAAAGTTTGTGCTTGAAAAATAAGGTCAAATGTTCAGGTAAGGTCACCTACGTCATGGCCATTAACAATAAGAATCTGGTTTGATAAATGTTGTGCAATTATCAAGTTTGTGAATAAAAGTGTGATGATGATGACAGCTGTGTGCAAAAATGTTGTCATGCAGGTAGGTGCAGGCAGGAGGGGGTTCAGGCAAAGTACGACAGGCAGATGCCCAGGAGGTACAGCCATACTGCCCAGGAATGATTTCACCATTTCATAATTCATTAAGGCAGGGGTTCTTCTACATCACAAAGCAAAATATGGATTTACACTGTACTGATCTATTCTTGCTATCCTGCTGGCTACATACATTACTGTACTTGTATCTGGGGCATCATGTCAAAGGAAATAGCACAACATAATAAGGCTATGAACTAGGAGCCATCAGGTTCTATGGCTGATGAGGAGTATGACTCCCTGTGCCACAATGCAGGCCCCTAGACGCCCGGTTTGGCACCTACTAAGCACCTGGCTATCTTGTAGTACCGGGGCCATGGCGTCACAGAGGCCAAGCCAGGGAAGGAGTGCTACAAACCACGAGGGTGACAGTGCTGGGATATAATTCAAGCTACAACAGGAGGGCGCGCTACATGGAAACGTGAGGGGAGGGTGCGTACATGAGTTTCTTGACCTCGTAGCTGAGGTGATAGCTGTACGTGTTGTCCTCTGTCAGCCTGCAAGTAACAAGAAGACAGCGTGAGCAGTCAGCCCGTGAGGAGCGCGCGTGGGACCCGTGTGTGACTGTCACAGACACAGATAGACTGGCTGGTGAGTGTTGGGCAGTGAAACTCCTCAGGACATGGTTAGTGAAAAAGTTACATAGTAAAGAAGTGCTAGAAGTTTGTGATGGTGAGGTTACTAACAGCAGTGAAAAAAATTGGAATTACAAAAGAGTAATTTTCTTTAGGGAAGAAACAGGAGTAATACATGTAATGGAAAACAAAATGAAAATCTGAAACCTGCAGGCATTCAAAACATTTAATTGTGACAGATGGAAGCTCTGAGAATAGTACAAATGTAAAGTAAACTGTATCTAAAAGATAAACATAAGATATGCCAATTATAAATGCTTTTGAAGTGCTAGCTTTAAAATGGATGTATGGAATATATTAGTTGCTGCCGTAATGGAAAAAATATTAGTGATATATGAAAAATTAATAAAAAGCAAAAAGTTAGTATTAAACAGAATTACAGGTAAGGAAGTAGTAAAAAGAAATGCCGGTGATTGTATAGGAGTGATAGTGTTAATGTGTGCACAGAAAAATATCAGCGGGCTTATTGCACCCTCTGATAAGATGGGAAGTATTACATTTGAAGATTTCAATTAACATTTCTCCTAAAAAGGGGGATAAAGAAATAACAACTAAAGGTCATAAAAGCATATGAGCCAACATTCCAGTGCTTTCAATTGCAAATGTCTACTGAAGCGTGAAAATGTTGCAGACACACAGCCATAAACACACATATACATACGTGCCCACATACATACACAAACACACACACACACATACACACATTTAAGTCCTTTAGCACTGCTTGAGCCAATAAAAACAGAAGTCTTACAGAAGGTAGAGAAACTGGACAGAAAAACTAGGACAAACTTGTCAACAAACATAAAGAAAGCCAAGTACTTATGGTTTCTGTTTCAAACTGGATTACAGTGTAAAACACAACATGGACTCAAGTGACGGAATATTCAAAGATCAGTCTTTTATAACATGATCCACTGGAAGAGGTAAAAGCACAGATAAAAGAGGAACCACCAAAAAACTAATTCTTGGGATGGTTTAAAAAAAAAACCTAAAACAACTACAAGAGGAATTAAAGAAACAGGAATCAATTTAAGAATCATGAAGGCTGTCATGAGATAAGAGATAACTACAGGAATTAGAAAATAGAGTCAAAGAGCATGATCACAGATCTGCATCAAGTGATAGGATCAGAGGGTACATAATCAAAGAAAGTAAAATGATTAAAAAGAACAATAAAGGTCAGAGGGACTGTTTTAGATGTTCTAGAGAATTCTGAGCAGGAGATATTGTCCTAAACACAAGTCACAGAAATGATGAAAATAGTGGGCTGAGAGAGGGAGAAATGACAATTTTTGGGGCTGCTCAGCAGAATGAACATATGATGACTGATGCAGTGGGATAGGACCTGGGGATACTGTAATAGATGGGCCCAGGTAATTTGGCAAAGCTGTAGACTGAATATTAAGCACTCAATGAGACAGATCAATACAGAAAGTTTATGGCCTCACAGATAACAGATTTAGAAAAGTGCAGAGCAAAAAGAGAGATTAGAGAAACCCAAAAAGACTAACGAAACAAAACTATTGGAGAGCCTTAAACTGGGTGTCACCAGAGTTAGAAAACCCTTTAGGATATGAAGTTGGCAGATGAAAATCTTTAACTATTTTTGGGATGAATGAAAATACCAAATAAGAGAGGGAAGAAGAAAGTAAGAAGAAATGCTCATTAAAAGATTACCAGAGGCTGTGAAACTACCAGACACAATTTTAGTCATAAAAAAAGAATTACTAATAATAATAAATATAAGAAGTCCAATTATGATGATGTTGCTTTTGAGTCATCTAGCCGGGAAGTAATTAGGCAGGCAAAACACTGAAAAACAAAGTGGAATTTAGTGGGATATTCATTAAACATGATAAGACCAAGGGAAGAGAGAGACAAAACCAGAGAATAGTTAGATCACAAAAAATTGAGATGCCAAATGAAGAAAGAGGATGGAACAACCCTGCCAGCTCTGCAGACAGCTCAGGAATGTTAGGTGAAGGAAATTTCTGATTGAAAGTAATGTAAACAAATGTTGATGGAATAGTAGTAAATGGAAAATAGCTGGAATTTGAGGATTGTATCGGGGAAAATTTTTTTTTTTTTTTTTTATACCCCGTCGCTGTCTCCCGCGTTTGCGAGGTAGCGCAAGGAAACAGACGAAAGAAATGGCCCAACCCCCCCCCCCCATACACATGTACATACACACGTCCAGACACGCAAATATACATACCTACACAGCTTTCCATGGTTTACCCCAGACGCTTCACATGCCTTGCTTCAATCCACTGACAGCACGTCAACCCCTGTATACCACATGACTCCAATTCACTCTATTTCTTGCCCTCCTTTCACCCTCCTGCATGTTCAGGCCCCGATCACACAAAATCTTTTTCACTCCATCTTTCCACCTCCAATTTGGTCTCCCTCTTCTCCTCGTTCCCTCCACCTCCGACACATATATCCTCTTGGTCAATCTCTCCTCACTCATTCTCTCCATGTGCCCAAACCATTTCAAAACACCCTCTTCTGCTCTCTCGACCACGCTCTTTTTATTTCCACACATCTCTCTTACCCTTACGTTACTTACTCGATCAAACCACCTCACACCACACATTGTCCTCAAACATCTCATTTCCAGCACATCCATCCTCCTGCGCACATCTCTATCCATAGCCCACGCCTCGCAACCATACAGCATTGTTGGAACCACTATTCCCTCAAACATACCCATTTTTGCTTTCCGAGATAATGTTCTCGACTTCCACACATTTTTCAAGGCTCCCAAAATTTTCGCCCCCTCCCCCACTCTATGATCCACTTCCGCTTCCATGGTTCCATCCGCTGACAGATCCACTCCCAGATATCTAAAACACTTCACTTCCTCCAGTTTTTCTCCATTCAAACTCACCTCCCAATTGACTTGACCCTCACCCCTACTGTACCTAATAACCTTGCTCTTATTCACATTTACTCTCAACTTTCTTCTTCCACACACTTTACCAAACTCAGTCACCAGCTTCTGCAGTTTCTCACATGAATCAGCCACCAGCGCTGTATCATCAGCGAACAACAATTGACTCACTTCCCAAGCTCTCTCATCCCCAACAGACTTCATACTTGCCCCTCTTTCCAGGACTCTTGCATTTACCTCCTCGGGGAAAATACGCCCAATATTATTGGAGTTGTGGAAAAAACTTATTAAAGAGGTCAGATCTCACCCGTTCTGCCCATAGGGGTACAGGTTAGTAGGGAAGGAAAGACAAGGCAAGAGAGAAGGAGATTTAGCTCTCTTAACAAAAAATAGCCATAAGTTTCAGGAAACAGTGGAAGACTGCTCATTCAGCCAGTACATAATGGGTTTAGTAAATGAAGGAAAGAAATGAATATTGGTGTTGATATCACATAACCCTCTAAAGTACTGAAACAATCCAACACAAATATATAATGATAACAATGAAGATACAATCAGGATGGTACAGGAAACAGTAAAACATGCACTTCTCAGAGATGGTAAAGTACTGATAATGGGGGATTTAAATCATAAAGGGACAAACTGGAGGAATTTAGATTCTCATGGAGACATGAGTTTTTAAAGAGTATACGACAGAATTTCTTATACCAACATGTTAGTGAGCACACAAAGGGAAGAAGGACTGATACACCATTATCACTGGACCTTATCTTTACACATACTAACACGGATATTGATAATAATATATGTGATGCAGTAACGGGAAAAGATCATGTAATGCTCAAGTTTGAATATGTGGTGAATCAAAAACTTAAAAGAGAAGAGGTGAGACAAGACCTAAAGAGGAGATGTAATCATGGAATCTAACTAGTCCTGAGCTATCTTTTTGGTAATATATATCGGGAAATGGAGTCCACTAACCAAGAGCCAAAGAACTGTGAAGAGTGGTTATGTGATATTTAGAATTGAGTAGGAACATGAGTACCTCTAGCATTAAATACAGAGGGAATGGCAAGATTTCACAAAGCAAAGGGGTTTGAGATGAGCTGTGGTGAAGATACACACGACACTCCAGCCAGCCAAAGCTAGGTATAAGTGAGCACGAAATGAGTATTGCAGAATAAGAAAGGTGGAGCAAAGAAAATCTGAAATGAATATCATGGACATAATAAGAGAAAGTGCAAAACTTAAGAAGCAGTATCACCAGGAATGATTAAAGAGAAATCTCCTTCAATGGATAGAAGAGTATCTAAGTGGAAGGGAACAAAGGACACATATCAGAGAAGTCCTCTCAAAATGAGTCAAGATCCCCAATGGAGTGCCTCAGGGTTCTATTCTGAGACCAATACTCTTCTTGATCTATGTAATGACTTGTAAATGACAGAAGGAATTATTGCAAATGAAGAAAAGGTCATGAGAAAAATGGAAAGCATGCAAAATGTATCACTTTACAAACAGACTATAATAAAATCCAAAGTTGGTTTGATACATGGTTGAGGAGGTTCAACCTAAGTAAATGAAAAGTAGTGAGGCTGGGTCACTGTGAAAGAAGGCCTCTGTTTGATTATTCATCCAGTAGAAAACAAATCACAGGAAGATGAGGATGCGAAAGACTTTGGAGGTGACATTTTACCCAACCTGTTGCAACAGTTCCATCTTTAAGAGAACAGTCAAGGAGACCAAGTGTGTGCTAGAAAACATTAGAATGACATTCAAGTTCATGGATGAGGAATTATCTAAAAACCACTTCATATCAAATATATGAGCATAACTTAAATATGCTTCTCAAGTTCAGTCACTACATTTCAGTAAGCACAAAAAGCTAAAAGAGATGTGCAGAGGAGGGCAACAAAGATGGTACCAGAATTAAGAAAGCTCAGTCATAGGCTAAAAGATTAAAATTTACCCAACCTGGAAGAGAGATGAGTGAGGGGTAACCTGATTGCAAACTTCCAGTTTTTAAAACAGACTGATTATGCAAACAGTGAGTAGTTCTTTGAGAGATGTAGTGATAGAACAATCAGAGGACATAACATGAAAATAAGCAAGAAACCTGTTAAAAAAAGATATGAGGAAGTATTGTCATAGTATAAGAGTGCTGGATGATTGGAATAAGATGACTGAAAACAAGGCAAATGCAGACAGAAGCTTAAGAAGTATCATGATAAAGAATTTTCAAAAGATGGGGCCCTACAAGTGTAAAACTCCCTCCCCATATAGTATAAATATTGATAATTACAGACAGAACAGAGACACACACACACATACACAAGAAAAGGACAAAGCAAAGGAGCTTCAAGATGTGCAATATATAAATGGCACGCAATATACAAATGGCACTCCAACCAGACAGCATTTGTAAGATAAAAGAAAGGAGTATACCAGGATGCAAAAGGATTGTCAAAGAATCATTAAAAAGAGTATTGTGGACAAGGCAGAAGAGAATCCAACACTTCCATACATCCATCAGGAGTCAGTTGTTGGTTAAATGGCAGCTAATCAGGATAAGGGATTCAGAGGGAGAAATTGCAAAGAGTAATGTAAAGATATATGATGAAATGAATAAAAAGTTCAAGTTGTCTTCAGAGTAAAAGTTATTATAGGCCACACACCAGAAATGGAGTGGGAAAGAGGTTTAAGAATTCCTTGAGATATCTAGAAAAAAATTTAACAAAATGCTAAAAGGTCATGACCTATACAACAAAGATGGTTCCAAAAAAAGTCCATATGAGCAGGCAAAAGGCTTTAAATTTACCCAATTTAGAAAAGAGATGAGTGTGGGGTGTGATCAGACCCTTTCAGTTTTTAAAAGAGACTGATGACACATACAGAGTCTTCAAGATATGTAGGGATACAAAAATCAGAGGATATAACATGAAAATAAGCAAGCAACTTGTTAAAAAAGATGTGGGGATGTACATTTACAGTTTAAGAGTGGTAGATGAAGGGCATACAAGGACTGAAAACATGGTAAATGCAGAGAGAAATCTAAAAAGTTGTGTGATAAGGAATGTTCAAAAGATGATACTTCCTGTGCTGAAGACGTCTGATGATATGCTATATAAATCACTTGAAATACTTTTCAAAATACCACTGAGAGAAATGCCAAAGGAATGGAAACCGGCAAATATCATTCCTATCTATAAGAAAGGAGACCAGAAATAGTCACCGAGCTACAGACTGGTCTCACTGACGAGTGTGGTCTATAAGGTTTTGAAAAAAATAATAAAAAAACAAATTGTTGTCTTACTACAGAAAAAGTCAATGTAGAGAGAAACAGCATGATTTTAGTGTAATGAGGCCATGTGTAACAGACCTTATAAAAGGGATGGCTGGATGGACTGTATGTATCTAAATGCCAGAAAACATTTAGCGGTGTACCATATGGGAGGCTGATTAAGAAGCTGAAGCACCAGGCATGAAGAAGAAGGAAACTCCTTTGATGGAAAGAAGATTATCTCAATGGAAGGGTAGAAAGGATGCATGTCAGAGGAGCCTTCCCCAAATCAGTTGAGTTGACCAGTGGAGTGTCATAGGGTTCTGTTCTGGGACCATTGCTCCTCTTGATCTATGTAAACAACTTGCCTGAAGGTATGGACTCTTACCTGAATAGTTCGAAGAAGATGCAAAGATCATGAGGAAAATGAAAAGTGAAGAGGATCAGGTCAATTCACAAGCAGACTCCAAAGTTGGTCTGATACATGGTTGATGAATTCACCTTGAGCATATGCAACGTAAAGAGGATGGAGCAAGTTGAAAGAAGGCCTCAATATAATTATTACCTAGCAAGAAATAAGCTCTAGGATTCTCTGTGTAAGAAGGACTTTTGAGACGACATTGTCCCTAACCTATTGCCAAAGTTCCACATTAGGAGAATAATTAAGGAGACAAACTGTCTTCTGGCAAATATCAAAGCAGCTTTCAAGGATATGGTTAAGGAAACATGCAGGAAGCTGTTCATATCTTAAATATGACCAAAATTAGAATGATTTTCAAGTTTGGTTTCCACACTCAAAGAACAACAAGCAAACTGAGGAGGGTAACGAAGATGATACCAGAACTGATAGAGATGAGTTACAAGAAAAGGCTTGGGCTTTAAATTTGCCCACTTTGGAAAAGAGAAGAGTAATGAGTGACATAATCACAACCTTTAAGTTTTTAAATCAGAATGATGATGTAGACAGGTAGAAAGCAAACAATTCTTCAAGAGATGTAAAGATAGAACAACCAGAGAAAATAAAATGAAATTAAGCAAGAAACTTGTGAAGAAATATCTTTATAGTATGACAGTGGTTGGTCTAGAGAATACGATGACTGAGGATTTGGTTAATGCAGACAACATACATAAATCAAGAAGTTGTAATACAGGAAAGAATGTTCAAGAAATGGGGTCCCATGAGTGTGAGACTCCCTCCCTGTACACTACAAATAGGTAATCTCTCTCTCTCTCTTTCTCACATCCACACACCTACACACACAGGCCTCTGAGGTGTAGTGGTCAGTGTTACTGACTGTAAGTCATTACAAGCCCACCTCAAGTCAGGTCAGGCCTACATGGCTTCAAATCCTGGGCATGGCCATTGGCCCACAGCTAATCCCAGGTGTTCATTTGCCCCTCATGGCTGTTAGATAATTGGGTACCTGGCTTAGGCTGGGATGTAACTGTGTGTAGTACACACACATAGGAGTAAAGACAGTACATACGCACAAGAGACAGGGCAATGCGAGTGCAAAACTCTCTCTCCGTAACACATAAATATCAATCATATACGGACTCTGAACATGAGGACTGATGCAATGGGACAGAAAAGCCCAAGGGATTAAGAAAAACTATATACAGAACAATATGTCCTATAAGAGTCAGAGCAATCAGGAAAATCTATGGTCTAAAAGATGCGCATAGCATACAGGATCAGTACTTTTAGCAAAAAAAGAGATGACAGAAAAAGCCAGAAAAACAATGGTTGAGGAAACGAAATATCAGGACTTTACCATGAAGTGGTGCCATGAAGTGGTTGGCACCACAGTTTGAGAGATAACTAAGCCAGGAGTTTGACCAATGAAATCTTTAACTATTTTTGGACTGATTTAAGATCATACACCAGATAAGAGTGAAAAGGAGAAAAAAAAAGGAATACTCATTAAACGATCACTGGAGTCTGTAAAATTGCCAGATACATCTACAGTGATAAAGTAAAAAACAAGAATTGTTGGTTATAATCAAGACAGTAGAAAGCATCCAATTATGGGGATGTTTCCTTTGAAGTCCTTTTAGCCATGAGGCACTTAGGTTGTACTTGAAACTTAAGTTGAAGTCAGTGTTGTATTCATCAAACATAATAAACCATGGGCAGAGAGGTAGAAAAGCAAAGACTACTGTTAGACGGCAAAACACAAAAGAGATGTCATATAAGGCAAGAGAATGGAATGACCCCTTCAGCTCCACAGACAGCTCAGGAATGTCAGGTGATGGAAATATCAGAGAGAATGTAATGTACACAAATGCATACGGATTAATAGTAAATGGTAATGAACTGTAATTTGGGGATCATATTAGAGAAAATGCACCTGATCTTGTTGGAATTCTGGAAACAAAACTTACAAAAGAGATAAGATTTCACCTGCTCAACCCAGAGGATTACAAAACAGTAAAGAGAAGTTAAAGGAGTGGGAGGTTTGACACCCTCGATAAAAGATAGCCACAACTTTTGGGAAATAGTGGTGGATGGCCTATTTGGACAATACCTAGTCAGAAGAGTAACTGTAAGAAAGAAATGGATAATGATACTGATATTACAGAATCCCCTAATGGAATGACCCAGAAAAACATACGATGATAACAGTACAGGTATAGCCAGGATGGTACAGGTACCAATAAAACACACACTTCTCAGAGATGATGAAGTGATAACGGGGTATTTGAATTATATATATATAGATTAAAGAAATGACTGGAGAAATTTAGATTTTCAAGGTGACAGGAAAATTTCACTACACTAGCATGTCAGTGAACACACAAGGATGAAAGAGACATAACACCATCACAACTGGACCTTATCTTCACGTACAATAGCATGGATACTGAGAATACTATGTGTGATACACCAATTGAAAAAAGCGATCATGTAATGCTCAAGCTTGGCTATATGATAAATGAGGAAGTAAAAAGAACAGAGGTAAGACAAGACTTTAAGAGATGATATAACCATAGAAATAAAATACTCAACAATTTCTATGATAACATATTGGGAAACTGAGTTCATCTGTTAAGATCCAAGGCATTGCAGTGGACTGTTGTGTGAAATTTACAATGTAAGAGCAGGAAGAAGGGTACCTCTAGCCTCAAATAAAGGGAGAATGTTAAGAAAAAGGGAAGGTTTGTTAATGAAAGATGTCAAAAAGCAGAGAAGCTTCAAGATGTGTTGTGGAAAAGATGTAGGTGACACTGCAGCTGGCTAGCTTTTGTTAGGTTTGAGAGAGCAAAGGAACAAAATACAACAGGATAAGAAAGGAGGAGCAAAGACACTTTGAAAAGAATATTATAGACAAGAAAGGGGAAAACCAAAAACTCTTCCATTCATCTATCAGGAATAAATTGATGATTAAGGAGCGGCTAATCAGGCTGAGATTCAGAGGGAATAATTGTAAAGGATGATGTAAAGATATGCAAGGAACTGAATAACAAGTTTAAATGTACTTTAATGGTAGAAAACACCATAGCCCCAACTTCAGCAAGTTGGAGTGGAAGGTTTTCCAAACACAGAGAAGGCATTACCAAATAATATAAGGCCTTCACCCACATACATGGCTCATAGGTCCAATGAAATTTCACCATATATATTGAAGATGTGTACACTAACAAAATACTAACTGTTTAAGATGTTACTAAAGAGAAATAAAATGCCAAGGGAGTGGAACAGTAGGCAAAAGTCATCCCTATCAATAAGAAAGAAGACTGAGAACAGACAGTGACCTTCACTCTGGACTCACTGACAAGTATTGTATGTAAAGCACATAGTAGACTTTCTACACAGAAGAAATTTCTGACATGGGAGACAGCATGATTTTAAGGAAAGGATGTCATGTTTAACAAACCTGTTAGATTTCTGGAAAAGAGTGGACTGTTTGTAATGGACTGCCAGAAAGCATTTTACTATGTAATATATCAAAGGCTGATCAAGAAGTTGGATCCCCAGGTAAGAATAAAGAGTCAACTCCTTTGATGGTTGGATTATCTGTGTGGATTGAAACAAAGGATGCATGTCAGTGAAACCTTCCCAATAAGGGTTGAGGTGACCAGTGGTGCCTCAGTGTTCTCTTTTGAGACCATTACTCTTCTTCATTTATGTGATTGACTTGCTTGATGGTATGGACTCCTACCTGAATATTTTAGCAAATAATGCAAAAGTTATAAGGGAAGTGAAAAGCATGGAGGATTTTATCAACTTATAAGGGAACCTTGATAGTCTCCAAAGTTGAACTTATATATGTTTGAAGTTCAATCCAAGTGAATGTAATGTAATAAGGATGGGTCACAATAAAAGTCCTCACCATGATCAACATCTAGCAGGATATAAGTTGCATGAGTGTCTGTTGAAAAGGTCTTAGGAGCCTATAGTTTAGGAGACCAACTGTCTGCTTGCAGATATTAAGATTATATTCAAGTTCATGGATAAGGATATATTCAGCAACCTGTTCACTTCACACATACGGCCAAAACTAGAGTATGCTTTTCAAGCTTGCTCAACACACCATAATTGGCATAATGAGTTAACAGAAAAAAAACAGTGGAGAGCAATAAAAATCATACCAGAATTAAGAGAGCTGATTTACAGGGAAAGGCTTGTTCATCTGTCCATCTTGGAAGAGAAAGAATGAAAAATGACATGATGAAAACCCTCAAGTTTATAAAGCAGACTGATGACAAAGACAGTGAACAATTCTTCAAGAAATGTAAACAAGACACATAGAGATAAAAAATCAGAGGACATAATATGAAAGTAAGCATGAAACTTAAGAAAGATATGAAGACATACTTTTATATTTTATGAACAGTGGAAGAACAGAATGAAATGAATGAAGACATGTTTAATGTAGATAGCACCCACAATTTCAAGAAATTGTATGACAGCATAGATGCTTCAGAGATGGAGCCCTGCAAGTGTAAAACTCCCTCTCCACATGGTACAATAAGAAAATTATAAACAGGTAATTACACACACACACACACACACACACACACACACACACACACACACACACACACACTCGCGCACACACACTAAGGAGGAATGCTTCAGCTTAAAGGGAAAGAGAACCTAAACAGACTCCAAAGTTGGTCTGAAACATGGTTAAGGAAATTCTAACCAGGCAAATGTAAAGTAACAAGGACAAAAGAAAAGTGAAAGATGACCTCAATATGAGTGCTATCTAGAAGGAAATAAACATCTAAATTCTGTGTATGAGAAGCACTTGGAACTCAATATCATCTCTAAAGTGTCACCAGAGTCCCACATCATGAGAATAGTTAAGGAGACACACTGTCTACTTATAAATGTAAAATAAGGAAATATTTGGCAATGTTTTAAAATCCTACATAAGGCTAATAGAGAAGATCCAGAAGAGAGCAACAAAATGGTACCAGAATCAAGAGAGCTAATTTGCAGGAAGGCTTTAAATCTACCCACCTTAAAAGGAGAGGAGTGAGGGGTGACTTGATCACAACCTTCAAGATTTAAAACAGAACTGATGACATGGTAAATGTATGGAAAAGATTGACTGAGGACATGGTTAATATAAACAATATACAATAATCTAAGAAACTGTATGGTAGTAGATAATGTTCAAGATATGGGGTCCCACGAGTGTAAAATTACTGTACAGTACAAATAGGTAATCACAAATAGATAATCACACACACACACACACACACACACACACACACACACACACACACACACACACAATGATAACAATAAGAAACAATCAGGATGTAACATGAAGCAGGAAAATACTCACTTCTTAGAGATGGTAAAGTATTGATAATGGGGGATTTCAAATATAAAAAGACAGAATGGGGAAATTTGGATTCTCATGATGACAGGGTGTCACAAAGACAAATTTTCTTTTTTTTTTTATGTATAGAGGAAACTTTCCTCTACTAACAAGTCATTAAGATGAGAGGAACAGATACACCGTCATTGCTTGACATTATTTTCACACACACTAGCAAGGATACTGAGAACATTATATATGATACAACAGATGGAAGCTATGATCATATAATGCCCAAGTTTAAATATGTGGTAAAAGACGACATTAAAAAAGAAAAGAGATGAGACAGGACATAAAAAGGAGATATAATCATGGAAACTACACAAAACTCAATATCATCCATGGTAACATAAATTGGGAAATGGGTTTGATAGCCAGGAACCTGGGTTTTGTGGTGAGAAGTTCTGTAAAATATACAATGAAGGCGTAGGGGTATGATTAACCCAAGCCTTAAGTATAGAGGAAATGGTAGAAAAAAGGAAGGGATGGTTTTATAGAAGATGTCAAAAAATTAAGGACTTTCGAGATATGCAGTGGCAAAGATATAACAACACTCCAGCCAACCAACATTTGCAAAGTAGAAGAGAGCATGGGATGAGGATTGCAGCATAAGAAAATAAAAAACAAACTTTGAACAGAATATAGTGGACAAGACGGCTGACAATCCAAAACTTTTCCATAAATTCATCTGGAGGCAACTGTCAGTTACAAAGCAGCTATTTATGCTAAGAGATTCAGAGAGAAAAATTGTAGAGGATGATATAAGCATATGTGAAAAAATAAAAAGTTCAAAAGTATTTCACTGTGGAAGACACTATAGCCCCAACATCAGTGAGATGAGATGGGGAGGAAGTTTTGGAAATTGTTGAGATATCTATAAAAGATATCAACAGAATACTAAAAGACTTGACCCATACAATGTTAATGGTCTTGATGAAATTTCACCATAAGGGCTGCAGATGTGTGCAGGTATGCTAGACAAAACACTTGAATTTCTGTTCAAGATGTCACTGGAGAGAGGCAAAGTGCAAAGGAGTGGAAAAGAGCAAATGTCATACCTATACATGAGAAAAGTGACCAGGAACAAGTGTTGAAATACAGACCACTCAGTAACAGTAATGAGTGTGGTGTGTAAGGTTCTGGAAAAGATTATTAGAAAGCAAAGGGATGACTTTCTACATAGGAGAATCTCCTAAGTGGGAAACAGCATTGTTTAAGGGAGAGGAGGTTGTGTGTAACTTCTATCTATATATCTAATACCCATTCTCTCCAGGAACTCCCTTAAAGGGGTGGCAAAAAAAAAAAAAAATCCATATCTGGTGAACTCTAATGCCACTTGTTAGCCTTTACTGCCTCACCCTTAATAGGCCACTAGCAGAAGGCAGCTCTAAAGCAGTGTTTCTAGAGGCTTCTACCCAATGTTCCTACAGACTACTTCTACCTAATGTTCCAATCTACAACTTCTACCTAAGGCTCCTCCCTGATGTTCCTACCTACCACTAATACTTAATGTTTCTAACTAATACTTCTGCCTTATATTTCTAAATACTTCTCCCTATCTATTACTCTCACTAACCTCCAAAAGTTCTACAAAAGAGTAAGTTCAGTCCTAGACAAAAGGGAATGTCAGGTTGACTATCTGTACCTGGACAGTAAAAAAAACATTTGGCACAGCAATGCATGGGAGGATGGTTTAAGGAGCTGGATCACCAGACAAGAATAAGGAGGAAACTCCTACAATAGACAGAAGATTATCTCAGTGGAAGGCAACAAATGAAGCATGTTAGAGGAGAATTTTTCAAATGGGTTTAGGAGAACAATGGCATGCCACAGGGTTCAGTTGTGGGACCAGTATTCTTCCTGATCTATATCACTGACTTGCCTGAAGGATGAAATCCTACCTCAATATGTTTGCAGATGATGCAAAAGTGAGGATGACTGCATCTGCTTAAAAGCTCACAAGGAACCCAAACAAACACGAAAGTTGGTTTGAAACATGATGGAGAAAATTCATATTGGGATGGGAGAAAGCAAAAGTAAGCCTCAATATGATTATCAGCTGCAGGAAATAAACTTTAGGATTCTGTGAGTGAAAGACTTTGGAGTCAATTTCATCCCTAATCTGTGCCAGTCTCATATTAGGAGAAAAGTTTAGGAGAAAAACTGTCTGCTGGCAAATATCAGAATAAGTTTCAAGTATATGGAGAAGAAATTATTTAGCAAGCTATTCATATCCTCCATAAGGTCAAAACTAGAACATGCTTCTCATGTTTGGTTACAGCACCTACAGAAGCACAAACAGCTCATACAAAAGGTCCAGAGGAGGACATCAAAGATGTTACCAGAATTGAGAAAGTTAAGTTACAGGTAAAGGCTGTAGGCTTTAATTTGCACACCCTGAAAGAGAGAAAAGTGATGGATGATCTGATCACAGGACATATCAATGAAATCAAGTTGAAATTTAATAATAAAGATGTAAATGCATACTTTTGCAACATAAAAGTGGCAGATGAATGGAACAGAATGACAGAGGACATGATTAACATAGCGCTATATACATAGGTTTAATAGTTGATAGAGATGCTCTGTGGAAGGTATTAAGAATATATGGTGTGGGAGGAAAGTTGTTAGAAGCAGTGAAAAGTTTTTATCGAGGATGTAAGGCATGTGTACGTGTAGGAAGAGAGGAAAGTGATTGGTTCTCAGTGAATGTAGGTTTGCGGCAGGGGTGTGTGATGTCTCCATGGTTGTTTAATTTGTTTATGGATGGGGTTGTTAGGGAGGTAAATGCAAGAGTTTTGGAAAGAGGGGCAAGTATGAAGTCTGTTGGGGATGAGAGAGCTTGGGAAGTGAGTCAGTTGTTGTTCGCTGATGATACAGCGCTGGTGGCTGATTCATGTGAGAAACTGCAGAAGCTGGTGACTGAGTTTGGTAAAGTGTGTGGAAGAAGAAAGTTAAGAGTGAATGTGAATAAGAGCAAGGTTATTAGGTACAGTAGGGTTGAGGGTCAAGTCAATTGGGAGGTGAGTTTGAATGGAGAAAAACTGGAGGAAGTGAAGTGTTTTAGATATCTGGGAGTGGATCTGGCAGCGGATGGAACCATGGAAGCGGAAGTGGATCATAGGGTGGGGGAGGGGGCGAAAATTCTGGGGGCCTTGAAGAATGTGTGGAAGTCGAGAACATTATCTCGGAAAGCAAAAATGGGTATGTTTGAAGGAATAGTGGTTCCAACAATGTTGTATGGTTGCGAGGCGTGGGCTATGGATAGAGTTGTGCGCAGGAGGATGGATGTGCTGGAAATGAGATGTTTGAGGACAATGTGTGGTGTGAGGTGGTTTGATCGAGTGAGTAACGTAAGGGTAAGAGAGATGTGTGGAAATAAAAAGAGCGTGGTTGAGAGAGCAGAAGAGGGTGTTTTGAAGTGGTTTGGGCACATGGAGAGGATGAGTGAGGAAAGATTGACCAAGAGGATATATGTGTCGGAGGTGGAGGGAGGAAGGAGAAGAGGGAGACCAAATTGGAGGTGGAAAGATGGAGTGAAAAAGATTTTGTGTGATCGGGGCCTGAACATGCAGGAGGGTGAAAGGAGGGCAAGGAATAGAGTGAATTGGAGCGATGTGGTATACCGGGGTTGACGTGCTGTCAGTGGATTGAATCAGGGCATGTGAAGCGTCTGGGGTAAACCATGGAAAGCTGTGTAGGTATGTATATTTGCGTGTGTGGACGTATGTACATACATGTGTATGGGGGGGGTTGGGCCATTTCTTTCGTCTGTTTCCTTGCGCTACCTCGCAAACGCGGGAGACAGCGACAAAGTATAAAAAAAAAAACAAAAAAAAAACATAGGTTTAAGAGATTGTATTATGATAGAGAATGTACATGAGACAGGGCCCCATGAGGGCAATCTCCCTCCCTGTACAGCACAAATAGGTAATTATGCACATCAAATATGGTAGACCAAATAAGGAGAGGGAGAAAAGCAAAGAATACAGTCATAAGACTAAAAAACTGGAGATGCCAAGTAATGCAAGAAGACAGAATAACCCTGATAACACCACAGAGATGAAAGGAGTATTAAGAAATGGTAAAGTCAGCCTTGAAAGTAATGTTCAAAAATATTGATGGATTAATAGCCAATGGGAAAGAGCTGGAACTGAAAGATCATATGAGGGAAGTGAACCTAATGTTGATGGAGTCCTGGAAACATAGCTTGCCAAACAGATAAGATTTCATCTGTTCTGCTCAGAGGGGCATATGGTAATGAGGAGAGAAAGAAGAGGCAAAGGAAGGGGAAGATTCCTTTTAATAAAATATAGCCTTACATTTCAACAAACAATGCAGGATAGCTCATTCAAACAGTACATAACGGGAGGAGTAAATGTTAGGAAAAGGTGTACATTGGTGTCATCATTAGATAATCCTCCACAGAAATTTAATGATCCAGAAAAAATATACAATGATAATGAAGGAACAAATCATGATGGCACATGAGGCAGTAAGACAATCACTTAATAGAGATGGTAAAGTATTGATAGTAGGGATTTCAATTGTAAAGAGACACAGAAGGGAAATCTGGATTCTCATCGTGATATGGACTCTGGAAGACATAAATTTTTCGAGTGTATACCAAAAAATTTCCAATATCAGGATGTCACTGAGCATACTAGGATGAAAGGGAGTGATAACATCATTGCTAGATCTCATCTTCACATATACTAGCATGGATACGTCTATCATATATGATACACCTATTGGAGAAAATGACCAAGCAATGCTCAAGTTTGTATAGTAAATGAAAATATCAAAGGAACACTGGTGGGACAGGAAGTAAAGAGGAGACATAATCATGGAAACTTTGCACATCTCAACATTCTTTGTCAAATAAGATTAGGAAATGGGGTTCAGTATCCAGGAACCTGGGCTCTGTGATGAGAGATTCTGTGAAATTTCCAGTGGAGAAGGAACAAAGGTACCTCTTGCCTTGAATACAGAGGGACTGAAAAGAAAAAGGCTAAAATAGTTCAGTAAAAGATGTCAAAAAGCAAAGGAGTTTTAAGATGTGTGGTGGTGAAGATATTGGCAGCATCCCAGCCAGCCAGCATTGGCAAGGTATTGAAGAAAAAAGAACAAGTATACCAGGATAAGAAAGGAGGAACAAAGAAGATTTGAAAAGAATATTGTGAACAAGACAGGAGTAAATCCAAAACTTTTCCATATATTTATCTGGAGTCAACTGTCATTTAAAGAGCAGCTAAACAGGCTACGGCATTCAGAGGGTAGAACTGTGGACAATCACGTAAGGTTATGTGAGGAACTGAATAACAAGTTCAAAAGTGTGTTCATACTGGAAGGCTCTATTAGCTGCAGTATCAGTTAAATGGAATGGGGAAGAAGTTTTAGAAAACATTAAGATATCTAGGAAAGACATCAACAAAATGTTCTAATGAAATATCACCATACATGCTGAAGATGTGTGTAGACACATTTGATAAACCTGTTGAAATACTGTTCAAGATGTAATTGGAGAGAGGCAGAGTGCCAAGGGAATGGAAAACCATGAATATCATACCTAGCTAAAAGAAAGAAAACCAGGAAGAAACACTGATGTGTGTAGTCTGTAAGGTTTTACAAAAGATAATTACAAAGGAAATGAATCACTTTCTACACAGGAGAAATGATCTAAGTGAGAAACAGCACAATTTTAGGTAAAGCCCATTTGTAACAAACATCTCAGATTTCTACTAGAGTGAGCTCTGTCTTGGACAAAAATGAAGACTGGGTTGATTGTTTGTACCTGGACTGTTATGGGGACTAGATGATTTCCACAGGGTTCTGTTCCTGGCCTTTACCCTTCTTGATCTAAGCAAATGACTTGCCTGAAGGTATGGACTCTTATTTGCAGATGATGCAAAAGTCATGAGGAAAGTTAAAAGTGAGGAGGATTGCATCAGCCTACAAGGGGATTAAAGTTGGTTGGACACATGGTTGATGAAATTCAACTCAAGCAAATGTACAGTAATGAGGATGGGACTCTTTGAAAAAAGGCCTTAATATCATTATTATCATGCAGGAAATAAGCCTCAGGATTCTGTGTGTAAGAAGGGCTGGTGAGTTGACATCATCCTTAACCTGTCGCCACAGTCCCATTTTTGGAGAATAGTTAAAGAGACAAATTCTGTTGGCAAATATCAGAACTGCTTTCAAGAATATGAATAAGGAAATATTTTGCAAGCTCTTCATATCCTACATAAGGATGAAACTAGAATATGCTTTTCATGCTTGGTCTCTATACTAAAGAACACAAAGAGCTATATTTACATAAAAAGGAGGTCCGGAAAAGGGGCAACAAAGATGGCAACCTTAGAAGCGAGAAAAGTTAGGGATGACCTGATCACAACCTTTAAGGTTTTAAAGTGCATCAATGATGTGAACACCAAACAGTTCTTCAAGAGATGTAGGGAGAGAAAAATCAGAGAATATAGCATGAAATCAAATAAAAGACTTGTTAAAAAAGATTCAAAGTACTTTTATAATATAGGAGTGGTGGAGGAATTGAAATGAAGGACTGAGGATATGGTCAATACAGACAACATACACATATTTTCAGATGTATGATAACAACGTTCAAGATATAAACCAACAAGAGTATGAAACTTCCTCCTCGTACAGTACAAATAAGTAATTTCTACACGTTGTTTCAGCCCAAACAAGGCTCATGGTTCTGATGAAATTCAACCACATGTGCAGATGTGTGTAGATACACTGGACAAACCTCTTGAAATACTGTTCAAGATGTCATTGGAGAATGGAAAAATGCTAGAGGAATGGAAAAGGGCAAACATCATACCTGTCTCTAATGAGAGAAGGAAGAGCCATTGAACTTTAGACTGGTCTTCCTGATGAGCAAGATCTAGAAAGTACTGGAAAAGATAATCAGAGAGGAAATGGATTACTTCATGCCACAAAGATATTATCTATGTGAGAGACAACACAGCTTCAGGGAAAGGAGGTTCTGGGTAATGAAGCTCTTAGATTTGCATGAGACAGTGAGCTCAGTATTGGACAAAAGAGAAGGCTGGGTGGATTGTTTATATCTGGTATGTCACAAAGCATTTGATACTGTACCACATGGGAGGCTTATTAAGAAGCTGAATCACCAGACATGAATAAGGAGTAGACTCCTTCAGCAGACAGAAGATTATCTTATTGAAAGAGAGCAAATGACACATGTCAGAGGAGACCTCAAAATTAGTTGTGGTTACCAGCAGAGTGTTGCAGGGTTCTGTTCTATTACTCTTCAGCATCTTCAAATGACTGCTGTTGAGCTTCCATAGTATTCTTTCTTGAGAGCTTAGAGATTTGGTCATGTCTACCAGCCCAGGCAAAAACTTAGACAGGTACTGAATCATTCCTAAGAAATACTAGATGCCCAATACATCAGTGGAAGCAAGCATCTCCCTCATGGCCTCAGCTTTCTGATATGCAGGTTTAACTCCCTCTGGCATTACTACATGACCAATAAAGGGTACTTTTGAAAGGCTGAGCTTAAGTTCCTCCACTCCAGAACCACATGGAACCCTCTAATTGATGCAAAAACTGCTGCAGTTTCTTATCATGGTCCTCAATTGCTTCCTCTTCAGTCTTACCACAGCCATAAACAATGAAATCATCATCAACAACTTCACCTCCTGGTAATCCTTCTGTCAGTTGATGTGATGTTGGGAGGCTTCAGGTGTGGAACTGATTGTAAATGGCATCCAGAACCATCTATATCTGCTAAAAGGGGTATTGAATATGGTCAAGGAGGAGCTCTCATCTTTTTGTCATATATACCAAAAAAACTTTCTTTATATCCAGAATTGTAAAAATGTGCTGCCAATAATCTTGTGATGATGTCCTCAGTAACTGAAAGCAGGTAGTACTCTCTTCTGATTGTCTCACTCAGATCCCTCGGATGAAGACAAATCCATAGCTTTCCATTTTTCTTTGGCACCACGACCAATGATGACGTCCAGACTGTTTCCACTTCAACTTTAGAATTGATTCCTAACTCTTCCAAATGATCTATCCCCCTCTTGCAGATGAGAATACATAACTACATGTACTTGACATGGCACATGATCTACTGGAGACAATAATCAATTCATGTGAATTTCATAAAGCATAGTCAACTTTCCCACTGATATGTCAAACATCTGTGGGTACTGAAGCAATACTGTATCTTTAGTAATGGCTTCATGTGACACTTGTGTTGCATGGATACTGGCTTCAAAGTTTTCTAAAAAATAGGTTCAACACATCATTATCCTTCATTACTAAAAAACCAAAAGACTCATTTGCTTTGTAACCTAAGATCAAATGATACTGTTTATACCTGAGAAGTACACAATCTAGGTCACATGTACACTCATACCGTGACACCCTGATCTTCACATGTCTCATTGAAGGGATGTCTTTCTGTCCATACAAAACCATAATGAACTGCTGAGCCTTTTCCAACCAGTCCCCACGTGTAGCTGCCTTATATACATGAACAGGTACTACCAATCTGAAATCTCATGTAACAACGTGCTACCATTTTCAAAGCAACTGTTTGCTTGACTTTAAGCTGAACACTTAACATCATCCTTGCAGTATAAACTTCTAATTCTGAGTCTTCTAAAATACATGTGCCAACCACTGCATTTACTGTGTCCTGGATTGTAAACCTGTCTTTTCAAAACTATGGCATTTTAATCTCAAGTGGTTTCACCCTTTGCACCTCATGAACACCTTACTTTAAGCCAGACAAAACTCCCTCTACCTCCTGTGATCCCCTCCTTAATATCTACATTTGGAGATCAACCTGAATGTGGATTTTTAATATCCCTCTCTGTTCTTTCACTGAACCTTTACACTGCTCCTTTTTATGCACAAATGAATATACAGTGCTCCTTGTCATTTCTCCTATTTCCTTGCCAGCCATTGGGTATATCCAGTTGCAGTGGACATAGGATGCTTTACAATCTGCCCACATGGTTGACGTCCAATCATCAAAGGACTAAGCCCAACAATAGTCTTCCTGCCTCAAAGGAGACACCTTTCATATTGAACACAGACTCAAGCTGTCCCTAAATGCTGTGCCACACCACGAGTCATATCCAAGCATTTCACATATATGCACACATTTTTTCACTCCTGGTAGATGATGGCCCAGTCATCATCATCCAAGTACTAATGCAAGCCAGTAATTTTAACCCTCACTCCTGGTAAGTGATGGCCCAGTCATCATCATCCAAGTACTAATGCAAGCCAGTAATATCAACCCTAACACTATACCACTAGTGTATCTCTGTCCACAGTGCAAAATATCCATCTCAAAGGCACTACTCCACCAGATGCTTCAACTGCACTCAAAGTTACCAACTCCACAGCTTTTCACTGTCATCCATAAAAGGCAACTCAGAGCTCTAGACATAAAGCAATCACTTCCAAAGGAACTCCCAAAACCCCTCACCTTAAGCACAAACTCACCAGAAAAAACAGCACAAAATGCTCAGTCTCACTTTTTACAAACAAACCTTACAAATCCAAAGAGCCCAAGCAACAAACTAAATATCCTGGCATCAGAAACAAACATGCAGAAACATTCAACCATCTCTGAGAACACAACATCCACATAGCTGTCACCCAAGAAACCAGACTCGCATTCAAATCTTCCCTCCCAACTTTCTACAACAAAACCATAAGAGAAGACTGACAAGAACACCATGGCAAAAACAGTTTACAGACAATGACAACACCCTAGAAACATAATCCATTAGAATAACACTTCACAGTCCCACCTACAACATAACACCTACATATCCCCCCCCCACCGTACCCCTCCAAATATACTCCTTAACAGCAAAACTTGACCAAGATACCTAACACTTATCTCTGCAGAGATTTCAATGCCCACCATCCCACATGGCTTAGCACTCACACCCAAGATCCCTGAGGTGAACTTCTCATAAACTGACTGCAGCCTCTCAAAATCTTCAACACACTCTACCAGCTAACCTGATTCCCAACACACTGCCTCCAGCAGCTGACCTCACCAGACATCTTTTGCTCACTAGTACCACACACAAGGAACACTTGGAGCATGATAAACAAAATGTCCTCTAACCGCCTGATACCTGGCCTATTCATTCAGCATATCCATCAAACACATTTACATAAACTCCAGGAAAGAAGACAGACAAGCCTTAGCATAGTACAAGGAAACAAACCTCACAAACTTCAATACAGGTGATATTGTATCCTCAGACCATGTAGTCTCATATTCAATCAACACCTTAAAACAAGCAAGTAAAAAGCACATATCACAAGGGTATAGAAAGAAAAACACCTAAACTTCTACAAATTACACAGCTTAAAAGCACATACCAAAAGGATATACATAGAAAAACCACCTAAACTTCTCCCACAGAATGGACTACATACCCATTAGGCACGACTCAAAAATCAGAAAATTCACAAAAACCTAAGCAAAATCCATCCAGAAACAACTGCCCATCCACCCTTCACTCCCACTTATACAAGCAACATAACAAAAACTTCACAGAATTCTCCTCCTACAGGCCCTGATAATATATCAAAAATCACAAGACATACTTTGGTAAATTTGCAATCCAAGAACTTTCAGATATCTTCACACATACCTACCTACACACAAAAAAATCCCTAATATCAGGAAACCTCCTAATATTACGTATCACTTTTTAAGTATCCAAACTGTGAAAAATTGACCAAAAACAGAATCAAACAAACCATCTAACTCTCACATAAACAATATGGCTTTAGACCCAACCACTCCAACACCATGCTACACTATGACTCACACAACATATCCTTGACGATTTCAATCAACCATAGACCCCTCTCCCTCACAGAACTAGCAAAAGTAGGCTTTAAAAAAAAGAAATTGAAACATGTTCATGTAAAAGATATTTGACACCACCCTCCACAAATTATAAAAAATGGATGGACAATTTCACAACTGGCAACCATGACAGATTCACTCAAAATGGTTTCACCTCTAAAACACTTACACTTTCCAGGGGAGTTCCCAAAAGAGCAGTTCCTTCTCCAACCCTTTTCAATCTCTTCCTAAACAACAACACTACATTACACAATTGAAACAATGGCTTACCCAGAGAAGAATGTCTGTATCTCCAAAGAAGGCTCCAATCACTCTTTTAACCCTAGACAAACATGAATGCAGCTCACATCCTCCAGTCACCTTGAATGAACAGTCACTCCCACTGAACAAATCACAAACCATTCTAGGCAACACATACAATAAATAATATTCAATCACACATCAAGGACACCAACTCAAAAGTAACACAAACTATACATTCTCAGAACACTAACTAGCACCAGACTTAGATAAGAAAAGGAATTCCTTAACACCCTTTACATATAATTCATCAATTTACTTTAAGCTATGTCTCACCTGCCTGGTCTCCCATCTTGACAAAAGCAAATGTAACAAAGATGCAAACCACATGAAATAGTGCACTCAGAACAATCACCAGCTGTCTAGCAGCCACAAACACATTATACCTACACAATGTAATCCCACCTTAATATGCTCAACATGCAATTCTATGCTACAGCACTAAACCCCTCCCATCCAAAGCACTCTATAAATAACCACCAATCCCCAAATAGAAATAAAAAGCTTTTGCCTGCTTCACTCTTCAATAACTTCTACTCATAGATTTCACCAGCCCTAACAAATATAACTGACGAAATGCAAACACAATGATGTAAACTAACAACCACTAAACAACTGACCTCCCACCTCAGTCCTTCATGCTCATGATGTAATTACTATAAAGAAGACATTGAGCACTTAGTACTCAATTGCCCTGCAATCTCTGCACATACAACATTATAAATAACATTTTATGACATGTGGTCCTGACTGGTGAGTGTGGTCAGCTTCCTGCATGCTGCAGGAGCCTACTAAGGATAGAGGAGACCTTTAGAGCAGGAAGAAAGTATGTAAATAATGGGGTCCTTGCACAACAATGGGGTAATGTTCCTTGTGATCTACTGATCACTCTTAAAAACTGGAACTCCTTGGTAATTCGAAGAAACTGATTGAGTGAGTTGGCAACACTCCAAATGATTTAGTTTTAATCTAGTAAATTTCCACTCCCAAACAGTATTATAATAAACAACCAAAACTTGGCACACTCAAACTTAATAACCAGTGCATATATCACTCAGAGGCTAACTCACATTCTACCCCCAACTTGCACAAAATAGGCTTCATGAGTTGAAGACTCTAAAATCTTGAAAATACACATAGCAATGCCTAAGCTCTTCTCTGATCATTATTCAATTACCTATTTGTACTGTATGGGCAGTTTTATTCTTGTGGGGCCCCATCTCTTGAAGTGTGCATGTGTGCGTGTGTGTGTGTGTGTACTGTATGGGGAAGGAGTCTTCTCTGATGGAGCCTCATCCCTTGAACTTGCTGTCGTCAAACAGCTTCTTAAATTCATGTATGCTGTCCGCATAAACCATATCCTCGTTCATTTTATTCCATTCATTCATCACTCTTACACCATAAAATAACCTCTTTATATCTTATTTAACAAGTTTCTTGCATAATTTATGTTATGTCCTCTGGCTGTTTTATCCCTACAACTCTCGATGAACTGTTCACTGTCAACAGCATTGATCTGGTCATCCCTCACACTTCTCTCTTTCAAGGTGGCAAATCTAAATCCCATAGCCTTTCCTTGTAACTCAAATCTTAATTCTGGTATGATCTTTGTTGTCCTTCTCTAGACATTCTCTATTAACTCTGTGCTTCTTTAAGTATACTGAACAAAACTGAAAATAATATTCTATTTTTGGCCTTATTTAGTATACAAGCAGCTTGCTAAATATTTCCTTATCCATGTATTTGACAACTATTCTGATATTTGCCAGCAAACAGTTTGCCTCCATAATTATTTTCCTCATGTAGGACTCTGGTGACAGATTAGGGATGATGTCTATGCCCAAGTTCTCGCATACAGAATCCTGAAGCTAATTTTCTACTAGATGATAATTAAATTAAGGCATTTCACTGTCCCATTCTCTTTATATTTGGTTGTGTTAAACTCCATCAGCCATGGAATCTGTTTTGGCCCCTTGTAAGATGATGTAATCCTTCACATTTTTCACTACCCTCATGACCATTGCAAACATGTTCAGGTAGGAGTCCACACCTTCAGGCAAGTCATTTATAAAGATCAAGAAGAGTAACATTCCCAGCAGAGAACCATGTGACACTGCTGATCATCTCAACCCATTTGGAAAATACTCGTCTGGCATGCATCCCTATGCTGAGATAATCAACCTATTAAGAGTTTCCCCTATACTCTTGCCTGGTGACCCAGCTTCTTAAGCTGCTTCCCATGTAATATAGTGTCAAAAGCTTTCTAGCAATTAACATACAAACAGTCCATCCATCTTTCTCTATTGCATAAGAATTAGCTTTCTTTTGTCCAATAAGTTTGTCATACATGACCTTTCTCTAAAACTGTACCATCTCTCATTTAGGTAATTTCTTCTTGAGAGAAATTCATCCACTTGCCTTCTAATCATCAATTTCAAAGCCTTACAAACCACACTCATTTGGGAGACCAGTCTGTAACTCAATGCCTGTTTCCAGTCTCTTCTTAAATGGTTAGATATGATGTTTGCCCTCTTTCATTACCATGGGACTTTGCCTCTCACCAGAGACATCTAAAACAGTATCTCTAAGAGGTGTATCTAGTATATCTGCACATATCTTTGGCACATATAGTAAAATTTCGAAAGGACTATGTCTCATCTTTTTTTAGGTATCAACGTTTTTGAAAACCACTCCCCATTTCATCTCACTGGTGTTGAGGCCATTGTGTTTTCCACTGTGAAAACACTGTTTAACTTTTTATTCAGTTCCTCACTTATCCTCATATTATCCACTACAACTCTTGCCTAAATCCCTTAGCCTCATTTGGTGCTCTTAACAGACAAATTACTACCGATGAATTTTGTAAAAATTTTGATTTTCTGCTGCATTTACACATTATTCTTTTCAAAGGTTCTTTGTTCCTCTTTTCTTTAATCCAGCAACCTTGGGACCTGATCATTACCAGACCACAGAAAATGCCAGAAAACAGAAACTGACATCTAAGGGAACCCCTATGTAATCATATGCCAACCCCCTAGTCTTGCCAGCTCATTCCATAAACATATTGCTGTGTTATTAAAGGCAGAAAAAAATTAAAACAGGAAATAATACAACCATAAATGCTTCCAAAGCTTTTATTGGTACATCAGATTACATCAGAAGTATCCCGAGATGGAGACTCCTCAGTATCTTGGACAATGGTTTCTCGTGGTATATGACGCCAATACAGGGTAGATTTGTCAGCTTTATACACTTGTTCTCAGTCTAAGTTTTTCACTGCTACTAACTGTGCAAATTCATCCACTTTGTTGCAGCTTTGTGACAAGTACTTAAAGTAACGAGAGTCCATAGGTTTGCAGTTGGCTTTGGTCAACTCATTACTATTGTTGTTTTACTGTTATCATCAAAGCAGCCAGCCCATGCTGCATCAGTCCCAGCCAAGCAGCCAGCTTGTACACTCTCTCTCACCCTGTACATGTTGTTGGTTGTTTAATAGAGAATTGGAGATTTTATTGATTCTTTTAATACGACCTTACACTACAAGCTTCCATGTCAGAACTACGCTTTTCAATGCACACACAATGTATTGAATTCCATGTCTCCACTTAAACTTGTGTAACCAACCTTGCGAATATTCACAGTCAAAGTCTAGTTTTAGTTCTCTGTGAAAAACTTTGGCCTGCTTGATAAGCATCTCCCCAGAAATGCTCACTGCTTCATTACATGGGTGCTTAAATCACTTTATAAGTGCACTGTCTAAGTCTGTACTCCTAGCACCTTTCAAAGTTTTCCAAAACTTTAAACTTTTCTGGCAATCATTTTTAGGAAAAAACTGAATATAAGAAATTAACAGGACTGTTTATTAGCTTGGATGCAGTGTAAACAGATTTTGGCACCTTAATGCTGCTAAAACCACAGCCCTGGTGGCAGATCCACAAACTAATGACAGCAGATTCAACCATGCTGGACCATGGGAGTTCCCGGATTAAAAGGCACAACCTGTATACATGTTCCTTACTCTCTTATACCTTGCAGTTGCTAGCTGGCCGAAGTGCAATACAAGTCTTCACCACTGCACATCTTAACGTTTCTTTACTTTTTCTTATCTTCTATCAAACCTTTCTTTCCTGTTTCTCACCATTCCCTCTGTATTTGGGGCTAAAGGAATCCAAGTGCCTACTCATTCACTGTCAACTGCTGTCTCCAACTTTCTCTATCATCTCATTTTGGCTAACAAACACTGGTCCTGTATTTCTGTACTTTTTCTAAACCTTCCATCATCTGGGCCATATACGCACTTCCTTGCTTCATCTCTAGACATCATTCTTGGAATTGCTTTGCACAATTTTCTGTGTGCCTCTGTTCATCACCCTAGGCCTATGTTCCTCTGCCTCACTCTTTCTATTCTGTTGATCTGCCTCTGAATCTCCTCCTTTTGATCTTCCCTAACATCTACTTTTATTAGTCTCTGTGAGTGTGTCAATTCTTTAGTCTATCTGAACAGCTTTCAATATTATTCTAGTAGATTCAGCATGAACTTTTGAGCATTCCTCTACCTGAATGGCTCCCTGTAATATTCCTACAATTCCTTGACAAATAATGTGGATATTTTGCAAAACCTCCAGTACATCCAGAGAAGACACATCAGACTCTGTCTTCTTTTTAATGGCTTCTTCTTTCCTCTGACTTGGTATAAACTGAAACTCCTCCCCAAAACTGTGTTTCTGTGCCTTTCTAGTCTCATGACCCTCTTATAATCCTTGAAATGCTTCCAAAATTTTGTTAGCTGTAGCTCTAGTTGTGTTATCTTCTGATCTTACTGCTTTAATTGCTCTTAGATGTTTTCACATCTAAAAATTTTTTCTTTTATCTCTAGCCTTCTCTCTTCTGATCTTGTTTTCATGCATTCCAGTAACTGAATCCATATATACAGTTCCAAAAATATTATATAGTTGTCAGGCATGGGCAATAGATAGGGTTGTATGGAGGAGGGTGGGTGTGTTGGGAATGAAATGTTTGAGGACAATATGTGGTGTGAGGTGATTTGATCATGTAAGTAATGAAAGGGTACGAGAGATATGTGGAAATAAAATGTGTGTGGTTGAGAGAGCAGAAGAGGGTATGTTGAAATGGTTAACACATATGGATAGAATGAGTGAGGAAAGATTGACAAAGAGGATATATGTGTCAGAGGTGGAGGGAAAAAAGAAGTGGAAGACCAAATTGGAGGTGGAATGATGGAGTGAAAAAGATTTTGAGCAATTGGGGCCTGAACATTCAGGAGGGTGAGAGGTGTGCAAGGAATAGAGTGAATTAGAACAATGTGGTATGCTGGGGTCGACTTGCTGTCAGTGGACTGAACCAGGGTATGTGAAATGTCTTGGGTAAACCATAGAGGGGTCTGTGAAGCCTGGATGTGGACAGGGAGCTGTGGTTTTGTTGCATTATACATGACATCTAGAGACTGAATGTAAATGAATATGGCCTTTTCTTGTCAGTTTTCCTGGCATTACCTCACTGAAGCAAGGGGTAGCAATGCTGTTTCCTGTGGGGCAGGGTAGCGCCAGGAATGGATGAAGGCAAGCAAGTACGAATATGTGCATGTGTATATATGGATATGTCTTTGTATATGTATGTATATATGCATGTATGGGAATTATATGTATATATATGTATGTATATGTATATATATATATATAAATATATATATATATATATATATATATATATATATATATATATATATATATATAGGGGATAAAGAATACTTCCCACGTATTCCCTGCGTGTCGTAGAAGGCGACTAAAAGGGGAGGGTGCAGGGAGCTGGAAATCCTCCCCTCTTGTTTTTTTTTTTTTTAATTTTCCAAAAGAAGGAACAGAGAAGGGGGCCAGGTGAGGATATTCCCTCAGAGGCCCAGTCCTCTGTTCTTAACGCTACCTTGCTAATGCGGGATATGGCGAATAGTTTGAAAGAAAGAAAAAGAAATATATATCTATTTATCTATTTATTTTGCTTTGTCGCTGTCTCCCGCATTTGCGAGGTAGCGCAAGGAAACAGATGAAAGAAATGGCCCAACCCACCACAATACACATGTATATACATACACGTCCACACACGCAAACATACATACCCATACATCTCAATGTGCACATATATATACACACACAGACACATACATATATACACATGCACACAATTCACACTGTCTGCCCTTATTCATTCCCATCGCCACCTCGCCACACATGGAATAACATCCCCCTCCCCCTCATGTGTGCAAGGTAGCGCTAGGAAAAGACAACAAAGGCCCCATTCGTTCACACTCAGTCTCTAGCTATCATGCAATAATGCCCAAAACAACAGCTCTCTTTCCACATCCAGGCCCCACACAACTTTCCATGGTTTACCCCAGATTCTTCACATGCCCTGATTCAATCCATTGACAGCACGTTGACCCCGGTATACCACATTGATCCAATTCACTCTATTCCTTGCCCGCCTTTCACCCTCCTGCATGTTCAGGCCCTGATCACTCAAAATCTTTTTCACTCCATCTTTCCACCTCCAATTTGGTCTCCCACTTCTCCTCGTTCCCTCCACCTCCGACACATATATCCTCTTGGTTAATCTTTCCTCACTCATTTTCTCCATGTGCCCAAACCATTTCAAAACACCCTCTTCTGCTCTCTCAACCACGCTCTTTTTATTTCCACACATCTCTCTTACCCTTACATTACTTACTCGATCAAACCACCTCACACCACATATTGTCCTCAAACCGCTCATTTCCAAAACATCCACCCTCCTGCGCACAACTCTATCCATAGCCCACGCCTCGCAACCATACAACATTGTTGGAACCAGTATTCCTTCAAACATACCCATTTTTGCTTTCGGAGATAATGTTTTCGACTTCCACACATTCTTCAAGGCTCCCAGGATTTTCGCCCCCTCCCCCACCCTATGATTCACTTCTGTTTCCATGGTTCCATCCACTGCCAGATCCACTCCCAGATATCTAAAACACTTTACTTCCTCCAGTTTTTCTCCATTCAAACTTACCTCCCAATTGACTTGACCCTCAATCCTACTGTACCTAATAACCTTGCTCTTATTCACATTTACTCTTAACTTTCTTCTTTCACACACTTTACCAAACTCAGTCACCAGCTTCTGCAGTTTCTCACATGAATCAGCCACCAGCGCTGTATCATCAGCGAACAACATCTGACTCACTTCTCAAGCTCTCTCATCCCCAACAGACTTCATACTTGCTCCTCTTTCCAAAACTCTTACATTCACCTCCCTAACAACCCCATCCATAAACAAATTAAACAACCATGGAGACATCACACACCCCTGCCGCAAACCTACATTCACTGAGAACCAATCACTTTCCTCTCTTCCTACACGTACACATGCCTTACATCCTCGATAAAAACTTTTCACTGCTTCTAACAACTTGCCTCCCACACCATATATTCTTAGTACCTTCCACAGAGCATCTCTATCGACTCTATCATATGCCTTCTCCAGATCCATAAATGCTACATACAAATCCATTTGTTTTTCTAAGTATTTCTCACATACATTCTTCAAAGCAAACACCTGATCCACACATCCTCTACCACTTCTGAAACCACACTGCTCTTCCCCAATCTGATGCTCTGTACATGCCTTCACCCTCTCAATCAATACCCTCCCATATAATTTACCAGGAATACTCAACAAACTTATACCTCTGTAATTTGAGCACTCACTCTTATCCCCTTTGCCTTTGTACAATGGCACTATGCACACATTCCACCAATCCTCAGGCACCTCATCATGAGTCATACATACATTAAATAACCTTACCAACTGGTCAACAATACAGTCACCCCCTTTTTTAATAAATTCATTGCAATACCATCCAAACCTGCTGCCTTGCCGGCTTTCATCTTCAGCAAAGCTTTTACTACCTCTTCTCTGTTTACCAAATCATTTTCCCTAACCCTCTCACTTTGCACACCACCTCAACCAAAACACCCTATATCTGCCACTCTATCATCAAACACATTCAACAAAACTTCAAAATACTCACTCCATCTCCTTCTCACATCACCACTACTTGTTATCACCTCCCCATTAGCGCCCTTCACTGAAGTTCCCATTTGCTCCCTTGTCTTACACACTTTATTTACCTCCTTCCAAAACATCTTTTTATTCTCCCTAAAACTTAATGACACTCTCACCCCAACTCTCATTTGCCCTCTTTTTCACCTCTTACACCTTTCTCTTTACCTCCTGTCTCTTTCTTTTATACATCTCCCACTCATTTGCATTTTTTCCCTGCAAAAATCGTCTAAATGCCTCTCTCTTCTCTTTCATTAATAATCTTACTTCCTCATCCCACCACTCACTACCCTTTCTCATCAACCCACCTCCCACGCTTTTCATGCCACAAGCATCTTTTCCGCAAGCCATCACTGATTCCCTAAATACGTCTCATTCCTCCCCCACTCCCCTTATGTCCTTTGTTCTCACCTTTTTCCATTCTGTACTCAGTCTCTCCTGGTACTTCCTCACACAAGTCTCCTTCCCAATCTCACTTACTCTCACCACCCTCTTCACCCCAACATTCTCTCTTCTTTTCTGAAAACCCGTACAAATCTTCACCTTTGCCTCCACAAGATAATGATCAGACATCCCTCCAGTTGCACCTCTCAGCACATTAACATCCAAAAGTCTCTCTTTCGCGCGCCTGTCAATTAACACGTAATCCAATAACGCTCTCTGGCCATCTCTCCTACTTACATACGTATACTTATGTATATCTCGCTTTTTGAAGCAGGTATTCCCAATCATCAGTCCTTTTTCAGCACATAAATCTACAAGCTCTTCACCATTTCCATTTACAACACTGAACACCCCATGTATACCAATTATTCCCTCAACTGCCACATTATTCACCTTTGCATTCAAATCACCCATCACTATAACTCTGTCTCGTGCATCAAAACCACTAACACACTCATTCAGCTGCTCCCAAAACACTTGCCTCTCATGATCTTTCTTCTCATGCCCAGGTGCATATGCACCAATAATCACCCATCTCTCTCCATCAACTTTCAGTTTTACCCATATTAATCTAGAATTTACTTTCTTACATTCTATCACATACACCCACAACTACTGTTTCAGGAGTAGTGCTACTCCTTCCTTTGCTCTTGTCCTCTCACTAACCCCTGACTTTACTCCCAAGACATTCCCACACCACTCTTCCCCTTTACCCTTAAGCTTCGTTTCACTCAGAGCCAAAACATCCAGGTTCCTTTCCTCAAACATACTACATATCTCTCCTTTTTTCACATCTTGGTTACATCCGCACACATTTAGACACCCCAATCTGAGCGTACGAGGAGGATGAGCACTCCCCGCGTGATTCCTCTTCTGTTTCCCATTTTACAAAGTTAAAATACAAGGAGGGGAGGATTTCTGGCCCCCCACTCCCGTCCCCTCTAGTCGCCTTCAATATATATATATTTTATTTATTTTTTGCTTTGTCGCTGTCTCCCACATTTGCGAGGTAGCGCAAGGAAACAGATGAAAGAAATGGCCCAACCCACCCCCATACGCATGTATATACATACATGTCCACACATGCAAGTATACATACCCATACATCTCAATGTACACATATATATACATACACAGACATATACATATATACACATGCACACAATTCACACCGTCTGCCTTTATTCATTCCCATCGCCACCTCGCCACACATTGACTAACATCCCCTTCCCCCCTCATGTGTGCGAGGTAGCGCTAAGAAAAGACAACAAAGGCCCCATTTGTTCACACTCGGTTTCTAGCTGTCATACAATAATGCCCGAAACCACAGCTCCCTTTCCACATCCAGGCCCCACAAAACTTTCCATGGTTTACCCCAGACGCTTCACATGCCCTGATTCAATCCACTGACAGCACGTCGACCCTGGTACACCACATCGATCCAATTTACTCTATTCCTTGCCCACCTTTCACCCTCCTGCATGTTCAGGCCCCTGTCACTCAAAATCTTTTTCACTCCATCTTTCCACCTCCAATTTGGTCTCCCACTTCTCCTCGTTCCCTCCACCTCCAACACATATATCTCTTGGTCAATCTTTCCTCACTCATTCTCTCCATGTGCCCAAACCATTTCAAAACACCCTCTTCTGCTCTCTCAACCACGCTCTTTTTATTTCCACACATCTCTCTTACCCTTACATTACTTAATCGTTCAAACCACCTCACACCCACATACACATGTATATACACACACGTCTACACACTCAAATATACATACCGATACATCTCAACGTATACATATATATACACACACAGACATATACGTACATACACATGTACATAATTCATACTGTCTGCCTTTATTCATTCCCATCACCATCCCGCCACACATAAAATGACAACCCCCTCCCCCCGCATGTGGGCGAGGTAGCATTAGGAAAAGACCACAAAGGCCACATTCGTTCACACTCAGTCTCTAGCTGTCATGTATAATGCACTGAAACCACAGCTCCATTTCCACATCCAGGCCCCACACAACTTTCCATGGTTTACCCCAGACGCTTCACACACCCTGGTTCAATCCATTGACAGCACGTCGACCCCGGTATACCACATCGTTCCAATTCACTCTATTCCTTGCCCGCCTTTCACCCTCCTGCATGTTCACGCCCCAATCACTCAAAATCTTTTTCACTCCATCTTTCCACCTCCAATTTGGTCTCCCACTTCTCCTCATTCCCTCCACCTATGACACATATATCCTCTTAGTCAATCTTTCCTCACTCATTCTCTCCATATGACCAAACCATTTCAAAACACCCTCTTCTGCTCTCTCAACCACACTCATTTTATTACCACACATCTCTCTTACCCTATTATTACTTACTCGATCAAACCACCTCACACCACATATTGTTCTCAACCATCTCATTTCCAGCACATCCACCCTCCTCCGCATAACTCTATCCATAGCCCATGCCTCGCAACCACATAACATTGTTGGAACCACTATTCCTTCAAACATACCAATTTTTGCTCTCCGAGATAATGTTCTCAACTTCCACACATTTTTCAACGCTCCCAGAACTTTCGCCCCCTCCCCCACCCTATGATTCACTTCCGCTTCCATGGTTCCTCCACTGCCAAATCCACGCCCAGATATCTAAAACACTTCACTTCCTCCAGTTTTTCTCCATTCAGACCTACCTCCCAACTGACTTGTCCCTAATCCCTACTGTACCTAATACCCTTGCTCTTATTCACATTTACTCTCAGCTTTCTTCTTTCACACACTTTACCAAACTCACTCATCAGCTTCTGCAGTTTCTCACATGAATCAGCTACCAGCACTGTATCATCAGCGAACAACAACTGACTCACCAAGCTCTCTCATCCACATCAGACTTCATACTTTCCCCTCTTTCCAAAACTCTTGCATTCACCTCCCTAACAACCCCATCCATAAACAAATTAAAAAACCATGGAGACATCACACACCCCTGCTGTAAACCTACATTCACTGAGAACCAATCACTTTCCTCTCTTCCTACACGTACACAAGCCTTACATCCTCGATAAAAACTTTTCACTGCTTCTAACAACTTGCCCCCGAAATATATACATATCTATTTTATTTATTATACTTTGTCGCTGTCTCCCGCGTTAGAGAGGTAGCGCAAGAAAACAGACGAAAGAATGGCCCAACCAACCCACATACACATATATATACATACACGTCCACACAAGCACATATACATACCTATAGATTTCAACATATACATATATATATATACACACACAGACACATACATATATACACAAGTACATAATCCATACTGTCTGCCCTTATTCATTCCCGTTGCCACCCAGCCACACATGAAATGACAACCCCTCCCCCCTCATAGCGTGCGAGGTAGCGCTTGGAAAAGAAAACAAATATCACATCATTCAGTCTCAAGCTGTCATGTATAATGCACCGAAACCACAGCTCCCTTTCCACATCCAGGCCCCACAAAACTTTACGTGGTTTACCCCAGACGCTCCACATGCCCTGGTTCAATCCACTGACAGCATGTCAACCCCGGTATACCACATCGTTCCAATTCACTCTATTCCTTGCACACCTTTCACCCTCCTGCACGTTCAGGTCCTGATCACTCAGAATCTTTTTCACTCCATCTTTCCACCTCCAATTTGGTCTCCCACTTCTTCTAGTTCCCTCCACCTATGACACATATATCCTCTTTGTCAATTTTTCTTCACTCATCTCTAATGCGGGAAATGGCAAATACATATGAAAAAAACTTATATTCATTATTCTAGTTTAGGCAGTGCTAAAGGTCTTTTGTTATTCCCCAAAGTAATGCTAATAACAACAATCGAAGCTTACTGGAGTATATCATCCTATAACCTGAGGAGAATTTACATATTCAACTGCCATGCTGCCTTTTGGTTATACTAAAAACAAAAATTTCACTTCCCTTCGACGAGTTGCACTTTAATTCATTAACTTACTGCACTTGTACACTCCACAGTGTTATCCTCTCATCCTCACAAATTGGATCTCCCTAAAAGAAGACAAATAAAAGGAAGAAATCTTGATTCACTCAAGTTGGTAACACTCCTTTGAATATGGTTTCCACTCAAAATCCCCATTAAAACTCACAAAATTTGGTATATACCACTCAGGTCCATTCACATCCCCCCCCCCCCCCCACACACACACACACACACACACACACTTGTACATACAGGCTTCATAAACTGTAGAGCCTCCAAAATCTTAAAAGAAACAAGGATCACTGCCTGAACATCTTCCTGCAACAATTGAAAATAGCTGTCAAGTAACTGTGTATGTTTGTGATTACCTATTTGTATTGTGAGGAGGGGAAGTTTTACAATCTTCTGGGTCCATCTCTTAAACATTCTTTATTATCATACACTTCTTAAATTTGTGTATGCTGTCTGCATTAACAATGCCCTCAGTCATTTAAATATACTCATCTACCAATGTTATATCAGTACTTCTTTACATGTTTTATAACTAGTTTCTTGCTTAATTTTTGTTACACCTTCTAGTTGCTCTGTTGCTACATCTTTCAAAGAACTATTCTCTATCTACATCATCAATCTGCTTTAAAAACTTTTTTTTTCTGTCGCTGTCTCGCGCATTTGCGAGGTAGCGCAAGGAAACAGAAGAAAGAAATGGCCCAACCCACTCACATACACATGTATATACATACACGTCCACACACGCAAATATACATACCTATACATCTCAATGTACACATATATATACACACACAGACACATACATATATACCCATACACACAATTCACACTGTCTGCCCTTATTCATTCCCATTGCCACCTCGCCACACATAGAATACCATCCCCCTCCCCCCTCATGTGTGCGAGGTAGCGCTAGGAAAAGACAACAAAGGCCCCATTCGTTCACACTCAGTCTCTAGCTGTCATGCAATAATGCCCGAAACCACAGCTCCCTTTCCACATCCAGGCCCCACACAACTTTCCATGGTTTACCCCAGACGCTTCACATGCCCTGATTCAATCCACTGACAGCACGTCAACCCCGGTATACCACATCGATCCAATTCACTCTATTCCTTGCCCGCCTTTCACCCTCCTGCATGTTCAGGCCCCTATCACTCAAAATTTTTTTCACTCCATCTTTCCACCTCCAATTTCGTCTCCCACCTCTCCTCGTTCCCTCCACCTCCAACACATATATCCTCTTGGTCAATCTTTCCTCACTCATTCTCTCCATGTGCCCAAACCATTTCAAAACACCCTCTTCTGCTCTCTCAACCACGCTCTTTTTATTTCCACATATCTCTCTTACCCTTACATTACTTACTCGATCAAACCACCTCACACCACACATTGTCCTCAAGCATCACATTTCCAGCACATCCACCCTCCTGCGCACAACTCTATCCATAGCCCACGCCTCGCAACCATACAACATAGTTGGAACCACTATTCCTTCAAACAAACCCATTTTTGCTTTCCGAGATAATGTTCTCGACTTCCAAACATTCTTCAAGGCTCCCAGGATTTTCGCCCCCTCCCTCACCCTATGATTCACTTCCGCTTCCATGGTTCCATCCGCTGCCAGATCCACTCCCAGATATCTAAAACACTTTACTTCCTCCAGTTTTTCTCCATTCAAACTTACCTCCCAATTGACTTGACCCTCAACCCTACTGTACCTAATAACCTTGCTCTTATTCACATTTACTCTTAACTTTCTTCTTTAACACACTTTATCAAACTCACTCACCAGCTTCTGCAGTTTCTCACATGAATCAGCCACCAGTGCCGTATCATCAGCGAACAACAACTGACTCACTTCCCAAGCTCTCTCATCCACAACAGACTTCATACTTGTCCCTCTTTCCAAAACTTTTGCATTCACCTCCCTAACAACCCCATCCATAAACAAATTAAACAACCATGGAGACATCACACACCCCTGCCGCAAACCTACATTCACTGAGAACCAATCACTTTCCTCTCTTCCTACACGTACACATGCCTTACATCCTCGATAAAAACTTTTCACTGCTTCTAACAACTTGCCTCCCACACCATTTATTCTTAATACCTTCCACAGAGCATCTCTATCAACCCTATCATATGCCTTCTCCAGATCCATAAATGCTACATACAAATCCATTTGCTTTTCTAAGCATTTCTCACAAACATTCTTCAAAGCAAACACCTGATCCACACATCCTCTACCACCTCTGAGGCCACACTGCTCTTCCCCAATCTGATGCTCTGTACATGCCTTCACCCTCTCAATCAATATCCTCCCATATAATTTCCAACAAACTTATACCTCTGTAATTTTGAGCAGTCACCTTTGTCCCCTTTGCCTTTGTACAATGGCAATATGCACGCATTCCGCCAATCCTCAGGCATCTCACCATGAGTCATACATACATTAAATAACCTTACCAACCAGTCAACAATACAGTCACCCCCTTTTTTTTATAGATTCCACTGCAATACCATCCAAACCTGCTGCCTTGCCGGCTTTCATCTTCCACAAAGCTTTTACTACCTCTTCTCTGTTTACCAAATCATTTTCCCTAACCCTCTCACTTTGCACACCACCTCGACCAAAACACCCTATATCTGCCACTCTATCATCAAACACATTCAACAAATCCTCAAAATACTCACTCCATCTCCTTCTCACATCACCACTACTTGTTATCACCTCCCCATTTGCGCCCTTCACTGAAGTTCCCATTTGCTCCCTTGTCTTACGCACCCTATTTACCTCCTTCCAGAACATCGTTTTATTCTCCCTAAAATCTAATGATACTCTCTCACCCCAACTCTCATTTGCCCTCTTTTTCACCTCTTGCACCTTTCTCTTGACCTCCTGTCTCTTTCTTTTATACATCTCCCACTCAATTGCATTTTTTCCCTGCAAAAATTGTCCAAATGCCTCTCTCTTCTCTTTCACTAACAATCTTACTTCTTCATCCCACCACTCACTACCCTTTCTAATCAACCCACCTCCCACGCTTCTCATGCCATAAGCATCTTTTGCGCAATCCATCACTGATTCCCTAAATACATCCCATTCCTCCCCCACTCCCCTTACTTCCATTGTTCTCACCTTTTTCCATTCTGTACTCAGTCTCTCCTGGTACTTTCTCTCACAAGTCTCCTTCCCAAGCTCACTTACTTTCACCACCCTCTTCACCCCAACATTCACTCTTCTTTTCTGAAAACCCATACAAATCTTCACCTTAGCCTCCACAAGATAATGATCAGACATCCCTCCAGTTGCACCTCTCAGCACATTAACATCCAAAAGTCTCTCTCGCGCACCTGTCAATTAACATGTAATCCAATAACGCTCTCTAGCCATCTCTCCTACTTACATACGTATACTTATGTATATCTCGCTTTTTAAACCAGGTATTCCCAATCACCAGTCTTTTTTCAGCACATAAATCTACAAGCTCTTCACCATTCCATTTACAACACTCAACACCCCATGCATACCAATTATTCCCTCAACTGCCACATTACTCACCTTTGCATTCGAATCACCCATCACTATAACCCGGTCTTGTGCATCAAAACCACTAACACACTCATTCAGCTGCTCTCAAAACACTTGCCTCTCATGATCTTTCTTCTCATGCCCAGGTGCATATGCACCAATAATCACCCATCTCTCTCCATCAACTTTCAGTTTTACCCATATTAATCGAGAATTTACTTTCTTACATTCTATCACATCCTCCCACAACTCCTGTTTCAGGAGTACTGCTACTCCTTCCCTTGCTCTTGTCCTCTCACTAACCCCTGACTTTACTCCCAAGACATTCCCACACCACTCTTCCCCTTTACCCTTGAGCTTCGTTTCACTCAGAGCCAAAACATCCAGGTTCCTTTCCTCAAACATACTACCTATCTCTCCTTTTTTCACATCTTGGTTACATCCACACACATTTAGACACCCCAATCTGAGTCTACGAGGAGGATGAGCACTCCCCGCGTGACTCCTTCTGTTTCCCATTTTTAGAAAGTTAAAAATACAAGGAGGGGAGGATTTCTGGTCCCACGCTCCCGTCCCCTCTAGTCGCCTTCTACCACATGTGAGGAATGTGCGGGAAGTATTCTTTCACCCCTATCCCCAGGGATAATATATATATATACAAATATATACATATATATACACACATACACATATACACACATATATATATATATACATATGAAAAATGTAAGAAATAATTTAGAAAACTGAAACTTCTAGCTTGAAATGAAATGAAAAATGAATGTCACATAATGGTTCAACCTCTGGCTATGGAAAAGGGAAATGTATAATTTATTTACACAAACGTCAATAGTAGTTTTCATCAATTCAACCACTGTATCATACTGCCTGGTCCACTTCTCTTATCATGAAACTGGAATATTGGCTAATGATGTTTCTCAATTGTCTTCATTACACAAAGTACAACCATATCTTGGATACATGAGGGGAGGTAGTTGGTCATCCGCCATAATAAAGCCTTGACAGACCAAATGTTTATCTGGACCTCAACTTTTCCAGTACATTCATGAAAAACGCGTTTTTGCTTTCCATCTCTATCACTTTGAAAAATGCTCCCTTTGTTCACATTTCAACGAAAGAATAAGCTTCAATGTCTAAGCTACATTCTTTTCCAATTTCACTATTTTCTTGTCAGAGCACCATGTATGAAAACTATCACTCCAGTAACACAACTATAAACATTTACTTCCCCTTTAAAAAAGTTCTGGGGAAGTCTGTCTCGATACACTGCGGGTCACTCTACCACCTGGCGAGGTTTGTGTTGCAATGGTTCTCAATTCACAAAAGTAGTAGCATCACTGGTGGGCGGAAGAACATTCCTGTAACCAAAGCGAGGATCACAGTCTGTGCAACTACTTGTACAAGCACGTCCAAGTATGTTCACCCGAAAAACTTATACGTGGAGATATAGACACCACTCAATCTTCCCCCCTTCAAGATGGGTAAATCTAAAGCTTATAGACTTTCATATCTCATAATTCTGGACCTTTCTCTACTAATTCTGAGAAGCATATTCTAATTTTGTCCTTATGTAGTAAATGAGCTGCCTGTTAATTATTTCCTTATCCATACACTTGAAAGTCATTACAATAACTGCCATCAAATAGTTTGTCACCTCAACTATTCTCCTGATGTGGGACTCCCGCAACAGGTTAGGAACGATGTCAACTTCGAAGTCCTTCTCACACACAGAATCCTCAGGCTTATTTCCAGAGATGATAATCATAATGAGGCCCTCTTTCACTGAAACCCGAAGATCAGTGTGGTAAGAGTAGAAAGACATACAGATACTTCGAAGAGAAAAATACTGTAAACTTTGTGTGAAAGCAAGGAGGAAAAAATAAAGTCAGATGTGGATTTTGAACAGATTATCTGTCAAGTCTATTCTTGAATATATATGTCGAACTATTTTTAACCACTCTAATTGACAAATCCATATATTCATAATCCTGTTGAAGAACAAGTATCTCACCTCATTCAAAGTAAATTGTTTGCCCTTGAGTATGTATCCATTATTACAAGTAAAATCAGTTGAAGATATCCTTATGCAGTTTGTTAATTTGAAACTATTAAAACCTTTGATAAATATAAATGCTTTTCCTTGAGTACATATTAACTCTCTTTTTTGTAAGCTAAATACTTTTAAGTCATTTCATCAACTCTCACAATATTTCTTTCTCAGTCCAGGAATCATCTCAGCAGCTCACCTTCACACTCCATCCACTCTATGTCTTTTCTCAAGAAGGATGACCAGATCTGGACATAATATTCCAGCTCACCTCCACACTCTGTCCATTTTATATATCCTTTTTCAAGTAGGGTGACCAAAACTGACATAATATTCCTGCTGGAGACGCTTCATTAACATGTAAAGAGTGAGGATAATTTCCCTGGACTTAAATTCAAAAGTCATACCTATAAATCCAAGAATTTTATATGCCCTTGTATCTGCTTCTGTGCCCTGCTTAAATGGATTTAGGTCACTCAAATCTTTTTCCACATTGATCTTTGTAGTTCAAAAGAATTCATACTGTAGCATGCATTTTTGCTAATACCTTTAGGCAAGTCATTTTCATAAATCAAGTAGAGTAATGGTCTCAGAGTGGAACCTTGTTATATTTCATGGGTTACTTTGATCCAAGTGGAGAAGGCTCCTCTTACACATGTCCTCTGTTCCTTTATGCTAAGATATTTTCTGTCCACTAGAGTTTCATCCTTTTCACAGCCTGGTGATCCAGCTTCTTAATCAGCGTCCCATGCAGTACAGTGTCAAATGTTTTCTGGCAGTCTAGATACAAACAATCCACCCAGCCTTCCCTTCTGTTGAAGACAGTGCTCACTCTTTTGTAGAAATTTAAGATGTTTGCTACATATAATCTCCTTCCCCTAAAACTGTGCAGGTTCTCACTTAGGTAATTTCTTCTCTGTAGAAAGTCATCTTTTGAAGAATCTTGCTGACCACACTCATCCATGAAACCAGTCTAAAGTTTGCTGTCTGTTCCTGGTCTCCTCTCTTATGGACAGGTATGATGTTTGCCCTTTTACATTCCCTTGGCACTCTGCCTCTCTCCTGTGACATCTTGAACAGGATTTTATGAGGTTCATCTGCACACATCTTCAGCATGTGATGAAAGTTTACCAGGACCATGATTCCTGTATGAGCCAAGACCTTTAAGTTTTTGTTAATATCTTTTCTCAATATATATATATTTTCTAAAACCTCCTCCTAATTCCATCTCACTGGCAACAGTGACTTCCACTACGAAAACAATTGAACTTTGTATTTGTGACTTCCACTACGAAAACAACTGAACTTTGTATTTTCTCGCATACCCTAACATCTTCCTCCACATTTCCTCTCTGAGTCCCTTAGCCTGATTACCTGCTCTTTAAGTGACAACTGATTCCACAATGAATCTATAGAAATGTTTCAGATTTTTACATGCCTTGTCCACAATATTCCTTTCAAAGTTTCTTTGTTTTCTATCCTGATATAGTCATCCTTTGCTTTCTTATACCTTGCAATTGCTGAATGAATGGTGTGCCATCTATAACTTTGCCAGTGCACATCTTGAACTTCTTTGCTTTTTGATGGTTTATATGTAGTTCACCTTTGGGGTCTGGAGTGTGAGTGCTGAGTCATTTGGGATGGTGGACTCTGAAATCTCCATAGAGATAAGCATAAGGTATGCCAATCAGGCTTTGCTGTTGGGGGTTCATAGATGTTGATTACATTGTAGTCTGTACTGTGAAGTTTTATTGTTATGGACTGTATTTCTAGGATTTGTCATTATCTGTGAACTGTTTGTAGCATCAAAGGTGTTGGAGAATAGTTTGGAGGACAAGTGCTTTGAATCCCTCTGCATGTCCTTGTTGGCTTTTATGTTATAGTTGTGAAATTGTAGAAAAGCAGGAGGGATGATCTGGATGCGTGTCTAGTTTCTACGATGAGCCCTACATGAATGTTGTGTTCTTAGAATTAGTTTAATGTTTTTAAGTGTTTATTACCAATACCACTGGCAATGAGTGCAGGATGTATAGTTGTCACTGGGGTTCTATGAAGTTGTAGTTTTTTTGTAAAGGGTGAGAATGAGCATTTTGTGCTGTTGTTATTGGGAGTTTGTGCTGGGGTGTGAGGTTTTGGGAGTTTCTGCCTGAGTGGTTGCTGCATATCTAGTGTTATGATTAGTCTTCATGGATGACAGTCACTTCTTGGATATTGTAAAGTAATGACAATGGAGGATATCAATAACAAAGAGATAAAGATGAGGAATTTAGATTCTCATTATAATTTTTAAAGTGTATACAGGAAAATACCAATATGTCATGGGGCATATTAGGATGAGATAGACTAATACACCATCATCAATAGCGCTTATCTTCATTCATCCTAGTATGGAATTGAGAACATTATGTATGACACACTAGTTGGATGAAGTGATCATGTAATGCTCTAATTTGATATACATGGTAAGAATGGACATTATGAGAGCAAAGGTGAAACAGTAAATGAAATATAATTGCAAACACTTCACAAAAAGCAATAATTTCTATGGTAACACAGATTGGAGATGGAAATTTAGTAGCCAAGGACATGAGCTCTGTGTTGAGAAGTCCTGTAAAATTTACAGTGAAGGAGCAGAGGTATGGGTACCTCAAGCCTCAAATACTGAAGGAAGGTTAAGAAAGAGGACGGAATGGCTTAATAAAATATATCATTGAGAAAATGATTTTCAAGTTGTGCCATGGTGAAGATACAGAAGGCACTCTAGCCAGCTAGCATTTGCAAGATATAAGAGAGCATGGAACAAGTATAGCTGGATAAGAAAAGAGGAACAAAGAAACTTTAAAAGGAATATTGTGGGCACGGCAGCTGAAAGTCCAAAACTATTCCATAAATCATTGAGGAGCCAGTTGCCAGTTAAGAAGCAGCTAATCAGGTTAGGGGATTCAAAGGGAAAAATTGCAGAGGATGATCTAAGGATATGTGAGGAACTAAACTGCAAGTTCAGATGTGTTTTCACTGTGAAAAACACTACAGCCACAACACCAGTGAGATGGAATATCCGGAAAAGATATCAACAGAATATCAAAAGGGCTTGACCCATAAAAGGTTCGTGGTCCTGTGCTATAGGAGGTGTCAAGATATACTTCTAGGCAACTTGAATTATTATTCAAGATGTCACTGGAGAGAGAAAATACCAAGGGAATGGAAAAATGTCATACCTATAAATAAAAAAGGTCAGGAATAGGCAATGAATTACAGGCTGGTCTCACTAACAAGAGTGTTGTGTATGGTTCTAGAAAAGATCATCAAATAGTATGTAGATGACTTTCTGCTGAGGAGAAATTTCCAAAGTGAGAGAGCATATTTTTAGTGAAAGGAAATCATATATGAATAACTTCTCATAGTTTTAGACAGTCTGTATCTGGCCTGCCAAAAGGCATTGGATACTGTACCACTAAGGAGGCTGCTCAAGATGCTGGGTCAAAAGCAGAAATAAGGGGTAACTCCATCAATGGACAGATAATCTCAGTGGGAGGGAACAAAGGATGCACAGAAGATGCATGTCAGAGGAGTCTTTTCCAAATGGGATGAGGTGACAAACTGAGTGCAACAGGGTTCAGTTCTGGGACCATTAGTTTTCTTATTCTATATCAATGACTTGTCCGAAGGTATGAAGTCCTACATGAATATGCCTGCAGATTATGCATAAGTCATGAGTGAAGTGAAAAGTGAAGAAAACTGCATCTGCTTACAAGGAAACCTTAACATAAACATGTTTGATGAAATTCAACCCAAGGAAATGTAAAGTAATCAGGATGCGAAAAATGACAGACAGCCTCAATATGATTATTACCTAGCAAGAAATGGGCCTCAACATTCTGTGTGTGAATGAGACTTGAAGGTATTCACCATCCCTTACTTGTCACCAGAGTCTCATACAGCTTGAACATTTCTGATCTGGCACTCTGTGGTCTGGTAACTTCCATGGTCTGGCAAGTTTTGAATCTGCCACCATTAGTTTGTGAATCTGCCACTTGGGCGGTGATGTTAGCAGTACTAAGGCACCAAAATCTGTTTACACTGCTGCCAAGCTAATTAAGTTCTGTTAATTTCATATATTCAGTTTTTTGCTGAAAATGACAGCCAGAAAAGTTTAAAGTTTCAGAAAACTTTGAAAGGTGCCTGTAGTATAGAGTTCGACAGTGCACTTATAAATTGGTGTAAGCTCCCACATAATGAAGGGGTAAGCATTTCTGGGGAGATGCTTATCAAGCAGGCCAAAGTTTTTCATAGAGAACTAAAGCTAGACTATGACTGTGAATATCTGCAAGGATGGTTACACAAGTTTAAGTGAAGATGTGGAATTTCAGTACACAGTGTGTGTGGTGGAAAATATAGTACTGACATGGAAGCTTGTAGTGTAAGGTTGTATCAAAAGAATCGATTAAATTCCAATTCTCTCTCAAACAACCAACGACAACGTGTACAGGGTGACAGAGAGAGAGAGAGTGTGTACAGGCCAGCTGCCTGGCTTGTTGTTTGGACTTTAGTCCCATCGACTGCCAGGGTCATTAAAGCTGTCAACATAAGCTACATCCATCAACTGAAAACTCTTTAACACCTTCTTCATACATGTGGTTGGGACTTACACAGCATGGGCTGGCTCCCTTGATGATAACAATAAAACAACAATAGTAACAAGAGTCGACCAAAGACGACTACCAACTTATGGTCATTAGTTACATTAACTACTTGTCACAAAGCTGCGACAAAGTTTGTGGATGAACTTGCACAGCTAGTGGCAGTGGAAAACCTGGCCCCAGAACAAGCGTATAATGCTGACAAACATGCCCCGTATTGACTTTGTATGCCACAAAAAACCATTGCCCAAGATATTGTGGGGTCTCCATCTGGGGGTACTTCTGATGTAATATGATGTAACAATAAAATCTTTGTTTGGAAGCATCAATGGTTGTATCATTTTCTATTTTAAGCTTTGTTCTACCTTTGATAACACAGCAATATGTATGTGGAATGAGCTAGCAAGACTAGGGGCCAGGCATATATTTACATAGGGGTTCCCTTAGGAGTCAATTTCTGTTTTCCAGCACTTTCTGTGGTCTGGTAATGGCAAGGTCCCGAGGTTACCATATCAAAGAGGTTCAACCTGTATTAGAAAAACAGTTAAGGAGACAAACTGTTTGCTTGCAAATATCAGAACAGCTTTCATATATATGTTTAAGGAAATATTTAGCAAGTTATTAATATCCTACATAAGGACAAAACTAGACAATTCTTCTTAGGTCACTGCACCAAAGAAGCACACAGATCTCATATAGGAGGTCCAGATGCAGGCAACAAAGATGGTTCCAGAATGAAGAGAGCTAAGCTACATGGAAAGGCTAGAGGTTTTATTAGAAAAACAGTTAAGGAGACAAACTGTTTGCTGGCAAATATCAGAACAGCTTTCATATATATGTTTAAGGAAATATCTAGCAAGCTATTAATATCCTACATAAGGACAAAACTAGACAATTCTTCTTAGGTCACTGCACCAAAGAAGCACACAGATCTCATATAGGAGGGCCAGATGTAGGCAACAAAGATGGTTCCAGAATTAAGAGAGCCAAGCTACATGGAAAGGCTAGAGGTTTTAACTTTACCCACATTGGAAGATAACAGAATAATGCGAGACCTGATCACAAACTTTAAGTTTTCAAAGAAATCAAAGAAGTGGACAGTGGGTAGTTCCTTGAAAGATGTAGGGATAATCAACCAGATGACATAACATGAAATGAAGTAAGAAACTTGTAAATAAGGATGTAAAGAAATATCATTACAGTATAAGAGTGGTGAATGAATGGAACAGATTTACTGAGGACATAGGTAATGCAAACAACATCTATCAGTTCAAGAGGTCGTATGATAAAGAGATATAAAACTCCCTCCCATACAGTACAAACGTGTAATTACTTGTCAAACACTGGCCATCCACCTTCCTCAATGTGGTCCATTCAGAACCCTACCACACCAAAGTATAGAGGAGAGTATAATAATTTTTGGAGACAGCGACAAAGCAAAATAAAATAAATAAATTAATATATATATATATATATATATATATATATATATATATATATATATATATATATATATATATATATATATATATATATATATATATATATATATATATTTTTCTTTTTTTTTTGCCGCTGTCTCCCATGTCTGCGAGGTAGCACAAGGAAACAGACGAAAGAAATGGCCCAACCCACCCCCATACACATGTATATACATACGTCCACACACGCAAATATACATACCTACACAGCTTTCCATGGTTCACCCCATATATATAACAAGTAGTGGTGATGTGAGAAGGAGATGGAGTGAGTATTTTGAAGGTTTGTTGAATGTGCTTGATGATAGAGTGGCAGATATAGGGTGTTTTGGTCGAGGTGGTGTGCAAAGTGAGAGGGTTAAGGAAAATGATTTGGTAAACAGAGAAGAGGTAGTAAAAGCTTTGCAGAAGATGAAAGCCGGCAAGGCAGCAGGTTTGGATGGTATTGCAGTGGAATTTATTAAAAAAGGGGGTGACTGTATTATTGACTGGTTGGTAAGGTTATTTAATGTATGTATGACTCATGGAGAGGTGCCTGAGGATTGGCGGAATGCTTGCATATTGCCATTGTACAAAGGCAAAGGGGATAAGAGTGAGTGCTCAAATTACAGAGGTATAAGTTTGTTGAGTATTCCTGGTAAATTATATGGGAGGGTATTGATTGAGAGGGTGAAGGCATGTACAGAGCATCAGATTGGGGAAGAGCAGTGTGGTTTCAGAAGTGGTAGAGGATGTGTGGATCAGGTGTTTGCTTTGAAGAATGTATGTGAGAAATACTTAGAAAAGCAAATGGATTTGTATGTAGCATTTATGGATCTGGAGAAGGCTTATGATAGAGTTGATAGAGATGCTCTGTGGAAGGTATTAAGAGTATATGGTGTGGGAGGCAAGTTGTTAGAAGCAGTGAAAAGTTTTTATCGAGGATGTAAGGCATGTGTACGTGTAGGAAGAGAGGAAAGTGATTGGTTCTCAGTGAATGTAGGTTTGCGGCAGGGGTGTGTGATGTCTCCATGGTTGTTTAATTTGTTTGTGGATGGGGTTGTTAGGGAGGTGAATGCAAGAGTTTTGGAAAGAGGGGCAAGTATGAAGTCTGTTAGGGATGAGAGAGCTTGGGAAGTGAGTCAGCTGTTGTTCGCTGATGATACAGCACTGGTGGCTGATTCATGTGAGAAACTGCAGAAGCTGGTGAGTGAGTTTGGTAAAGTGTGTGAAAGAAGAAAGTTAAGAGTAAATGTGAATAAGAGCAAGGTTATTAGGTACAGTAGGGTTGAAGGTCACGTCAATTGGGAGGTAAGTCTGAATGGAGAAAAACTGGAGGAAGTAAAGTGTTTTAGATATCTGGGAGTGGATCTGGCAGCGGATGGAACCATGGAAGCGGAAGTAGATCACAGAGTGGGGTAGGGGGCGAAAATTCTGGGAGCCTTGTTGAATGTGTGGAAGTCGAGAACATTATCTTGGAAAGCAAAAATGGGTATGTTTGAAGGAATAGTGGTTCCAACAATGTTGTATGGTTGCGAGGCGTGGGCTATGGATAGAGTTGTGTGCAGGAGGATAGATGTGTTGGAAATGAGATGTTTGAGGACAATGTGTGGTGTGAGGTGGTTTGATCGAGTAAGTATCGTAAGGGTAAGAGAGATGTGTGGAAATAAAAAGAGCGTGGTTGAGAGAGCAGAAGAGGGTGTTTTGAAATGGTTTGGGCACATGGAGAGAATGAGTGAGGAAAGATTGACCAAGAGGATATATATGCCAGAGGTGGAGGGAACGAGGAGAAGCAGGAGACCAAATTGGAGGTGGAAAGATGGAGTGAAAAAGATTTTGTGTGATCGGGGCCTGAACATCCAGGAGGGTGAAAGGAGGGCAAGGAATAGAGTGAATTGGATCGATGTGGTATACCGGGGTTGACGTGCTGTCAGTGGATTGAATCAGGGCATGTGAAGCGTCTGGGGTAAACCATGGAAAGCTTTGTAGGTATGTATATTTGCGTGTGTGGACGTATTTATATACATGTGTATGGGGGTGGGTTGGGCCATTTCTTTTGTCTGTTTCCTTGTGCTACCTCGCAAACGCGGGAGACAGGGACAAAGCAAAAAAAAAATATATATATATATATATATATATATATATATTTTTTTTTGCTTTATATATATATATATATATATATATATATATATATATATATATATATATATATATATATATATATATATATAAAGCAAAAAAAAAAAAATATATATATATATATATATATATATATATATATATATATATATATATATATATATAAATATAAATATATATATTTATGTGCTGAAAAAGGACTGATGATTGGGAATACCTGGTTTAAAAAGCGAGATATACATAAGTATACTTATGTAAGTAGGAGAGATGGCCAGAGAGCGTTATTGGATTACGTGTTAATTGACAGGCGTGCGAAAGAGAGACTTTTGGATGTCAATGTGCTGAGAGGTGCAACTGGAGGGATGTCTGATCATTATCTTGTGGAGGCTAAGGTGAAGATTAGTATGGGTTTTCAGAAAAGAAGAGTGAATGTTGGGGTGAAGAAGGTGGTGAGAGTAAGTGAGCTTGGGAAGGAGACCTGTGTGAGGAAGTATCAGGAGAGACTGTGTACAAAATGGAAAAAGGTGAGAACAATGGAAGTAAGGGGAGTGGGGGAGGAATGGGATGTATTTAGGGAATCAGTGATGGATTGCGCAAAAGATGCTTGTGGCATGAGAAGAGTGGGAGGTGGGCTGTTTAGAAAGGGTAGTGAGTGGTGGGATGAAGAAGTAAGAGTATTAGTGAAAGAGAAGAGGGAGGCATTTGGACGATTTTTGCAGGGAAAAAATGCAATTGAGTGGGAGAAGTATAAAAGAAAGAGACAAGAGGTCAAGAGAAAGGTGCAAGAGGTGAAAAAAAGGGCAAATGAGAGTTGGGGTGAGAGACTATCAGTAAATTTTAGGGAGAATAAAAAGATGTTCTGGAAGGAGGTAAATAGGGTGCGTAAGACAAGGGAGCAAATGGGAACTTCAGTGAAGGGCGTAAATGGGGAGGTGATAACAAGTAGTGGTGATGTGAGAAGGAGATGGAATGAGTATTTTGAAGGTTTGTTGAATGTGTCTGATGACAGAGTGGCAGATATAGGGTGTTTTGGTCGAGGTGGTGTGCAAAGTGAGAGGGTTAGGGAAAATGATTTGGTAAACAGAGAAGAGGTAGTAAAAGCTTTGCGGAAGATGAAAGCCGGCAAGGCAGCAGGTTTGGATGGTATTGCAGTGGAATTTATAAAAAAAGGGGGTGACTGTATTGTTGACTGGTTGGTAAGGTTATTTAATGTATGTATGACTCATGGTGAGGTGCCTGAGGATTGGCGGAATGCGTGCATAGTGCCATTGTACAAAGGCAAAGGGGATAAGAGTGAGTGCTCAAATTACAGAGGTATAAGTTTGTTGAGTATTCCTGGTAAATTATATGGGAGGGTATTGATTGAGAGGGTGAAGGCATGTACAGAGCATCAGATTGGGGAAGAGCAGTGTGGTTTCAGAAGTGGTAGAGGATGTGTGGATCAGGTGTTTGCTTTGAAGAATGTATGTGAGAAATACTTAGAAAAGCAAATGGATTTGTATGTAGCATTTATGGATCTGGAGAAGGCATATGATAGAGTTGATAGAGATGCTCTGTGGAAGGTATTAAGAATATATGGTGTGGGAGGCAAGTTGTTAGAAGCAGTGAAAAGTTTTTATCGAGGATGTAAGGCATGTGTACGTGTAGGAAGAGAGGAAAGTGATTGGTTCTCAGTGAATGTAGGTTTGCGGCAGGGGTGTGTGATGTCTCCATGGTTGTTTAATTTGTTTATGGATGGGGTTGTTAGGGAGGTAAATGCAAGAGTCTTGGAAAGAGGGGCAAGTATGAAGTATGTTGGGGATGAGAGAGCTTGGGAAGTGAGTCAGTTGTTGTTCGCTGATGATACAGCGCTGGTGGCGGATTCATGTGAGAAACTGCAGAAGCTGGTGACGGAGTTTGGTAAAGTGTGTGGAAGAAGAAAGTTAAGAGTAAATGTGAATAAGAGCAAGGTTATTAGGTACAGTAGGGTTGAGGGTCAAGTCAATTGGGAGGTGAGTTTGAATGGAGAAAAACTGGAGGAAGTGAAGTGTTTTAGATATCTGGGAGTGGATCTGTCAGCGGATGGAACCATGGAAGCGGAAGTGGATCATAGGGTGGGGGAGGGGGCAAAAATTTTGGGAGCCTTGAAAAATGTGTGGAAGTCGAGAACATTATCCCGGAAAGCAAAAATGGGTATGTTTGAAGGAATAGTGGTTCCAACAATGTTGTATGGTTGCGAGGCGTGGGCTATGGATAGAGTTGTGCGCAGGAGGATGGATGTGCTGGAAATGAGATGTTTGAGGACAATGTGTGGTGTGAGGTGGTTTGATCGAGTAAGTAACGTAAGGGTAAGAGAGATGTGTGGAAATAAAAAGAGCGTGGTTGAGAGAGCAGAAGAGGGTGTTTTGAAGTGGTTTGGGCACATGGAGAGAATGAGTGAGGAAAGATTGACCAAGAGGATATATGTGTCGGAGGTGGAGGGAACGAGGAGAAGAGGGAGACCAAATTGGAGGTGGAAAGATGGAGTGAAAAGGATTTTGTGTGATCGGGGCCTGAACATGCAGGAGGGTGAAAGGAGGGCAAGGAATAGAGTGAATTGGAGCGATGTGGTATACAGGGGTTGACGTGCTGTCAGTGGATTGAATCAAGGCATGTGAAGCGTCCGGGGTAAACCATGGAAAGCTGTGTAGGTATGTATATTTGCGTGTGTGGACGTATGTATGTACATGTGTATGGGGGGGGTTGGGCCATTTCTTTCGTCTGTTTCCTTGCGCTACCTCGCAAACGCGGGAGACAGCGACGAGGTATAAAAAAAAAAAAAATATATATATATATATATATATATATAAATATATATATATATATATATATATATATATATATATATATATATATATATATATATATATATATATATATATATTCTGTAAGAAAAATATCACACTGGGGAGGGTCAATTCTTGAACTGTGTATTTTAAAGAGTAACATCAGCCCTTGGACAATTCATGCAACATTTGTGGGTGCCTAGTATGAACAAACGTTGCAGCAATTCTGGGCCAAATTTTCCTGCCTATGTTTAAAGGATTTCATGCTTTCTTTATTCATCAAAGATATGTATAAATGCCAAATGTCACCCCAACTGTAACAAGCACTCAGAAATATCTGGAGGGCTCAGTTACTCATAGATGAGAGTAGTGGAAAGACACCCTGCACTTGGATCCTTGCCTTTATACACAGTATAAACAAACAAGATTTTATGTGGTTCTGAAGAATAAAACAGTGAAACATCTTATTTTTACACGACAGAACATGAAGAGTGACCCTGAAAATGATGCGAGAGATAAACTTAATCTCCAGCACGGGGCAATAAGTTAGGGAAGGATCACTTGCTCAGGTCAGTGGGTACACACTCGGATTAAATGGTGGAGGAGCACTAAAATCTAATGGCATAAACAGCACAGGTACTGTGTTTGAATGGCCTATAATACCGGTTTCCTTGGTACAGTATCTCAGATATGTCTTCTGTGAAAGATGGTTTCTAGAAATTCACTATCCCAAAAGAGTTATAACTGTATTTAAGGACTTGGTGTATGGACAAGGAAATGCTCAATATAATATTTACAGCATAAATTAGACCTAAATTAGATTATGTACCTCAAGTTTGGTCACCCTACTTGATGAAATATAAAAATCTGACAGAGAAGGTCCAATAGACAGCAACAAAGATGGTACCTGAAATAAGGGTGCTGGGTTAACAGATGTTACTGGCTGTGAATTTCTTCATATTAGAAAGGAAAAGGAAGAGGGGAGACGTGACACAACTCACAAGCTTCAGAGTGAAAATGACCATATGAGAAAATTTGCAAAGAATGACCAATTAGAGGTTAATGGAAGAAACTAAGAAAAATCACAACGGGAGTTATGAAAGACTATTTTTATATTAACAAAGTAGTGGATGACTGGAATAAGCTAAGCAATGAGTCTGAGAATACAAACAATATAAAGAAGTTTCAAATGCTGTATGGTAGCAATTAAACTTTAAGAGATAAGGCCCTTTGAGTACAAAACTTCTCCATATTGTACAAATAGCTAACTAGTTATAAATCTCCAGGACCCTTTTAGTGGAAATCTTGCAGCTTCAAGGCTGTGCTCCATGTGGAACCACAGGTAAAGTGGGCTCCTTCAGTATAGGAAGGTCCTAAACAAGTCTGCACTCCTGTCCAGTAACAGTGATAAAACCTTGTTGAAGATGATTTTTCACTCAGAATGTTACCACTTGTATGTGGAGCCCAGGAACACCCACTGTACAAGTGGGAAATAAAAAGTGCAGATATAGTGTGCACTTATTTCTAATACACCTTCACTTACACTGAAAATAGAAATCTGCTTGACAAAAAATCTTTTCGTGACACATTAATAATCATGTTTTCTCAAGAAACATGGAATGTTTCAATTTTGACTTTTACTGTACTAATTCAAGTATAACCTAAAATATGTAGTTTGGTTCAAAATGTATTCAATAAAATGAACATGTAGTTTTCTACAAGCCATAGCAGATGCTAGTAAGCATAATGAACTAGGTCTGTAGGATGCAAGGTCATTGGTTCAAATTTACAGTTAAACCACTAACTGTTTTTAGAATTACTACAGCATATGATGTACATTCCTATTTGCATAATGCAGTGGTGGAAAATGTATGGGACAGAGAAAGACTACGACATTAGTTTCTGTTCATCTTTTACTATTGTGAATAAAAATTAAGACTAGAATAAACACTTTTTAATATCAGATGCACATGTAGTCATCGCCAAGTACTTCAAACCATCTAGCCTCAAAAATGTACCTGAGCTTCTGTGAATTATAAAGTATTTTTCTAATGGCATCTTCCTTGAAATCAAATTCAGTATCTTCTACAACTTCACTCTGCTGTTTCCTCTATCCCAAACCTTAACATTATTTTAAGGCTACTGTCCTTCAGCTTTTCTTTTCCCTCAGTAAGATCACTTCCTCTCCCTGCACATGTTTGTCTCAGCTAAGAGTATAAGAGGTTATTGGTGCATGTAAGAAGGCACATATATTGTCTTCCTCTAAAGTATTTCCTCTTTTGATACATGGTTGTACAATGATCTGAGGCAATTTGAGCATGCCAGAACTTGAAAAACTCTCATTTCACATGCAGCTTTTATCTCTTAAATGAAATTGTTAGAAATATGTTATTCTACAGATGAAGTTCTCCTCTATAAAGAGGAGGTGTAACTACCTCTCTCCTTTGTTGAAAGAGACATCTTTCTAGTTTTCAATCAAAAGGATCTTATATAACTTCCCTCATTCTATCTTTTGTTTGCTTTTCTGCTCTGATGATATCACTTCTTTTCTGCTAAAAAACACTCATTTTTGGTTCTTTTTTCTTTTCTAAGTCCACTTTGGATGAGTCAAACATTCTTTAGCCCCTAGACACACCTCTTTTCCTGCAATCCAAAAGGGACTTCTCTCTTTGGACACGGTCCAAGTATATGGACCAAACGGCATCACCTAGTGTTCTGAAGGAGTATGTTTCTAATCTTATGCCCACACTAGCTTGTCCATGTCACTTCAGCTTAAAACTCAAAACTTTTCCTTATTGGAAATATGCATTGCTAGAGTCTATGGTAAGGATGTGTTACTATTTCATCTACTCCAACTAATGTCCTATTATTTTGACTTCTATTTCAAATGTCTTAATCTCCTTATTTCCCATTTCTTTGAGCATCTAGATTATCATTGTTTACTTTCTGATCATCTGTATGGCTTCTGAAAGTCAAATTCCAATATCCTTTCTCATGTCACATATGTCTGATTTCCTCTCACAGAGACTGTAGGGAATCCTAACTGTTAGCCCTTGATATCTTGAAGGCTTTTGACAAGGTGTAATAATGGGGGCAGATCTCCAAACTCCTCTTTTGGTTTTCCTCCCTCACTCTGGTGTCTCAATATCAGCTTCCTCTCTGATCAGCCTGTTTCTATAATTGGTAATGGATAAACCTTGCCTTCCATCAATACATTGTTCCTTAGGATTATAGTGTTTATATTGTACTTTGCGTTCCTTTTACCAACAAGGTTTTTCAGAGTAATTCCTCTATTTGACTGACAATTTTCCTTCTCAAAAAAAAAAAAGTTTATTGTAGTTTCTTGTGTATTACATGCTCATCTTGAGAGTAATGGGGCAAAAGGATTACAAAGGCCTCAAAATCCACTGAGTAAATAAATAGACATTGCATCAGCTTACATTCTTTTCATAAGAGACTCTTCAACTTGAGGTAAAAAGCGGATACAGTCTCAGAATTTTTAGGTATCTCATTATAAAAAACAAAGTGCTGTATCATTTCTTGATGTGTCTGTTTATAAATCTCTAAGATTCAATTTTCCTATAGTACTTCTTCATCCCAACTCTCACTATCCTTTCTAATCTGCCCACCTCCCACCTTTCTCATGCTACATGCACCTTCTGCACATGCTATCACTGCTTCTCTGTATACATCTCTCACCCACTCCCCTCACATCATTTGCTCTCACCTTTTGCTATTCTACATCCAATCTCTCATGGTACTTCTTCACACAAGTCTCCTTTCTGAGCTCACTTACTCTCACCACTCTCTTCTCCCCAAAATCTCTCTCCTTTTTTGAAAACCTCTACAAATCTTCACCTTCATCTCCACAAGATAGTGATCAGGCTTCCCACCAGCTGCCCCTCTCAGCACATTAACATCCAAAAGTCACTCTTTTACATGCCTATCAATGAACACGTAATCCAATAACGCCCTTTGACCATCTCTCCTACTCACATACATATACTTATGTATATATCTCTTTTCAAACCAGGTATTCCCAATCACCAGTCTTTTTTTCAGGGCACAAATCATCCACAAGCTCTTCATTTCTATTCACAACACTGTACACCAATTATACCCTCAACCGCCACATTACTCACCTTAGAATTTAAATTAAACATCACTAATACCTTGTCTTGTGCACCAAAGTTGCTGACACACTCAGATGCTCCAAAAACACTAGCCTCTCATGATCTTTCTCATGACAGGATAGGATATGTTTTGAGTGATCGGGGCCTGAATATACAGGAGGCTGAGAGGCGTGAAAGGAATAGAGTGAGTTGGAATAATAAGGTATACCAGGAATGATGTGCTGACATGGACTGAACCAGGGCATGTGAAATGTCTGGAGTAAACTGTAGAAGGGTCTGTGAGGCCTGGATGTGGAGAGGGAGCTATGGTTTTGGTGCATTACACATGACAGCTAGACTCAGTGTGAACGAATGTGGCATTTTCTATCTGTTTTCCTGGCACCAACTCACTGACACAAGGGGTGGCAATGCTGTTTACTATGGGGCACGGTAGCACCAGAAATGGATGAAGGCAAGCGAGTATGACTAAGCACATGTGTGAATATGTATATGGCTTTATAGATTTATCTTTATGTATGTATAAATATGAATATGTATGTATAAATCTGAATATGTATATGTATGAACATGAATGAGCACGTACATGTATATGTGAGTGGATAGGTCTTTCTTTGTCTGTTTCCAAGTGCTACCTCACTGATGCTGGAAATGGCAATCAAGTATAACAAAAAATCTTTCTTTCAAACTATTCGCCATTTCCTGCATTACCGAGGTAGCGTTAAGAACAAAGGACAGGGCCTTTAAGGGAATATCCTCACTTGGCCCCCTTCTCTGTCCCTTCATTTGGAAAATTAAAAAAAAAAACAAAAAAAAACGAAAGGGGAGGATTTCCAGCCCCCCGCTCCCTCCCCTTTTAGCCACCTTCTACGACACACAGGGAATACGTGGGAATTATTCTTTCTCCCCTATCCCCAGGGATATAACAAAACATATATATAAGTGAGTGAGCTTGGGAAGGAGACTTGTGTGAGAAAGTACCAGGAGAGACTGAGTACAGAATGGAAAACGGTGAGAACAATGGAAGTAAGGGGAGTGGGGGAGGAATGGGATGTATTTAGGGAATCAGTGATGGATTGCACAAAAGATGCTTGTGGCATGAGAAGAGTGGGAGGTGGGTTGATTAGAAAGGGTAGTGAGTGGTGGATGAAGAAGTAAGATTATTAGTGAAAGAGAAGAGAGAGGCATTTGGACGATTTTTGCAGGGAAAAAATACAACTGAGTGGGAGATGTATAAAAGAAAGAGACAGGAGGTCAAGAAAAAGGTGCAAGAGGTGAAAAAGAGGGCAAATGAGAGTTGGGGTGAGAGAGTATCATTAAATTTTAGGGAGAATAAAAAGATGTTCTGGAAGGAGGTAAATAAAGTGCGTAAGACAAGGGAGCAAATGGGAACTTCAGTGAAGGGCGCAAATGGGGAGGTGATAACAAGTAGTGGTGATGTGAGAAGGAGATGGAGTGAGTATTTTGAAGGTTTGTTGAATGTGTTTGATGATAGAGTGGCAGATGTAGGGTGTTTTGGTCGAGGTGGTGTGCAAAGAGAGAGGGTTAGGGAAAATGATTTGGTAAACAGAGAAGAGGTAGTAAAAGCTTTGCGGAAGATGAAAGTCGGCAAGTCAGCAGGTTTGGATGGTATTGCAGTGGAATTTATTAAAAAAAAGGGTGACTGTATTATTGACTGGCTGGTAAGGTTATTTAATGTATGTATGACTCATGGTGAGGTGCCGGAGGATTGGCGGAATGCGTGCATAGTGCCATTGTACAAAGGCAAAGGGGATAAGAGTGAGTGCTCAAATTACAGAGGTATAAGTTTGTTGAGTATTCCTGGTAAATTATATGGGAGGGTATTGATTGAGAGGGTGAAGGCATGTACAGAGCATCAGATTGGGGAAGAGCAGTGTGGTTTCAGAAGTGGTAGAGGATGTGTGGATCAGGTGTTTGCTTTGAAGAATGTATGTGAGAAATACTTAGAAAAGCAAATGGATTTGTATGTAGCATTTATGGATCTGGAGAAGGCTTATGATAGAGTTGATAGAGATGCTCTGTGGAAGGTATTAAGAATACATGGTGTGGGAGGCAAGTTGTTAGAAGCAGTGAAAAGTTTTTATCGAGGATGTAAGGCATGTGTACGTTTAGGAAGAGAGGAAAGTGATTGGTTCTCAGTGAATGTAGGTTTGCGGCAGGGGTGTGTGATGTCTCCATGGTTGTTTAATTTGTTTATGGATGGGGTTGTTAGGGAGGTAAATGCAAGAGTTTTGGAAAGAGGGGCAAGTATGAAGTCTGTTGGGGATGAGAGAGCTTGGGAAGTGAGTCAGTTGTTGTTCCCTGATGATACAGCGCTGGTGGCTGATTCATGTGAGAAACTGCAGAAGCTGGTGACTGAGTTTGGTAAAGTGTGTGAAAGAAGAAAGTTAAGAGTAAATGTGAATAAGAGCAAGGTTATTAGGTACAGTAGGGTTGAGGGTCACGTCAATTGTGAGGTAAGTTTGAATGGAGAAAAACTGGAGGAAGTAAAGTGTTTTAGATATCTAGGAGTGGATCTGGCAGTGGATGGAACCATGGAAGAGGATGTGGATCATAGGGTGGGGGAGGGGGCGAAAATCCTGGGAGCCTTGAAGAATGTATGGAAGTCGAGAACATTATCTCGGAAAGCAAAAATGGGTATGTTTGAAGGAATACTGGTTCCAACAACATTGCATGGTTGCGAGGCGTGGGCTATGGATAGAGTTGTGCGCAGGAGGATGGATGTGCTGGAAATGAGATGTTTGAGGACAATGTGTGGTGTGAGGTGGTTTGATCAAGTAAGTAACGTAAGGGTAAGAGAGATGTGTGGGAATAAAAAGAGCGTGGTTGAGAGAGCAGAAGAGGGTGTTTTGAAATGGTTTGGGCACATGGAGAGAATGAGTGAGGAAAGATTGACCAAGAGGATATATGTGTCGGAGGTGGAGGGAATGAGGAGAAGTGGGAGACCAAATTGGAGGTGGAAAGATGGAGTGAAAAAGATTTTGTGTGATTGGGGCCTGAACATGCAGGAGGGTGAAAGGAGGGCAAGGAATAGAGTGAATTGGATCGATGTGGTATACTGGGGTTGAAGTGCTGTCAGTGGATTGAATCAGGGCATGTGAAGCGTCTGGGGTAAACCATGGAAAGCTGTGTAGGTATGTATATTTGCGTGTGTGGACATATGTATATACATGTGTATGGGGGTGGGTTGGGCCATTTCTTTCGTCTGTTTCCTTGCGCTACCTCGCAAACACGGGAGACAGAGACAAAGCAAAAAAACAAAATATATATATATATATATATATATATATATATATATATATATATATATATATATATACATACTTCCCACGTATTCCCTGCGTGTCGTTGAAGGCGACTAAAAGGGGAGGGAGCGGAGGGCTGGAAATCCTCCCCTCTCTTTTTTTTTTTTTTCCAAAAGAAGGAACAGAGTGGGGCCAGGTGAGGATATTCCAAAAAAGGCCCAGTCCTCTGTTCTTAATGCTACCTCGCTAATGCGGGAAATGGTGAATAGTTTAAAAGAAAGAAAAGATATATATATATCTTTTTTTTTTTTTTTTTTTTTTCCCAAAAGAAGTAACAGAGAAGGGGGCCAGGTGAGGATATTCCCTCAAAGGCCCAGTCCTCTGTTCTTAACGCTACCTCGCTAACGCGGGAAATGGCGAATAGTTTGAAAGAAAAAAGAATATATATATATATATATATATATATATATATATATATATATATATATATATATATATATATATATATATAAATATATATATATATATATATATATATATATATATATATATATATATATATATATATATATATATATATATATATTATATTATATTAGCTTTGTTGCTGTCTCCCGCGTTAGCGAGGTAGCGCAAGGAAACAGACGAAAGAATGGCCCAACCCACCCACATACACATGTATATACATACACGTCCACACATGCAAATATACATACCTATACATCTCAAAGTATACATATATATACACACACAGACATATACATATATACACATTTACATAATTCATACTGTCTGCCCTTATTAATTCCCATCGCCACCCCACCACACATGAAAATAACAACCCCCTCTCTCATGTACGCGAGGTAGCGCTAGGAAAATACAATAAAGGCCACATTCGTTCACACTCAGTCTCTAGCTGTCATGTAATAATGCACCAAAACCACAGCTTCCTTTCCACATCCAGGCCCCACAGAAGTTTCCATGGTTTACCCCAGACGCTTCACATGCCCTGGTTCAATCCATTTACAGCACATCGACCCCAGTATACCACATCGTTCCAATTCACTCTATTCCTTGCACGCCTTTCACCCTCCTGCATGTTCAGGCCCCGATCACTCAAAATCTTTTTCACTCCATCTTTCCACCTCCAATTTGGTCTCCCACTTCTCCTAGTTCCCTCCACCTCTGACACATATATCCTCTTTGTCAACCTCTCCTCACTCATTCTCTCCATGTGACCAAACCATTTCAAAACACCCTCTTCTGCTCTCTCAACCACACTCTTTTCATTATCACACATCTCTCATACCCTTACATTACTTACTCGATCAAACCACCTCACACCATATATTGTCCTCAAACATCTCATTTCCAGCACATCCACCCTCCTGCACACAATTCTAACCATAGCCCACGCCTTGCAACCATACAACATTGTTGGAACCACTATTCCTTCAAACACACCCATTTTCGCTTTCCGAGATAATGTTCTCGACTTCCAAACATTCTTCAACGCTCCCAAAATCTTCGCCCCTTCCCCACCCTATGACTCACTTCTGCTTCCATGGTTCCATCCACTGCCAAATCCACTCCCAGATATCTAAAACACTTCACTTCCTCCAGTTTTTCTCCATTCAAACTTACCTCACAATTGACTTGACCCTCAACCCTACTGTACCTAATAACCTTGCTCTTATTCACATTTACTCTCAACTTTCTTCCTTCACACACTCTACCAAACTCAGTTACCAGCTTCTGCAGTTTCTCACATGAATCAGCCACCAGCGCTGTATCATCAGCGAACAACAACTGACTCACTTCTCAAGCTCTCTCATCCCCAACAGACTGCATACTTGCCCCCTTTCCAAAACTCTTGCATTCACCTCCCTAACAACCCCATCCATATACAAATTAAACAACCATGGAGACATCACACACCCCTGCCGCAAACCTACATTCACTGAGAACCAATCACTTTCCTCTCTTCCTACACGTACACATGCCTTACATCCTCGATAAAAACTTTTCACTGCTTCTAACAACTTGCCTCCCACACCATATATTCTTAATACCTTCCACAGAGCATCTCTATCAACTCTATCATATGCCTTCTCCAGATCCATAAATGCTACATACAAATCCATTTGCTTTTCTAAGTATTTCTCACATACATTCTTCAAAGCAAACACCTGATCCACACATCCTCTACCACTTCTGAAGCCACACTGCTCTTCCCCAATCTGATGCTCTGTACATGCCTTCACCCTCTCAATCAATATCCTCCCATATAATTTCCCAGGAATACTCGACAAACTTATACCTCTGTAATTTGAGCACTCACCTTTGTCCCTTTGCCTTTGTACAATGGCACTATGCAAGCATTCCGCCAATCCTCAGGGAACTCACCATGAATTATACATACATTAAATAACCTTACCAACCAGTCAACAATACAGTCACCCCCTTTTTTAATAAATTCCACTGCAATACCATCCAAACTCGCTGACTTGCAGGCTTTCATCTTCCGCTAAGCTTTTACTACCTCTTCTCTGTTTACCAAATCATTTTCCCTAACCCTCTCACTTTGCACACCACCTCGGCCAAAACACCCTATATATCTGCCACTCTCTCTCTCTCTCTCTCTCTCTCTCTCTCTCTCTCTATATATATATATATATATATATATATATATTTTTTGTTTTGTCGCTGTCTCCCGCGTTTGCGAGGTAGCGCAAGGAAACAGACGAAAGAAATGGCCCAACCCACCCCCATACACATGTATATACATACGTCCACACACGCAAATACACATACCCACACAGCTTTCCATGGTTTACCCCAGACGCTTCACATGCCCTGATTCAATCCACTGACAGCACGTCAACCGCGGTATACCACATCGATCCAATTCACTCTATTCCTTGCCCTCCTTTCACCCTCCTGCATGTTCAGGCCCCGATCACACAAAATCTTTTTCACTCCATCTTTCCACCTCCAATTTGGTCTCCCACTTCTCCTCGTTCCCTCCACCTCCGACACATATATCCTCTTGGTCAATCTTTCCTCACTCATTCTCTCCATGTGCCCAAACCATTTCAAAACACCCTCTTCTGCTCTCTCAACCACGCTCTTTTTATTTCCACACATCTCTTTTACCCTTACGTTACTTACTCGATCAAACCACCTCACACCACACATTGTCCTCAAACATCTCATTTCCAGCACATCCATCCTCCTGCGCACAACTCTATCCATAGCCCAAGCCTCACAACCATACAACATTGTTGGAACCACTATTCCTTCAAACATACCCATTTTTGCTTTCTGAGATAATGTTCTCGACTTCCAAACATTCTTCAAGGCTCCCAGAATTTTAGCCCCCTCCCCCACCCTATGATCCACTTCCGCTTCCATGGTTCCATCCGCTGCCAGATCCACTCCCAGATATCTAAAACACTTCACTTCCTCCAGTTTTTCTCCATTCAAACTTACCTCCCAATTGACTTGACCCTCAACCCTACTGTACCTAATAACCTTGCTCTTATTCACATTTACTCTCAACTTTCTTCTTTCACACACTTTACCAAACTCAGTCACCAGCTTCTGTAGTTTCTCACATGAATCAGCCACCAGCGCTGTATCATCAGCGAACAACAACTGACTCACTTCCCAAGCTCTCTCATCCCCAACAGACTTCATACTTGCCCCTCTTTCCAAAACTCTTGCATTTACCTCCCTAACAACCCCATCCATAAACAAATTAAACAACTATATATATATATATATATATATATATATATATATATATATATATATATATATATATATATCCCTGGGGATAGGGGAGAAAGAATACTTCCCACGTATTCCCTGCGTGTCGTAGAAGGCGACTAAAAGGGGAGGGAGCGGGTGGCTGGAAATCCTCCCCTTTCTTGTTTTTTTTTTTGTTTTTTTTTTCCAAAAGAAGGAACAGAGAAGGGGGTCAGGTGAGGATATTCCCTCTAAGGCCCAGTTCTCTGTTCTTAACGCTACCTCGCTAACGCGGGAAATGGCAAATAGTATGAAAAAAAAAAAAAAAAATATATATATATATATATATATATATATATATATATATATATATATATATATATATATATATATATATATATATTCATATATATATATATATATATATATATATATATATATATATATATATATATATATATATATACATGTTCCTTCCAAAGGAAGGAACAGAAGGGGGCTGGATGAGGATGTTTCCTTAGAGGCCCAGTCCTCTGTTCTTCACGCTACCTCGCTGATGTGGGAAATGGTGAATAGTATGAAAGAAAGAAAGAATATATATATGGATGTGGAAAGGGAGCTGTAGTTTCGGTGCACTATCACATGTCAGCTTGAGACTGAGTGTGAACGAACGTGGCCTTTGTTGTCTTTTCCTAGCGCTACCTTGCACACATGAAGGGGGAGGGGGTTGTTATTTCATGTGTGGTGGGAATGAATAAAGGCAGACAGTATGAATTATGTGCATGTGTATATATGTGTATGTCTGTGTGTGTGTATGTGTGTATACATTGAGATGTATAGGTGTGTATATTTGCATGTGTGGACATGTATGTATATACATGTGTATGTGGGTGGGTTGGGTCATTCTTTTGTGTTTCCTTGCGCTACCTCAATGATGCGGGAGACAGCGACAAAGCAAAATGAAATAAATAAATAAATATATATATATATATATATATATATATATATAGGTTTGCGGCAGGGGTGTGTGATGTCTCCATGGTTGTTTAATTTGTTTATGGATGGGGTTGTTAGGGAGGTAAATGCAAGAGTCTTGGAAAGAGGGGCAAGTATGAAGTCTGTTGGGGATGAGAGAGCTTGGGAAGTGAGTCAGTTGTTGTTCGCTGATGATACAGCGCTGGTGGCGGATTCATGTGAGAAACTGCAGAAGCTGGTGACGGAGTTTGGTAAAGTGTGTGGAAGAAGAAAGTTAAGAGTAAATGTGAATAAGAGCAAGGTTATTAGGTACAGTAGGGTTGAGGGTCAAGTCAATTGGGAGGTGAGTTTGAATGGAGAAAAACTGGAGGAAGTGAAGTGTTTTGGATATCTGGGAGTGGATCTGTCAGCGGATGGAACCATGGAAGCGGAAGTGGATCATAGGGTGGGGGAGGGGGCGAAAATTTTGGGAGCCTTGAAAAATGTGTGGAAGTCGAGAACATTATCTCAGAAAGCAAAAATGGGTATGTTTGAAGGAATAGTGGTTCCAACAATGTTGTATGGTTGCGAGGCGTGGGCTATGGATAGAGTTGTTCGCAGGAGGATGGATGTGCTGGAAATGAGATGTTTGAGGACAATGTGTGGTGTGAGGTGGTTTGATCGAGTAAGTAACGTAAGGGTAAGAGAGATGTGTGGAAATAAAAAGAGCGTGGTTGAGAGAGCAGAAGAGGGTGTTTTGAAATGGTTTGGGCACATGGAGAGAATGAGTGAGGAAAGATTGACCAAGAGGATATATGTGTCGGAGGTGGAGGGAACGAGGAGAAGAGGGAGACCAAATTGGAGGTGGAAAGATGGAGTGAAAAGGATTTTGTGTGATCGGGGCCTGAACATGCAGGAGGGTGAAAGGAGGGCAAGGAATAGAGTGAATTGGAGCGATGTGGTATACAGGGGTTGACGTGCTGTCAGTGGATTGAATCAAGGCATGTGAAGCGTCCGGGGTAAACCATGGAAAGCTGTGTAGGTATGTATATTTGAGTGTGTGGACGTGTGTATGTACATGTGTATGGGGGGGTTGGGCCATTTCTTTCGTCTGTTTCCTTGCGCTACCTCGCAAACGCGGGAGACAGCGACGAGGTATAAAAAAAAAAAAAAAAAAAATATATATATATATATATATATATATATATATATATATATATATATATATCATATCATAATCATAAATATTATACTTTGTCGCTGTCTCCCGTGTTAGCGAGGTAGAGCAACGAAACAAATGAAAGAATGGCCCAATCCACCCACAAACACATGCATATACATACATGACCACACATGCACATATACATACCTATACATTTCAACATATACATATATATATACATGTTGGAAAGGATCACAATTTTGCGCGTGATCAAGATATTCCTATGAGTCCACGGGGAAAATGAAACACGAAAAGTTCCCAAGTGCACTTTCATGTAATAATCACATCATCAGGGGAGACAAAAGAGAGAAATATAACAGTCAGTTGATATACATTGAAGAGACAAAGCTAGGACACCATTTGGAAAACATGTTTATCAAATGGCGTCCTAGCTTCGTCTCTTCAATGTATATCAACTGACTGTTATATTTCTCTCTTGTGTCTCCCCTGATGATGTGATTATTACACAAAAGTGCACTTGGGAACTTTTCATGTTTCATTTTCCCCGTGGACTCATAGAAATATACATACATACACAGACATATACATATATACACATGTACATAATTCATACTTGCTGCCTTTATTCATTCCCATCACCACCCCTCCACACATGAAATGACAAACCCCTCCCCCCACAAGCATGCGAGGTAGCGCTAGGAAAAGACAACAAAGGCCACATTTGTTCACACTCAGTCTCTAGCTGTCATGTATAATTCACCAAAACCACAGCTCCCTTTCCACATCCAGGCCCCACAGAACTTTCAATGGTTTACCCCAGATGCTTCACATACCCTGGTTCAATCACTGACAGCACGTCGATCCCTGTATACCACGTCGTTCCAATTCACTCTTTTCCTTGCATGCCTTTCACCCTCCTACATGTTCAGGCCCCGATCACTCAAAATCTTTTTCACTCCATCTTTCCACCTCCAATTTGGTCTCCCACTTCTAATTGTTCCCTCCACCTCTGACATGTATATCCTCTTTGTCAATCTTTCCTCATGCATTCTCTCCATGTGACCAAACCATTTCAAAACACCCTCTTCTGCTCTCTCAACCACACTCTTTTTATTACCACACATCACTCTTACCCTTTCATTACTTACTCGATCAAACCACCTCACACCACACATTGTCCTCAAACATCTCATTTCCAACACATCCACCCCTTCTCTGCACAACTCTATCTACAGCCCACGCCTAACAACCATACAACATTGTCGGAACCACTATTCCTTGAAACATACCCAGTTTTGCTTTCCGAGATAATGTTCTCGATTTCCACACATTTTTCAACGCTCCCAAAACTTTCGCCCCACCCCCAGAATATGACTCATTTCCACTTCCATGGTTCCATCCACTGCCAAATCTACTCCCAGGTATCTAAAACACTTCATTTCCTACAGTTTTTCTCCATTCAAATGTACCTCCCAGCTAACTTGTCCCTCAATCCTACTGTACCTAATAACCTTGCCCTTATTCACATTTACTCTTAACTTTCTTCTTTCACACACTTTACCAAACTCAGTCACCAGTTTCTGCAGTTTCTCACATGAATCAGCCACCAGCACTGTATCATCAGCGAACAACAACTGACTCACTTTCCAAACTCTCTAATCCATAACAGACTACATACTTGCCCCTCTCTCCAAAATCCTGCATTCACCTCCCTAACAACCCCATCCATAATCAAATTAAACAACCACGGAGACATCACACATCCCTGCCGCAAACCAACATTCACTGAGAACCAATCACTTTCCTCTCTTCCTACTCGTACACATGCCTTATATCCTCGATAAAAACTTTTCACTGCTTCTAACAACTTGCCTCCCACACCACATATTCTTAATGCCTTCCACAGAGCACCTCTATCAACCCTATCATATGCCTTCTCCAGATCCATAAATGCTACATACAAATCCATTTGCTTTTCTAAGTATTTCTCACATACATTCTTCAGAGCAAACACCTGATCCACACATCCTCTACCACTTCTGAAACCACACTGCTCTTCCCCAATCTGATGCTTTGTACATGCTTTCACCCTCTCAATCAATACCCTCCCATAAAATTTCCCTGGAATATTCAACAAACTTAAACCTCTGTAATTTGAGCACTCACCTTTATCCCCTTTGCCTTTGTACAATGGCACTATGCAAGCATTCCGCCAATCCTCAGGCGCCTCACCATGAGTCATACATACATTAAATAACCTCACCAACCAGTCAACAACACAATCACCCCCTTTTATAATAAATTCCACTGCAATACCATCCAAACCCGCTGCCTTGCCGGCTTTCCTCTTCCGCAAAGCTTATACTACCTCTTCTCTGTTTACCAAATCATTTTCCCTAACCCTCTCACTTTGCACACCACCTCGACCAAAACAATCTATATCTGCCACTCTATCATCAAACACATTCAACAAACCTTCAAAATACTCACTCCATCTCCTCACATCACCACTTCTTGTTATCACCTCCCCATTTGCCCCCTTCACAGATGTTCCCATTTGTTCCCTTATCTTATGCACTTTATTTACCTCCTTCGAAAATACTTTTTTATTCTCCCTAAAATTTAATGATACTCTCTCACCCCAACTCTCATTTGCCCTCCTTTTCACCTCTTGCACCTTTCTCTTGACCTCCTGCCTCTTTCTTTTATACATCACCCAGTCATTTGCATTATTTTCCTGCAAAAATCATCCAAATGCCTCTCTCTTCTCATTCACTAATAATCTTCTTCATCCCACCACTCACTACCCTGTCTCATCTGCCCACCTCCCATGCTTCTCATGCCATAAGCATCTTCTGCGTAAGCCATCACTACTTTCTTAAATACATCACATTCCTCTCCCACTCCCCTTACATCCTTTGTTCTCACCTTTTTCCATTCTGTACTCAGTCTCTCCTGGCACTTCCTCACACAAGTCTCCTTCCCAAGCTCATTTACTCTCACCACTCTCTTTACCCCAACATTCATCTTTTCTGAAAACCTCTACAAATTTTCACCTTCGCCTCCACAAGATAATGATCAGACATCCCTCCAGTTGCACCTCTCAGCACATTAACCTCCAAAAGTCTCACTTTCACGCACCTATCAATTAACACGTAATCCAATAATGCTTTCTGGCCATCTCTCTTACTTACATACGTATACTCATGTGTATCTCTCTTTTTTAAACCAGGTATTCCCAATCACCAGTCCTTTTTCAGCACATAAATCTACAAGCTCTTCACCATTTCCATTTACAACACTGAACACCCCATGCACACGAATTATTCCCTCAAATGCCACATTACTCATCTTTGCATTCAAATCACCCTTCTCATGCATCAAAACTGCTAACACACTCACTCAGCTGCTCCCAAAACATTTGCCTCTCATGATCTTTCTACTCATGCCCACATGCATATGTACCAATAATCACCCATCTCTCCCCATCCACTTTCAGTTTTACTCATATCAATCTAGAGTTTACTTTCTTTCACCATTGCATACTCCCACCACTCCTGTTTCAGGAGTAGTGCTACTCTTTCTCTTGCTCTTTTCCTCTCACTAACCCCTGACTTTACTCCCAAGACATTCCCAAACCACTCTTCCCCTTTACCCTTGAGCTTCGTTTCACTCAGAGCCAGAACATCCAGGTTCCTTTCCTCAAACATACTACCTATCTCTCCTTTTTTCTCATCTTGGTTACATCCACACACATTTAAACACCTCAATTTGAGCCTTCGAAGAGGATGAGGACTCCCCGCATGACTCCTTCTTCTGTTTCCCCTTTTAGAAAGTTAAAATACAAGGAGGGGAGGGTTTCTAGCCCCCGCTCCCATCCCCTTTAGTCTAAGCCAGGTAACCCGTTTACTACCAACCCCTAGGGAAGGATGAACAGGTGGGCTGAAGGTGGACCAACTGCTGAATGATTTGAACCTTTGTGCTCAACCACGAATGGCCCTTGAAAACTTCATGGCAAGCAATTCTATCAGCTACACTATGGACAAGCTGTGCAGTATCGTTTTTAAAGACAGTTTTTAGTGTTACATGGAATAACTTTTATTACACTGTTTTTATGTTTTTTAAATATTTCCCCGTTTAGCTACTAATGATACATGATGAAATGTCTAGAGCAAAGAAGCTGTTCCTGTGCATCTTGTTATATTCTTTGGATTTGCTTCCTTCAAACTCACTAATCAATCATTCATACATATCATTAAACCTCTTACCTCTTAGTTCTCTACATCCTGATATTACATTACTTTATCTTGGGTAAAAGCAAGGAACTACCATACACACTGACCAAGAGACCAACAAAAATTAGACAGACAGATGGACAGAGAAACAGCCAGACAACATTATCTAATTTTAACCAAATATTAAAAGAGAACCACTTTTCTAATAAAATTTGCACGCATCTAGTCTCTAACATTTATGCATGCCCAATTTGTTAAAGTGAGACAAGGACTTAGACACAGGAGAACCTTCTATCCTTATGAGGCTCCTGCACTGCTTGGAAAGCTTGCCATGTCCACTACACAGGACCATAGGTCATAAATTTTGTTGAGATGTTATGTATGCATCTGTATAAAGAGTGCAGGGCAACTGTTTAGTAAATGCTCTGTGTTTTTTTTTTATAGTAGATGCATCTTGGACATGAAGAGTCTTGGTATATGCTGAAAAGGTGTTTTGTAGGGTCACAGTATTAGCTAAATATCTCTTAATATGAACAAAAGTTAGAATAAACCTTAAATGCCAGGAAAACAGATGGTAGTGACAAATGGTGCAGTAGCTCAGTGATGTAGTCATGAAATCATAAACTGTCACTTCAGTGAGAACTAAACTTGTCAAGTGACATCAGGACTGAGAACCACTTGTTGTGACCAAATGAGTAAATGCCTAGTCACAATTCCAGAAAATAATGAGAACAAAGTTCTCATTGGTCTCAATATGAAAGTTTGAATGATGACCAACAGAAAATAGAGAAAAGAAAGTGTTTTTCTTGAGAAAAGATTCAGCTACCATGACGCTATAACACAGGATAAGCCAAGCCCTAGGGTCAGCAACTGGCCACTTCTCTGTCTCTCTCAACCAATATTAGGTACTTTTATAAGATCACTGTAAAATATATTCTTGATAAATTGTACTTTCTTGTTTGATGAATATACTTCAAGATGGACCCTGCTCTGCCCCAACTGGGGTCAAACCAAGTTTAAAGTTTGCATATGAACAATCAAATTTTTTAAAAGTCTGCATTTACATGCTGGACTTTCTATCTATATCTCTGCCACCTGTCCCAACTAGAACTACCTCAGAGGGATGGCCATGGCAACAGAGTCTCCTTAACTAAAGAACTCCAGAGCCACTTCTTAGCCTTTAGTGCCTCACCCTTAACAGGGCAAGTCTAGTATAGTGGTTGCAGAGGCTCATATCTAAAATATTTATCTACTAATATTTCAATGGTATTTTGAAAGGTGAAATATAAAGGTTCATGTTAAAATTATGGAAATCTACCTCAAAATTTTCAAATAAATAACCTGCAAATATAACTCCATTTCATCAGCAGTGTTCATGTACGTTCTTTTAGCTTTCAGCACTAACACTTCCTTCATCAACAAACTTGGAAAATTTGATAATGTAGCCTTCAGTACCTCAAAGTCAGTAGAAAGTCTCTATCATAAACTTCTAACATTCATATGCCATATCTAAATCTAGTTGACTATTTTTGAGAATATTCGTGTGGTTTTTCCATTTGTCGTTCGTCATGGAACATCTTGGTCTGCTCAATCAACACTGGCACAGAGAAAGCCACCGCTTCAGTCCCAAACTGAAAAAACCACCCACATGAAGGCTGATCTATATTATTGATTTTTGCGTGACACAAAAATTTAAGGTTGGGCATATTATTGTCTGAAAAAAAATGCAAAGAAAAATTTCAATTTTTTTCTTTTGGTCTCTTGGTGTCATGAATTATTCAAGTACCAATGCCACAATTGTCAATGTGCCCTTTTAGGATGTACCATCCTCAAGTTTCTGTAATGATTCAACTTTCTTTGCAATCTATAGTGGTCTGTGTACATTTTCCAACAGACAAATACTGAGGGATGCTTGCCTGTCTTCTCTGAAGACATTTTGATTGCATACGATGGGCAAAAATCACAGATAAAGTGGAAGTCAGGCCCTCAAATTGGTGAAATATACTACTGTAAGCATTGGCATCTGGAGCATCAAACATATGAGGCAGCCACTCCAGAAGTTAACATTCTTATTTTTTTTGAGAACTGGTCTTGCATCATTAGCTCAGAGGTATCATCAGTAAAACAGCCAATTTTTTTTGTGAAACCAGATTTTCATGTCCCACATTTGCAGGAGTGCACCTGCACTATGTGTTACCCATTTCCCATACTTGGATTTATGCTTATAGTCTAAAATCAACACTTTGACATAATGATAACAAAGCCCTTGACACTCAAAACACTTTCATATATGAATTAGTGATGAATGCATGACCACTGCCTTTGAAAATTCACAAAAGATCCATTTATTTGTCAGTGGGTTGTTTTATGATGATTTAAATGATATGCATGATGTTTCCCACTCCCTGTATAAGCAGTGCGTCCATGTGTGTGTTGTGAATTGGAAGATGACCAAACCTTATCACAAAGTACCCAATTTCCTTAACCATCTCTCTCTCTCTCTCTCTCTCTCTCTCTCTCTCTCTCTCTCTCTCTCTCTCTCTCTCTCTCTCTCACTCAGCTTTCAGTGTTCAGTTTATATAACAATATGGAATAATCACTAACAAACAAGCATATATAAAAATAAATATAATTCATTACTAAAAATAGTAACACATATCAGAAAAAATGAAAACATTTATGGGTTACTAAGCGACACCGGCGACCACCCATTTCACCTTCAATGTGGGTCCAGGGGGCCATGCTGGGTTCGCTAAAGTGTTAGATGAAGAAATAATATGTAACAATTCATACCTTGGTGTCTCAGAACTGTACTTTAACCCTCTCACTATGGCAGTTCTAATATCCAGTTTACACTGTGTGTGCAAGAGGTTCTAAAATATTCCAAAAAATATATCTGTAATTTTGTTTGCTGGATTAACTAGAAAATAATTTTCTAAATGAAATGATATATTGCACAACTCAACCTGGTGAAATTTCCATATCCGCAATGCATCTTTAAAAGTTATGCTACTCTACTGCCAGGGGTATGGGATATGCCATGAGTACTGTAAAGCATATGTAGTTAGATGTAAAAATAGTATTGAATTTTTTTTATCACAAACTAATTTGATTACAGTACTAAAGGTCTCCATCACTAGTACCTATCATATTGTTAATGTGTCAGACTCACAAATTACCATGTAATGAAAAAGCAAAGAGCTTGTATGGGCCTTCTTGACACTTCCACATAAACTGACCAGTGTATAGGAGAAATTTAGGCTGCAGCATCTAGAAACAATGAATGAGATACCACTATAAGCATTAATTGCTTTATATTTCATCTTCATGGAAAAGCAGGGATCCCAGAATTATGATTATATATACCCCAGCAGCAGTGAGCAGAAAGTAAATACTATGAAGTAGATGCACCAGCCGCAGTGAATGGGTCAAGTACATTACTATCATCTGTATGTGCCTAAAACATGATCTCTTTAAAAAAAAAGTTTCAGTACATGAAAAGATGGTTTATCTGTAACTTTACCTGAAATGTATTGTCTTACATAGGCCTCACTAAATGAACTTAAAAACTAATACTGTAACAATAAAAAGCACATTTACAATTTGTGGAAGACAGAAACTGTATCATCATTACTGTATAATAATTGTAAGGATTACTGTCTTTAGATCTTTGCACCCTCCCATTACACAAATTTATCTAGGATTCCTAATCTGAGGCAATTCTGAAGACAACTAAGCCATATTACAGTGAACCACCTGTTCTGTACATCTATAAGGAAAGTAAGGAGAAGGAAAGCAGATACTTTACTTCTTGACCTCCATTGTAGGATACACTCAGGTAACCACACTTGTAGTGTTATCTTCACAACATCTCTATAGTAAATGTTGTGTAAGTACACAAAATGCAGCTAAACTTTGAGCACATATTTGTTACTTATAATCAGAGGTTCTTGATATTACATTTGATGTATAATATTTCAGATTTTAAAATTCAAGAAGCAAGTCACTAACTTTGCCTTAAATAAGAGTAAATATACCAAGAGCTTTGAACATGATATATGAAACTGATAATTGCACATCTTACAGATGAATGAACAGCAGTTCAGAAGTTAACTGCCTGAGGCTGAAAAACACTTTAGTCTTGAAATGTAAAGTTTACACACACTAGTATTCAATGCGAAAAGATCCAGTCAGTTGCACTCTATTAGATTTAGGACAGAGTAATTTGTCAAGGAAGTAAAACAATGAATCTGCAGGAACAAACAGATCTGACTTTTATCACAAGCCTGAGACTTTATCAACTAACAAATTACAATGTTTTCTATATATATATAGAAATATTGATCACTAGAGTGCAATGTCTGATTTTCATAAATACCTGTCCTGCTGAGGCACTGACCGATTGTAACCCTGACTTGGAGAAGTGAGAGCATCTGCTGGCCGGCCACCATTCTTTTTAACTGCTGCTAGAGTCTTGGCTGCATTTACCAGTGGCTGCCCACTACTGTTTTGGTTTGCGACTGCAGAAAAGGAACATGAGATGGAAATATTAGGACTTTGTTTTTAACATAACCTTATGAATTATGCTAAGCCATTTTTACATTTCAAGAATATAGGCTAAATGAACTGTAATGTCATACATTAGAGAGTCTAGACTAAAAATGATCTGAGCACCTGACATTTGACAACAGCAGGTAAAGCAAAAAGAAACCATGAAAGACTGGGATCAAATGTAAATTCTAGAGAGGACAGATGAATCTAATAAAAGAAAATCTAAATCAACAAAATAATAATGCACAGAAAGCTGCTGAAATATTGTGATTGCATGAAGTAAACCATGGGTAGAAAGAGATTCACATTTTCACAAGAACAGATAGTATGGGCCTCACAATCTGCAACCATAACGTTGAATACACTGTGTTATTTACTAACAGAGCACTTTATCGGTTCATATAACTTACATTCTTGACCCAGAATCCCCTTATATGGGTTACCACAGCACTCAGAAAGCTAGTCATTATTATCAATGGGGCCACAGGTACTGTTTTGTGTGTATTTGTTGGGTAAATGCAAAGTAATTGAGGAGTGAAAGTTAAGTAGTGTCTTCAATGTGCAAGTTGCATCTGGGAATAACAGGTCTTGTGATATGTTGAATCAACTTTTGTTTTGATGGAGAAATGTTTGGTCTTCAAAACACAAATGAGAAAGCACAAATTATGTATGCCTAGGAAACGTAATTTCAGATGTAGTGGAACTTAAAATGGATTCAGGAGGATGGTTGTTTAGTGCTTGTCGAGGCTTGTATATGTTTAGTCAATGCTGTCTCTGTTGAGGAGGGGAGAATCTTTTGGTTAACATTCCTAAAATGTGAAGCAGGGATAACTTTTACTTCCTACTTGGGGATTTGCGCTTGGCAGAGTTGTAAAATAACAAATTATAAATAATTCTTTTCTAGACTTAATCAACTATTACAAGGATATAACTTTTAAAATGTATGTGAGGAATACTTAGAAAAGCAAATGGATTTGTATGTAGCATTTATGGATCTGGAGAAGGCATATGATAGAGTTGATAGAGATGCTCTGTGGAAGGTATTAAGAATATATGGTGTGAGAGGTAAGTTGTTAGAAGCAGTGAAAAGTTTTTATCGAGGATGTAAGGCATGTGTACGTGTAGGAAGAGAGGAAAGTGATTAGTTCTCATTGAATGTTGGTTTGTGGTATGTGTGCTTGATGTCTCCATGGTTGTTTAATTTGTTTATGGATGGGGTTGTTAGGGAGGTGAATGCAAGAGTTTTGGAAAGAGGGGAGAATATGCAGTCTGTTGTGGATGAGAGATCTTGGTAAGAGAGTCAGTTGTTGTTCACTGATGATACAGCGTGGGTGACTGATTCGTGTAAGAAACTGCAGAAGCTGGTGACTGATTTTGGTAAAGTGTGTGGAAGAAGAAAGCTGAGAGTAAATGTGAATAAGAGCAAGGTTATTAGGTACAGTAGGGTTGAGGGACAAGTTAACTGGGAGGTACGTTTGAATGGAGAAAAACTGGAGGAGGTGAAGTGTTTTAGATACCTGGGAGTGGATTTGGCAGCGGATGGAACCATGGAAGCGGAAGTGAATCATAGGGTGGGGGACGGGGCAAAAGTTCTGGGAGCGTTGAAAAATGTGTGGAAGTCGAGAACATTATCTCAGAAAGCAAAAATGGGTATGTGTGAAGGAATAGTGGTTCCAACAATGTTATATGGCTGCGAGACATGGGCTATAGATAGAATTGTGCAGAAGGTGGATGTGCTGGAAATGACATGTTTGAGGAGAATATGTGCTGTGAGGTGGTTTGATCGAGTAAGTAATGAAAGGGTAAGAGAGATGTGTGATAATAAAAAGAGTGTGGTTGAGAGAGCAGAAGAGGGTGTTTTGAAATGGTTTGGTCACATGGAGAGAATGAGTGAGGAAAGATTGACCAAGAGGATATATGTGTCAGAGGTGGAGGGAACGAGAAGTGGGAGACCAAATAGGAGGTGGAAAGATTGAGTGAAAAAGATTTTGTGTGATCGGGGCCTGAACATGCAGGAGGGTGGAAGGAGGGCAAGGAATAGAGTGAATTGGATTGATGTGGTATACCGGGGTTGACGTGCTATCAGTCGATTGAATCAGGGCATGTGAAGCGTCTGGGGTGAACCATGGAAAGCTGTGTAGGTATGTATATTTGCGTGTGTGGACGTATGTATATACATGTGTATGAGGATGTGTTGGGCCATTTCTTTCGTCTGTTTCCTTGCGCTACCTCGCAAACGCGGGAGACAGCAAAAAAAAAAAATCATATATATATATATCTATTCATTTATACTTTGTCGCTGTCTCCCGCGTTAGCGAGGTAGCACAAGGAAACAGACGAAAGAATGGCCCAACCCACCCTCATGCACATGCATATACATACACGTCCACACACGCAAATGTACATACCTGTACATCTCAATGTATACCTCACCTCACCATGAGTCATACATACATTAAATAACCTTACCAACCAGTCAATAATACAGTCACCCCCTTTTTTAATAAATTCCACTGCAATACCATCCAAACCTGCTGCCTTGCCGGCTTTCATCTTCCGCAAAGCTTTTACTACCTCTTCTCTGTTTACCAAATCATTTTCCCTAACCCTCTCACTTTGCACACCACCTCGACCAAAACACCCTATATCTGCCACTCTATCATCAAACACATTCAACAAACCTTCAAAATACTCACTCCATCTCCTTCTCACATCACCACTACTTGTTATCACCTCCCCATTTGCGCCCTTCATTGAAGTTCCCATTTGCTCCCTTGTCTTACGCACTTTATTTACCTCCTTCCAGAACATCATATATATATATATATATATATATATATATATATATATATATATATATACATATATATCTTTTCTTTTAAACTATTCGCCATTTCCCGCGTTAGCGAGGTAGCGTTAAGAACTGAGGACTGGGCCTTTTTTGGAATATCCTCACCTGGTCCCCTCTATTCCTTCTTTTGGAAAATTAAAAAAAACGAGAGGGGAGGATTTCCAGCCCCCCGCTCCCTCCCCTTTTAGTCGCCTTCTACGACACGCAGGAAATAGGTGGGAAGTATTCTTAATCCCCTATCCCCAGGGATAATATATATATATTTTTTTTTTTTTTATACTTTGTCGCTGTCTCCCGCGTTTGCGAGGTAGCGCAAGGAAACAGACGAAAGAAATGGCCCACCCCCCCATACACATATACATACACACGTCCACACACGCAAATATACATACCTACACAGCTTTCCATGGTTTACCCCAGACGCTTCACATGCCTTGATTCAATCCACTGACAGCACGTCAACCCCGGTATACCACATCGCTCCAATTCACTCTATTCCTTGCCCTCCTTTCACCCTCCTGCATGTTCAGGCCCCGATCACACAAAATCTTTTTCACTCCATCTTTCCACCTCCAATTTGGTCTCCCTCTTCTCCTCGTTCCCTCCACCTCCGACACATATATCCTCTTGGTCAATCTTTCCTCACTCATTCTCTCCATGTGCCCAAACCATTTCAAAACACCCTCTTCTGCTCTCTCAACCACGCTCTTTTTATTTCCACACATCTCTCTTACCCTTACGTTACTTACTCGATCAAACCACCTCACACCACACATTGTCCTCAAACATCTCATTTCCAGCACATCCATCCTCCTGCGCACAACTCTATCCATAGCCCACGCCTCGCAACCATACAACATTGTTGGAACCACTATTCCATCAAACATACCCATTTTTGCTTTCCGAGATAATGTTCTCGACTTCCACACATTTTTCAAGGCTCCCAAAATTTTCGCCCCCTCCCCCACCCTATGATCCACTTCCGCTTCCATGGTTCCATCCGCTGACAGATCCACTCCCAGATATCTAAAACACTTCACTTCCTCCAGTTTTTCTCCATTCAAACTCACCTCCCAATTGACTTGACCCTCAACCCTACTGTACCTAATAACCTTGCTCTTATTCACATTTACTCTTAACTTTCTTCTTCCACACACTTTACCAAACTCAGTCACCAGCTTCTGCAGTTTCTCACATGAATCAGCCACCAGCGCTGTATCATCAGCGAACAACAACTGACTCACTTCCCAAGCTCTCTCATCCCCAACAGACTTCATACTTGCCCCTCTTTCCAGGACTCTTGCATTTACCTCCCTAACAACCCCACCCATAAACAAATTAAACAACCATGGAGACATCACACACCCCTGCCGCAAACCTACATTCACTGAGAACCAATCACTTTCCTCTCTTCCTACACGTACACATGCCTTACATCCTCGATAAAAACTTTTCATTGCTTCTAACAACTTGCCTCCCACACCATATATTCTTAATACCTTCCACAGAGCATCTCTATCAACTCTATCATATGCCTTCTCCAGATCCATAAATGCTACATACAAATCCATTTGCTTTTCTAAGTATTTCTCACATACATTCTTCAAAGCAAACACCTGATCCACACATCCTCTACCACTTCTGAAACCGCACTGCTCTTCCCCAATCTGATGCTCTGTACATGCCTTCACCCTCTCAATCAATACCCTCCCATATAATTTACCAGGAATACTCAACAAACTTATACCTCTGTAATTTGAGCACTCACTCTTATCCCCTTTGCCTTTGTACAATGGCACTATGCACGCATTCCGCCAATCCTCAGGCACCTCACCATGAGTCATACATACATTAAATAACCTTACCAACCAGTCAACAATACAGTCACCCCCTTTTTTAATAAATTCCACTGCAATACCATCCAAACCTGCTGCCTTGCCGGCTTTCATCTTCCGCAGAGCTTTTACTACCTCTTCTCTGTTTACCAAATCATTTTCCCTAACCCTCTCACTTTGCACACCACCTCGACCAAAACACCCTATATCTGCCACTCTGTCATCAGACACATTCAACAAACCTTCAAAATACTCATTCCATCTCCTTCTCACATCACCACTACTTGTTATCACCTCCCCATTTACGCCCTTCACTGAAGTTCCCATTTGCTCCCTTGTCTTACGCACCCTATTTACCTCCTTCCAGAAAATCTTTTTATTCTCCCTAAAATAATATATATATATATATATATATATATATATATATATATATATATATATATATATATATATACTGTATATATATTATCCCTGGGGATAGGGGAGAAAGAATACTTCCCACGTATTCCCTGCGTGTCGTAGAAGGCGACTAAAAGGGAAGGGAGCGGGAGGCTGGAAATCCTCCCTTCATTTTTTTTTTTTTTTCCAAAAGAAGAAACAGAGAAAGGGGCCAGGTGAGGATATTCCCTCAAAGGCCCAGTCCTCATCCTCTGTTCTTAGTGCTACCTCGCTAATGCGGGAAATGGCGATTAGTACAAAAAAAAAAAAAAAAAAATATATATATATATATATATATATATATATATATATATATATATATATGTATATATATATATATATATATATATATATATATATATATATATATATATATATGTATATATATATATATATATATATATATATATATATATATATATATATATATATATATATTTTTTTTTTTTTTGCCGCTGTCTCCCGCGTTTGCGAGGTGAAGGAAACAGACGAAAGAAATGGCCCAACCCACCCCCATACACATGTAAATATATACGTCCACACACGCAAGTATACATACCTACACCGCTTTCCATGGTTTACCCCAGACGCTTCACATGCCTTGATTCAATCCATATATATATACTGTATATATATATATATATATATATATATATATATATATATATATATATATATATATATATATAATGGGAGGTATGTTTGAATGGAGAAAAACTGGAGGAAGTAAAGTGTTTTAGATATCTGGGAGTGGATCTGGCAGCGGATGGAACCATGGAAGCGGAAGTGAATCATAGGGTGTGGGAGGGGGCGAAAATCCTGGGGGCCTTGAAGAATGTTTGGAAGTCGAGAACATTATCTCGGAAAGCAAAACTGGGTATGTTTGAAGGAATAGTGGTTCCAACAATGTTGTATGGTTGTGAGGCGTGGGCTATGGATAGAGTTGTGCGCAGGAGGGTGGATGTGCTGGAAATGAGATGTTTGAGGACAATATGTGGTGTGAGGTGGTTTGATCGAGTAAGTAATGTAAGGGTAAGGAGATGTGTGGAAATAAAAAGAGCGTGTTTGAGAGAGCAGAAAAGGGTGTTTTGAAATGGTTTGGGCACATGGAGAGAATGAGTGAGGAAAGATTGACCAAGAGGATATATGTGTTGGAGGTGTAGGGAACGAGGAGAAGTGGGAGATTAAATTGGAGGTGGAAAGATGGAGTGAAAAAGATTTTGAGTGATCGGGGCCTGAACATGCAAGAGGGTGAAAGGCGGGCAAGGAATAGAGTGAATTGGATCGATGTGGTATACCAGGGTCAACGTGCTGTCAATGGATTGAATCAGGGCAGGCGAAGTGTCTGGGGTAAACCATTGAAAGTTCTGTGGGGCCTGGATGTGGAAAGGGAGCTGTAGTTTCGGGCATTATTACATGACAGCTAGAGACTGAGTGTGAATGAATGTGGCCTTTGTGTCTTTTCTTAGCACTACCTCGCACACATGAGGGGGAGGGGGATGTTGTTCTATGTGTGGCAAGGTGGCGATGGGAATAGATAAAGGCAGACAGTATAAATTATGTACATGTATATATATGTGTACATTGAGATGTATAGGTACGTATATTTGTGTGTGTGGATGTGTATGGGGGTGGGTTGGGCCATTTCTTTCGCCTGTTTCCTTGCGCTACCTTCCAAATGCGGGAGACAGCGACAAAGCAAAATAAATATATATATATATATATATATATATATATATATATATATATATATATATTTTTTTTATACTTTGTCGCTGTCTCCCGCATTTGCGAGGTAGCGCAAGGAAACAGACGAAAGAAATGGCCCAACCCCCCCCCATACACATGTATATACATACGTCCACACACGCAAATATACATACCTACACAGCTTTCCATGGTTTACCCCAGACGCTTCACATGCCTTGATTCAATCCACTGACAGCACGTCAACCCCGGTATACCACATCGCTCCAATTCACTCTATTCCTTGCCCTCCTTTCACCCTCCTGCATGTTCAGGCCCCGATCACACAAAATCTTTTTCACTCCATCTTTCCACCTCCAATTTGGTCTCCCTCTTCTCCTTGCTCCCTCCACCTCCGACACATATATCCTCTTGGTCAATCTTTCCTCACTCATCCTCTCCATGTGCCCAAACCACTTCAAAACACCCTCTTCTGCTCTCTCAACCACGCTCTTTTTATTTCCACACATCTCTCTTACCCTTATCTTACTCACTCGATCAAACCACCTCACACCACACATTGTCCTCAAACATCTCATTTCCAGCACATCCATCCTCCTGCGCACAACTCTATCCATAGCCCACGCCTCGCAACCATACAACATTGTTGGAACCACTATTCCTTCAAACATACCCATTTTTGCTTTCCGAGATATATATATATATATATATATATATATATATATATATTTTTTTTTTCTTTTTTCTTTTTTCTCGATAAAGTTCTTAGAAGCAGTGAAAAATTTTTATCGAGGATGTAAGGCATGTGTACGTGTAGGAAGAGAGGAAAGTGATTGGTTCTCAGTGAATGTAGGTTTGCGGCAGGGGTGTGTGATGTCTCCATGGTTGTTTAATTTGTTTATGGATGGGGTTGTTAGGGAGGTGAATGCAAGAGTTTTGGAAAGAGGGGCAAGCATGCAGTCTGTTGTGGATGAGAGAGCTTGGGAAGGGAGTCAGTTGTTGTTTGCTGATGATACAGAGCTGGTGATTGGGGCCTGAACATACAGGAGGGTGAAAGGCGTGCAAGGAATACAGTGAATTGGAATGATGTGGTATACCGGAGTTGACATGCTGTCAATGGATTGAACCAGGGCATGTGAAGCGTCTGGGGTAAACCATGGAAAGTTCTGTGGGGCCTGGATGTGGAAAGGGAGCTGTGGTTTCGGTGCATTATCACATGACAGCTAGAGACTGAGTGTGAACGAATGGGGCCTTTGTTGTCTTTTCCTAGCGCTAACTCGCACACATGAGGGGGAGGGGGTTGTTATTTCATGTGTGGCGAGTTGCCGATGGGAATGAAGAAAAGGCAGACAGTATGAATTATGTACATGTGTATATATGTATATGTCTGTGTGTGCATATATATGTATACGTTGAGTTGTATAGGTATTTATATTTGCGTGTGTGGATGTGTATGTATATACATGTGTATGTGGGTGGGTTGGGTCATTCTTTCGTCTGTTTCCTTGTGCTACCTCGCTAACATGGGAGACAGCGACAAAGGAAATAAATAAATAAAATAAACAATTTTTTTTTCATACTCTTTGCTATCTCCCGCATTTGCGAGGTAGCGTTAAGAACAGAGGACTGAGCCTTTGAGGAAATATCCTCATATGGCCCCCTTCTCTGTTCCTCTTTTGGAAAATTAGAAACGAGAGGGAGGATTTCCAGCCTCCCGCTATCCCTGGGGATAGGGGAGAAAGAATACTTCCTACGCATTCCTAACGTGTCATAGATGGCGACTAAAGGGGACGGTAGCGGGAGACTAGAAACCCTCCCCTTCTTGTATCTTAACTTTCTAAACAGGGAAACAGAAGAAGGAGTCATGCAGGGAGTGCTCATCCTTCTCAAAGGCTCAGATTGGGGTGTCTAAATGTGTGTGGATGAAACCAAGAGGAGAAAAAAGGAGAGATAATTAGTATGTTTGAGGAAAGGAACCTGGATGTTTTGGCTCTGAGTGAAATGAAGCTCAAGGGTAAAGGTGAAGAGTGGTTTGGGAATGTCTTGGGAGTAAAGTCAGGGGTTAGTGAGAGGACAAGAGCAAGGGAAAGAGTAGCACTACACCTGAAACAGGAGTTGTGGGAGTATGTGATAGAGTGTAAGAAAGTAAACTCTAGATTGATATGGGTAAAACTGAAAGTGGATGGAGAGAGATGGGTGATTATTGGTGCATATGCACCTAGGCATGAGAAGAAAGATCATGAGAGGCAAGTGTTTTGGGAGCAGCTGAGTAAGTGTGTTAGTAGTTTTGATGCACGAGACTGGGTTATAGTGATGGGTGATTTGAATGCAAAGGTGAGTAATGTGGCAGTTGAGGGAACAATTGGTGTACATGGGGTGTTCAGTGTTGTAAATGGAAATGGTGAAGAGCTTGTAGATTTATGTGCTGAAAAAGGACTGGTGATTGGGAATACCTGGTTTAAAAAGAGATATAAATAAGTATACATATGTAAGTAGGAGAGATGGCCAGAGAGCGTTATTGGATTACAAGTTAATTGATAGGCACGTGAAAGAGAGACACTTGTATGTTAATGTGCTCAGAGGTGCAACTGGAGGGATGCCTGATCATTATCTTGTGGAGGCGAAGGTGAAGATTTGTAGAGGTTTTTAGAAAAGAAGAGAGAATGTTGGGGTGAAGAGAGTGGCGAGAGTAAGTGAGCTTCAGGAAGGAGACTTGTGTGAGGAAGTACCAGGAAAGACTGACTATAGAATGGAAAAAGGTGAGAAAAAGGAGGTAAGGGGAGTGGGGGAGGAATGGGATGTATTTAGGGAAGCAGTGATGGCTTGTGCAAAAGATGCTTGTGGCATGAGAAGTGTGGGAGGTGGGCAGAGCAGAAAGGGTAGTGAGTGGTGGAATGAAGAAGTAAAATTATTAGTGAAAGAGAAGAAAGAGGCATTTGGACATTTTTGCAAGGAAATAATGCAAATGACTGGGAGATGTATCAAAGAAAGAGGCAGGAGGTCAAGAGAAAGGTGCAAGAGGTGAATAAGAAGGGTAATGAGAGTTGGGGTGAGAGAGTATCATTGAATTTTAGGGAGAATAAAAAGATGTTTTGGAAGGAGGTAAATAAAATATGTAAGACAAGGGAACAAATGGGAACTTCAGTGAGGGGGCTAATGGAGAGGTATTAACAAGTAGTGGTGATGTGAGAAGGAGATGGAGTGAGTACTTTGAAGGTTTGTTGAATGAGTTTGATGATAGAGTGGCAGATATAGGGTGTTTTGGTTGAGGTGGTGTGCAAAGTGAGAGGGTTAGGGAAAATGATTTGGTAAACAGAGAAGAGGTAATATAAGCTTTGCGGAAGATGAAAGCTGGCAAGGCAGCGGGTTTGGATGGTGTTGCAGTGGAATTTATTAAAAAAGGGGGTGACTGTATTGTTGACTGGTTGGTAAGGTTATTTAATGTATGTATGACTCATGGTGAGGTGCCTGAGGACTGGCAGAATGCTTGCATAGTGCCATTGTATAAAGGCAAAAGGGATAAGAGTGAGTGCTCAAATTACAGAGGTATAAGTTTGTTGAGTATTCCTGGGAAATTATATGGGAGGGTACTAATTGAGAGGGTGAAGGTATGTACAGAGCATCAGATTGGGGAAGAGCAGTGTGGTTTCAGAAGTGGTAGAGGATGTGTGGATCAGGTGTTTGCTTTGAATAATGTATGTGAGAAATACTTAGAAAAGCAAATGGATTTGTATGTAGCATTTATGGATCTGGAGAAGGCATATGATAGAGTTGATAGAGATGCTCTGTGGAAGGTATCAAAAATATATGGTGTGGGAGGCAGGTAGTTAGAAGCAGTGAAAAGTTTTTATCAAGGATGTTAGGCATGTGTACGAGTAGGAAGAGAGGAAAGTGATTGGTTCTCAGTGAATGTTGGTTTGCAGCAGGGGTGCATGATGTCTCCGTGGCTGTTTAATTTCTCTATAGATGGGGTTGCTAGGGAGGTGAATGCAAGAGTTTTGGAGATAGGGGCAAGTATGCAGTCTGTTGTGGAGTAGAGGGCTTGGGAAGTGAGTCAGTTGTTGTTTGCTGATGATACAGCACTGGTGGCTGATTCGGGTGACAAACTGCAGAAGCTGGTGACTGAGTTTGGTAAATTGTGTGAAAGAAGAAAGCCAAGAGTAGATGTGAATAAGAGCAAGTTATTTGGTGCAGTAGGGTTGAGGGACAAGTCAATTGGGAGGTAGGTTTGAATGGATAAAAACTGGAGGAAGTGAAGTGTTTTAGATATCTGGGAGTGGATTTGGCAGCGGATGGAACTATGGAAGCGGAAGTGAGTCACAGGGTGGGAGAAGGGGCGCAAGTTCTGGGAGCGTTGAAAAATTTGTGGAAGGCGAAAACATTATCTCGGAAAGCAAAAATGGGTATGTTTGAAAGAATAGTGGTTCCAACAATGATATATGGTTGCAAGGCGTGGGCTATAGATAGAGTTGTACGTTGGAGGAGTGGATGTGTTGGAAATGAGATGTCTGAGGACAATATGTGGTGTGAGGTGGTTTGATCGAGTAAGTAATGAAAGGGTAAGAGAGATGTGTGGAAATAAAAAGAGTGTGGTTGAGAGAGCAGAAGAGAATGTTTTGAAATGGTTTGGTCACATGGAGAGCATGAGTGAAGAAAGATTGACAAAGAGGATATATATGTTAGAGGTGGAGGGAACGAGGAGAAGTGGGAGACCAAATTGGAGGTGGAAAGATGGAGTAAAAAAGATTTTGAGTGATCGGGGCCTGAACATGCAGGAGGGTGAAAGGCGTGCAAGGAATAGAGTGAATTGGAACGATGTGGTATACCGGGGTCGATGTGCTGTCAATGGATTGAACCAGGGCATGTGAAGCGTCTTGGGTAAACCATGGAAAGTTGTGTGGGGCCTGGATGTGGAAAGGGAGCTGTGGTTTTGGTGCATTATTACATGACAGCTAGAGACTGAGTGTGAACGAATGTGGCCTTTGGTGTCTTTTCCTAGCACTACCTTGCACACATGAGGGGGAGGGGTTGTTATTCCATGTGTGGCGAGGTGGTGATGGGAACAAATAAAGGCAGACGGTATGAATTATGTACATGTGTATATATGTATATGTCTGTGTGTGTATATATATGTGTACATTGAGATGTATAGGTATGTATGTTTGCATGTGTGGACGTGTATGTATATACATGTGTATGTGGGCGGGTTGGGCCATTCTTTCGTCTGTTTCCTTGCGCTACCTCACTAACGTGGGAGACAGTGACAAAGCAAAAAAATAATATATATATATATATATATATATATATATATATATATATATATATATATATATATATATATATATATATTTATTCATTTTGCTTTGTTGCTGTCTCCCGCATTTGCGAGGTAGCGCAAGGAAACATACGAAAGAAATGGCCCAACCCACCCCCACACACATGCACACACATACATGTCCACACACGCAAATATACACACCCAAACATCTCAATGCACACATACATATACACACACAGACAACTACATATATACACATGCACACAATTCACACTGTCTGCCTTTATTCATTCCCATCGCCACCTCGCCACACATGGAATAACATCCCCCTCCCCCCTCATGTGTGCGAGGTAGCGCGTGATCAAGATATTCCTATGAGTCCACGGGGAAAATGAAACACGAAAAGTTCCCAAGTGCACTTTCGTGTAATAATCACATCATCAGGGGAGACACAAGAGAGAAATATTTCTTTTCGAGTTTCATTTTCCCCGTGGACTCATAGGAATATATTCTATTTCTATTTTGCTTTATTGATGTCTCCCGCGTTAGCGAGGTCGTGCAAGGAAACAGACGAAAGAATGGCCCAACCCACCCACATACACATGTATATACATACACGTCCACACATGCATATATACATACCTATACATCTCAATGTACACATATATATACACACAAAGACATATACATATATACACATGTACATAATTCATACTGTCTGCCTTTATTCATTCCCATCGCCACCTCGCCACACATGGAATAACAACCCCCTCCCCCCTCATGTGTGCGAGGAAGCGCTAGGAAAAGACAACAAAGGCCCCATTCGTTCACACTCAGTCTCTAGCTATCATGTAATAATGCACCGAAACCACAGCTCCCTTTCCACATCCAGGCCCCACACAACTTTCTATGGTTTACCCTAGACGCTTCACATGCGCTGGTTCAATCCATTGACAGCACATCGACCCCGGTATACCACATCCTTCCAATTCACTCTATTCCTTGCACAACTTTCAACCTCCTGCATGTTCAGGCCCCGATCACTCAAAATCTTTTTCACTCAATCTTTCCACCTCCAATTTGGTCTCCCACTTCTCCTCGTTCCCTCCACCTCCGACACATATATCCTCTTTGTCAATCTTTCCTCACTCATTCTCTCCATGTTACCAAACCATTTCAAAACACCCTCTTCTGCTCTCTCAACCACACTCTTTTAATTTCCCCCTTTTTTAATTGGGGCAGACAGTGTGAATTGTGTGCATGGGTATATATGTATGTGTTTGTGTGTGTATATATATGTGTACATTGAGATGTATAGGTATGTATATTTGCGTGTGGGCGTGTGTGTGTGTGTGTACATTGTGTATGGGGGTGGGTTGGGCCATTTCTTTCATCTGTTTCCTTGCGCTACCTCGCAAACGCGGGAGACAGCGACAAAGCAAAATAAAAAAAAGAATAAATGATATATATATATATATATATATATATATATATATATATATATATATATATATATATATATATATATATATATTATATATATATATATAAAGGGTAGTGAGTGGTGGGATGAGGAAGTAAGATTATTAGTGAAAGAGAAGAGAGAGGCATTTGGACAATTTTTGCAGGGAAGTAATGGAAGTGAGTGGGAGATTTATAAAAGAAAGAAGCAGGAGGTCAAGAGAAAGGTGCAAGAGGTGAAAAAGAGGGCAAATGAGAGTTGGGGTGAGAGAGTATTATTAAATCTTAGGGAGAATAAAAAGATGTTTTGGAAGGAGGTAAATAAAGTGCGTAAGACAAGGGGACAAATGGGAACTTCAGTGAAGGGGGCAAATGGGGAGGTGATAACAAGTAGCGGTGATGTGAGAAGGAGATGGAGTGAGTATTTTGAAGATTTGCGGAATGTGTTTGATGATAGAGTGGCAGATATAGGGTGTTTTGGTCGAGGTGGTGTGCAAAGTGAGAGGGTTAGGGAAAATGATTTGGTAAACAGAGAAGAGGTAGTAAAAGTTTTGCAGAAGATGAAAGCCGGCAAGGCAGCAGGTTTGGATGGTATTGCAGTGGAATTTATCAAAAAAGGGGGAGACTGTATTGCTGACTGGTTGGTAAGGTTATTTAATGTATGTATGATTCATGGTGAGGTGCCTGAGGATTGGCGGAATGCTTGCATAGTGCCATTGTACAAAGGCAAAGGGGATAAGAGTGAGTTCTCAAATTACAGAGGTATAAGTTTGTTGAGTATTCCTGGCAAATTATATGGGAGGGTACTGATTGAGAGGATGAAGGCATGTACAGAGCATCAGATTGGGGAAGAGCAGTGTGCTTTCAGAAGTGGTAGAGGATGTGTGGATCAGGTGTTTGCTTTGAAGAATGTATGTCAGAAATACTTAGAAAAACAAATGGATTTGTATGTAGCATTTATAAATCTGGAGAAGGCATATGATAGAGTTGATAGAGATGCTCTGTGGAAGTTATTAAGAACATATGGTGTGGGAGGCAAGTTATTAGAAGCAATGAAAAGTTTTTATTGAGGATGTAAGGCATGTGTACGTGTAGGAAGAGAGGAAAGTGATTGGTTCTCAGTCAATGTAGGCAGGGGTGTGTGATGTCTCCATGGTTGTTTAATTTGTTTATGGATGGGGTTGTTAGGGAGGTGAATGCAAGAGTTTTGAAAAGAGGGGCAAGTATGCAGTCTGTTGTGGATGAGAGAGCTGGGGAAGTGAGTCAGTTGTTGTTCGCTGATGATACAGCGCTGGTGGCTGATTCATGTGAGAAACTCCAGAAGCTGGTGACTGAATTTGGTAAAGTATGTGAGAGAAGAAGGTTGAGAGTAAATGTGAATAAGAGCAAGGTTACTGGATACAGTTGGGTTGAGGGTCAAGTCAACTGGGAGGTAAGTTTGAATGGAGAAAAACTGGAGGAAAAGAAGTGTTTTAGATATCTGGGAGTGGATTTGGCAGCGGATGGAACCATGGATCGGAAGTGAATCATAGGGTGGGGGAGGGGGCGAAAATTCTGGGAGCCTTGAAGAATGTGTGGAAGTTGAGAACAGTATCTCGGAAAGCAAAATTGGGTATGTTTGAGGGAATAGCGGTTCCAACAATGTTGTATGGTTGCGAGGCATGGGTTATGAATAGAGTTGTGCGTAGGAGGGTGGATGTGCTGGAAATGAGATGTCTGAGGACAATATGTGGTGTGAGGTGGTTTGATCGAGTAAGTAATAATAGGGTAAGAGAGATGTGTGGTAATAAAAAGAGTGTGGTTGAGAGAGCAGAAGAGGGTGTTTTGAAATGGTTTGCTCACATGGAGAGAATGAGTGAGGAAAGATTGACCAAGAGGATATATGTGTCAGAGGTGGAGGGAACGAGGAGAAGTGGGAGACCAAATTGGAGGTGGAAAGATGGAGTGAAAAAGATATTGAGTGATCGGGGCCTGAACATGCAGGAGGGTGAAAGGTGTGCAAGGAATAGAGTGAATAGGAAGGATGTGGTATACCGGGGTTGACGTGCTGTCAATGGAGTGAATCAGGGCATGTGAAGCGTCTTGGGTAAACCATGGAAAGTTGTGTGGGGCCTGGATGTGGAAAAGGAGCTGTGGTTTTGGTGCATTATTACATGACAGCTAGAGACTGAGTGTGAACGAATGTGGCCTTTGGTGTCTTTTCCTAGCACTACCTTGCACACATGAGGGGGAGGGGTTGTTATTCCATGTGTGGCGAGGTGGCGATGGGAACAAATAAAGGCAGACGGTATGAATTATGTACATGTGTATATATGTATATGTCTGTGTGTGTATATATATGTGTACATTGAGATGTATAGGTATGTATGTTTGCATGTGTGGATGTGTATGTATATACATGTGTATGTGGGCGGGTTGGGCCATTCTTTCGTCTGTTTCCTTGCGCTACCTCACTAACGTGGGAGACAGCGACAAAGCAAAAAAATAATATATATATATATATATACATATATATATATATATATATATATATATATATATATATATATATATATATATATATATATATATATTTATTCATTTTGCTTTGTTGCTGTCTCCCGCATTTGCGAGGTAGCGCAAGGAAACATACGAAAGAAATGGCCCAACCCACCCCCACACACATGCACACACATACACGTCCACACACGCAAATATACACACCCAAACATCTCAATGCACACATACATATACACACACAGACAACTACATATATACACATGCACACAATTCACACTGTCTGCCTTTATTCATTCCCATCGCCACCTCGCCACACATGGAATAACATCCCCCTCCCCCCTCATGTGTGCGAGGTAGCGCGTGATCAAGATATTCCTATGAGTCCACGGGGAAAATGAAACACGAAAAGTTCCCAAGTGCACTTTCGTGTAATAAGCACATCATCAGGGGAGACACAAGAGAGAAATATTTCTTTTCGAGTTTCATTTTCCCCGTGGACTCATAGGAATATATTCTATTTCTATTTTGCTTTATTGATGTCTCCCACGTTAGCGAGGTCGTGCAAGGAAACAGACGAAAGAATGGCCCAACCCACCCACATACACATGTATATACATACACGTCCACACATGCATATATACATACCTATACATCTCAATGTACACATATATATACACACAAAGACATATACATATATACACATGTACATAATTCATACTGTCTGCCTTTATTCATTCCCATCGCCACCTCGCCACACATGGAATAACAACCCCCTCCCCCCTCGTGTGCGAGGAAGCGCTAGGAAAACACAACAAAGGCCCCATTCGTTCACACTCAGTCTCTAGCTATCATGTAATAATGCACCAAAACCACAGCTCCCTTTCCACATCCAGGCCCCACACAACTTTCCATGGTTTACCCTAGACGCTTCACATGCGCTGGTTCAATCCATTGACAGCACATCGACCCCGGTATACCACATCCTTCCAATTCACTCTATTCCTTGCACAACTTTCAACCTCCTGCATGTTCAGGCCCCGATCACTCAAAATCTTTTTCACTCAATCTTTCCACCTCCAATTTGGTCTCCCACTTCTCCTCGTTCCCTCCACCTCCGACACATATATCCTCTTTGTCAATCTTTCCTCACTCATTCTCTCCATGTTACCAAACCATTTCAAAACACCCTCTTCTGCTCTCTCAACCACACTCTTTTAATTACCTCCTTTTTTAATTGGGGCAGACAGTGTGAATTGTGTGCATGGGTATATATGTATGTGTTTGTGTGTGTATATATATGTGTACATTGAGATGTATAGGTATGTATATTTGCGTGTGGGCGTGTGTGTGTGTGTGTACATTGTGTATGGGGGTGGGTTGGGCCATTTCTTTCATCTGTTTCCTTGCGCTACCTCGCAAACGCGGGAGACAGTGACAAAGCAAAATAAATAAAAAAAGAATAAATGATATATATATATATATATATATATATATATATATATATATATATATATATATATATATATATATATATATATATATATAAAGGGTAGTGAGTGGTGGGATGAGGAAGTAAGATTATTAGTGAAAGAGAAGAGAGAGGCATTTGGACAATTTTTGCAGGGAAGTAATGGAAGTGAGTGGGAGATTTATAAAAGAAAGAAGCAGGAGGTCAAGAGAAAGGTGCAAGAGGTGAAAAAGAGGGCAAATGAGAGTTGGGGTGAGAGAGTATTATTAAATCTTAGGGAGAATAAAAAGATGTTTTGGAAGGAGGTAAATAAAGTGCGTAAGACAAGGGGACAAATGGGAACTTCAGTGAAGGGGGCAAATGGGGAGGTGATAACAAGTAGCGGTGATGTGAGAAGGAGATGGAGTGAGTATTTTGAAGATTTGCGGAATGTGTTTGATGATAGAGTGGCAGATATAGGGTGTTTTGGTCGAGGTGGTGTGCAAAGTGAGAGGGTTAGGGAAAATGATTTGGTAAACAGAGAAGAGGTAGTAAAAGTTTTGCAGAAGATGAAAGCCGGCAAGGCAGCGGGTTTGGATGGTATTGCAGTGGAATTTATCAAAAAAGGGGGAGACTGTATTGTTGACTGGTTGGTAAGGTTATTTAATGTATGTATGATTCATGGTGAGGTGCCTGAGGATTGGCGGAATGCTTGCATAGTGCCATTGTACAAAGGCAAAGGGGATAAGAGTGAGTTCTCAAATTACAGAGGTATAAGTTTGTTGAGTATTCCTGGCAAATTATATGGGAGGGTACTGATTGAGAGGATGAAGGCATGTACAGAGCATCAGATTGGGGAAGAGCAGTGTGCTTTCAGAAGTGGTAGAGGATGTGTGGATCAGGTGTTTGCTTTGAAGAATGTATGTCAGAAATACTTAGAAAAACAAATGGATTTGTATGTAGCATTTATAAATCTGGAGAAGGCATATGATAGAGTTGATAGAGATGCTCTGTGGAAGGTATTAAGAACATATGGTGTGGGAGGCAAGTTATTAGAAGCAATGAAAAGTTTTTATTGAGGATGTAAGGCATGTGTACGTGTAGGAAGAGAGGAAAGTGATTGGTTCTCAGTCAATGTAGGCAGGGGTGTGTGATGTCTCCATGGTTGTTTAATTTGTTTATGGATGGGGTTGTTAGGGAGGTGAATGCAAGAGTTTTGGAAAGAGGGGCAAGTATGCAGTCTGTTGTGGATGAGAGAGCGGGGAAGTGAGTCAGTTGTTGTTCGCTGATGATACAGCGCTGGTGGCTGATTCATGTGAGAAACTCCAGAAGCTGGTGACTGAATTTGGTAAAGTATGTGAGAGAAGAAAGTTGAGAGTAAATGTGAATAAGAGCAAGGTTATTGGATACAGTTGGGTTGAGGGTCAAGTCAACTGGGAGGTAAGTTTGAATGGAGAAAAACTGGAGGAAAAGAAGTGTTTTAGATATCTGGGAGTGGATTTGGCAGCGGATGGAACCATGGATCGGAAGTGAATCATAGGGTGGGGGAGGGGGCAAAAATTCTGGGAGCCTTGAAGAATGTGTGGAAGTTGAGAACAGTATCTCGGAAAGCAAAATTGGGTATGTTTGAGGGAATAGTGGTTCCAACAATGTTGTATGGTTGCGAGGCATGGGTTATGAATAGAGTTGTGCGTAGGAGGGTGGATGTGCTGGAAATGAGATGTCTGAGGACAATACGTGGTGTGAGGTGGTTTGATCGAGTAAGTAATAATAGGGTAAGAGAGATGTGTGGTAATAAAAAGAGTGTGGTTGAGAGAGCAGAAGAGGGTGTTTTGAAATGGTTTGGTCACATGGAGAGAATGAGTGAGGAAAGATTGACCAAGAGGATATATGTGTCGGAGGTGGAGGGAACGAGGAGAAGTGGGAGACCAAATTGGAGGTGGAAAGATGGAGTGAAAAAGATATTGAGTGATCGGGGCCTGAACATGCAGGAGGGTGAAAGGCGTGCAAGGAATAGAGTGAATAGGAAGGATGTGGTATACCGGGGTCGACGTGCTGTCAATGGAGTGAATCAGGGCATGTGAAGCGTCTGGGGTAAACCATGGAAAGTTCTGTGGGGCCTGGATGTGGAAAGGGAGCTGTGGTTTCGAAGCATTATTACATGACAGCTAGAGACTGAGTGTAAATGAATGGGGCCTTTGTTGTCTTTTCCTAGTGCTACCTCACACACATGAGGGGGGAAGGGGTTGTTATTCGATATGTGGTGGGGTGGTGATGAGAATGAATAAGGGCAGATAGTATGAATTAAGTACATGTGTATATATGTATATGTCTGTGTGTGTATATATATGTATACATTGAGATGTATAGGTATGTATATCTGCATGTGTGGATGTGTATGTATATACATGTGTATGTGGGTGGGTTGGGCCATTCTTTCGTCTGTTTCCTTGCGTTACCTCACTAACGTGGGAGACAGCTACAAAGCAAAATAAATAAATAAAATAGAAAAAAAATTATATATATATATATATATATATATATATATATATATATATATATATATATATATATATATATATATACATATATATATATATATATATATATATATATATATATATATATATATATATATATATATATGTATAAAAGAAAGAGACAGGAGGTCAAGAGAAAGGTGCAAGAGGTGAAAAAAAGGGCAAATGAGAGTTGGGGTGAGAGAGTATCATTAAATTTTAGGGAGAATAAAAAGATGTTCTGGAAGGAGGTAAATAAAGTGCGTAAGACAAGGGAACAAGTGGGAACTTCAGTGAAGGGCACAAATGGGGAGGTGATAACAAGTAGTGGTGATGTGAGAAGGAGATGGAGTGAGTACTTTGAAGGTTTGTTGAATGTGTTTGATGATAGAGTGGCAGATATAGGGTGTTTTGGTCGAGGTGGTGTGCAAAGTGAGAGGGTTAGGGAAAATGATTTGGTAAACAGAGAAGAGGTAGTGAAAGCTTTGCGGAAGATGAAAGCCGGCAAGGCAGCAGGTTTGGATGGTATTGCAGTGGAATTTATTAAAAAAGGGGGTGACTGTATTGTTGACTGGTTGGTAAGGTTATTTAATGTATGTATGACTCATGGTGAGGTGCCTGAGGATTGGCGGAATGGGTGCATAGTGCCATTGTACAAAGGCAAAGGGGATAAGAGTGAGTGCTCAAATTACAGAGGTATAAGTTTGTTGAGTATTCCTGGTAAATTATATGGGAGGATATTGATTGAGAGGGTGAAGGCATGTACAGAGCATCAGATTGGGGAAGAGCAGTGTGGTTTCAGAAGTGGTAGAGGATGTGTGGATCAGGTGTTTGCTTTGAAGAATGTATGTGAGAAATACTTAGAAAAGCAAATGGATTTGTATGTAGCATTTATGGATCTGGAGAAGGCATATGATAGAGTTGGTAGAGATGCTCTGTGGAAGGTATTAAGAATATATGGTGTGGGAGGCAAGTTTTTAGAAGCAGTGAAAAGTTTTTATCGAGGATGTAAGGCATGTGTACGTGTAGGAAGAGAGGAAAGTGATTGGTTCTCAGTGAATGTAGGTTTGCGGCAGGGGTGTGTGATGTCTCCATGGTTGTTTAATTTGTTTATGGATGGGGTTGTTAGGGAGATGAATGCAAGAGTTTTGGAACGAGGGGCAAGTATGAAGTCTGTTGGGGATGAGAGAGCTTGGGAAGTGAGTCAGTTGTTGTTCGCTGATGATACAGCGCTGGTGGCTGATTCATGTGAGAAACTGCAGAAGCTGGTGACTGAGTTTGGTAAAGTGTGTGAAAGAAGAAAGTTAAGAGTAAATGTGAATAAGAGCAAGGTTATTAGGTACAGTAGGGTTGAGGGTCAAGTCAATTGGGAGGTGAGTTTGAATGGAGAAAAACTGGTGGAAGTGAAGTGTTTTAGATATCTGGGAGTGGATCTGGCAGCGGATGGAACCATGGAAGCGGAAGTGGATCATAGGGTGGGGGAGGGGGCGAAAATTCTGGGAGCTTTGAAGAATGTGTCGAAGTCGAGAACATTATCTCGGAAAGCAAAAATGGGTATGTTTGAAGGAATAGTGGTTCCAACAATGTTGTATGGTTGCGCGACGTGGGCTATGGATAGAGTTGTGCGCAGGAGGATGGATGTGCTGGAAATGAGATGTTTGAGGACAATATGTGGTGTGAGGTGGTTTGATCGAGTAAGTAACGTAAGGGTAAGAGAGATGTGTGGAAATAAAAAGAGCGTGGTTGAGAGAGCAGAAAAGGGTGTTTTGAAATGGTTCAGGCACATGGAGAGAATGAGTGAGGAAAGATTGACCAAGAGAATATATGTGTCGGAGGTGGAGGGAACGAGGAGAAGAGGGAGACCAAATTGGAGGTGGAAAGATGGAGTGAAAAAGATTTTGTGTGATCGGGGCCTGAACATGCAGGAGGGTGAAAGGAGGGCAAGGAATAGAGTGAATTGGAGCGATGTGGTATACTGGGGTTGACGTGCTGTCAGTGGATTGAATCAAGGCATGTGAAGCGTCTGGGGTAAACCATGGAAAGCTGTGTAGGTATGCATATTTGCGTGTGTGGACGTATGTATATACATGTGTATGGGGGTGGGTTGGGCAATTTCTTTCATCTGTTTCCTTGCGCTACCTCGCAAACGTGGGAGACAGCGGCAAAAAAAAAAAAAAAGAAAATATATATATATATATATCCTTCTTTGATCCTTGATTCCTATTTCCTGCATTAGTGAGGTGGTGCCACGAACAGACGAAGAAAGGCCACATATGCTTACATCCATTCTTGATCTCTTACATGTAATGTATTGAAACTAGTGCTCCTATTCACATCCAGGCCCCACAGAGCTTTCTATGGGTTACCCCAGATATTTCATATGCCCTGGTTGCCATGATTCAGTTCACTGACAGCATGTTGACCCCAGTAAAGCACATCACTCCAAATCACTCTATCCCATGCATACCTTTCACTCTCTCACATTTTTAGGCTCCAATTGCTTACAGTCCATTTCATTTCACTCCATCCTTCCATCTCCAATTTGGTTTCCCAATTCTCCTTGTTCCCTCCACTTCTGACACATACAGTAAACCCTCGATTTAATGGACCCCAATATGACGGGTTTCTGGTTCAATGGACGGCAAATATCAATAATACATTAATTAATAATAATTCAAGAAATTTTAAAAAATGCAAAATTCTCAAACACCACACCTAGTACATCAAGCTATCGTGCAGTCAGGTTGTATACAGAATTGTGACTTTATTCATTATATAATTTTGTAATCCTTACAATTCAAAATGGCATCAGGTGATTGAGGAGTTAAAAGAAAGCATGTGAACTGTATATTGTATTACTCTGTATTGTATCAAAAAATGGCCCATAGGTTGCATTCAATTCAATGGACTTTCAGCGTTAACAGACACCCCCTCCCCCCACTGGTCTGTTAAATCCAGGGTTTATTGTATATCCTCTTTGTCAACCTTTCCTCAGTCATTTCCTCCATATGTCCTACCTGAGCTAAGTACCAATCTTGTCGATTAGCCCCTAGGGGTGGATGAAAAGTTAGTATGACTGTAGACCAACTGCCTTAACCAGTGATTTAATTCTATGTGCCTGATGTTGGGTGGCCCATGAATGCATTACATGAAGGAATGCTAACCGCCAAACCCTACATCCATAAGCTTACCTTGTGTAATTTACATCCTAAGCTAATCTAACCTAACACTATCCTAGCCTAACCTAAACCTAATATGGCTTCAATCCAATTACAGCCAACCATACAACAACTGACCTAAATGTATCCCAGCCTAACTTAAGCATATTCTAACTAAACCTTACCTACCCTACCAAAGCGTATCATATCCTTTCATAATCTAACTATTCTCTAGCATATATGGCTGTACTGAAATCTATTTTCATGTAATTTGATAATGAAAAAAGGGTGAAAATTATACATGCGACCATCATCACCTGCACACTGTACAAATGCATAAAAATAACACTTTGTGTTTCAAGTTGATTTTCAATTTCATGTACATCATCTAAGCAGAAAACCCTGTAGTCACATGCATAGTACAAAATTGGTAACACAGATGCTCTGGATGCTATTTCAGCCATTTAGTGTGTCTGCTGAAAACAATTGCACCTCAAAACAATGTTATACTAACTCCAATAATGACCAGTAAACACTCAAAACTCAAAAACCCTAGTCTCATGTGCTAATGCTCTATATGGCATAAAGTATATATTACACAACCTTTCTATCATAACCTTGATAAAATCAAATATAATCTCATCTAACCTACATGATATAATAATAAAAAGCCAATCCATCTACATCTGTTAGCTTAAACTTTTATTAGGTTAGGTTCTGTTTAAGTTAAATCAGTTCTCACTTTTTTTGGCCAAAAAGAAAGTTTGAAAACCAAATAATAATGCATATTATTGCAACTGTAAATGACTTTTTTCCCTTAATTCTATATGCATTTTCTTCATTCTACATTACCTAAAAAGAGATAAGTTTATAGTTTATAAGTGCCACTACATTTTGCAATTTTACAACTCGAGTACTTCGTGAGATCATTAATCTTTTACTTCTATTTGAATGCATTTTTGGAATGGCACTTCTACTTTTAGTTATGTACATTTTTGTTAATGCAAGAGTACTTTTACTTAATAAAAAGATCTGGTACTTTTGACACCTTTGGACCTTGGTTATGTGATGAATTGGGTGGAAAGGGTCTTCTCCTGTTGCAAAGAACTGAGAGCCAAGTATACCCAAGTGAGATTGTACTGGCAGTATATTCATTTTGTGGTGCAGGTGATGAATATCTGCGGTGGATAAGCACTGGTGATTGTTATGAATATCCTGTTCTACGTGATCTGCTGTTCTGTTTTGCTTGTCTTTGATAGGGTTGATGACCCAGCAAGTGAGGTGTAGTTTATGGTGGAATGAATGAGTTGTCTGTAGAAGATATTGGAGAATCTTTTAGCTTGTCTAAAAACGGTGCTGGTAAACAATCTCAGGGATTTTAGTTTCTTGTATCACATCTGTGTTGATATCTGTGGTTCTGGGATAAAATGTCAAGTAAGAGTAGTATAAGATATTAGTAAGTACATGCAAGGATTTAACAGGGTTTTATGTAGATTAAACTAAAAAAGAATGAAGAAACATGTTTTTCAACATTATACTTATGATTATCCAGCAGGCAGAATTTACATAATCATTCACCGAATTAAACTTTTACTTCATACTGATCACAATGCTGTTAATGATTATCATATAAACTTGGATTTCAACATAGGCAGTGGTAAGGAAATCTTATCAATAAGAGTAATGGTAAGAGAGAGATAAATGTCAATAATTACTTCATGCTAATAAAATGGATAATGAAGAAATGTATATCACTAATTCACACCACTCACCCAGATGCTTTAGTATTTATCATAACTTCACACTGTAGTGACCTTAAAGCAGCAAACTAATGATACCTTGTCAGAATGGTGAAAGAGTGAGTCTGATACATTCCTAAACTTAAAGATTTTCTTCTAAGCCACAGCAGATGTACCTGATGATGCCTAAACTTGATTTTATGAATAATAATTTCTTCTGTCAGATAGAAGTATAAAGAAAAAGCAATTCCTTGTTCTTAAAGCCTTCAAAGCAAGTTTGGTGCATGGTTATGAGAAAATCCCATTACAGTAATAAAAGAAAAAGCATACCAGCCTGCACATGAAAACTAGAATATCATTTCCCTTTGAAACCAAAGATATTTCTTTTTAAAATTACTTGACTCACTCTTCCATCATCCTACAAGAAACTGAAAAATCCTCACTTAATTCAAGGTCCACAGTAAAAGCAAAACTTATGACAGCTTTGCTGAAGAACCACAAGTGATCAACATGCACCACAATATTGTGAAAAAATGCTTATGAGTGACATGCAAGCAGAGAAAAAAATTATAATTATGTTTGTGACAGCATTCATGATACAAATCTAATAACTCCCAATGGGTAATGAAAATGTGAAGATATCTGAACTGGATTAAAAAAGTTTGTTCTATAAGGTTTCTTGATCATCATCATCTCAAAATTATCAAACTTACGGTGAGGCAAATATACAAACAGAGGGGGTAAAGAAATAAATCTATAATTCAAATAAATACACAAATTGCAATACACCACAGTGATGTACATATCTTAATCAATCAGTGCAACAACATAAGATGAAACACTTATCTATCAATAATGCTCCTTAAGTTTTGCTACTTCCATAAATTTCCATTACAATGCTTTTAATATAACTGATGATAATGCCTAAACACATTCCAAGTATAAGTAGATTAAGTCCACTGATCCTAGTTTTCAAGCATAAAACAACAGGAAATGACCACAGATATAATAGTCAGATATCTAAGATAGATATAATATTCATATATTAATACTCCTATTGTTTATATTTCTTCTGGGTTATTATTCTGTTTCCAGATATCTAGACATCTATCATCTTTAACTCCATTTCCATTTACATGGGCACATCTAAAACATACAGCCTTATTTCCTTCATACATATCTCTAACTCATACCTGGGTAGCGAAAGTAAAGACCAATCCTAGAAGAGCTTAAATGATAAGAGAAAATATTTTCAGTAGTATCTTCATCTGAAACCCCTTTCTCCCTAAACAATACAATCACAACATGTCCATCTCTTTCTTAGTCCACCTCTTCTTTCACATTCATTAAAGAAGTGTATCATATCCATACCACCTCCTCCATCTCTGTATCAGTACACTTTTATGGGCAAACATTGAAAATATAATTCTATAAATCTTATTCAAATATAATTTTCCTCTACCAATTTCATTGTTTTGCAAAATTCAAAATGCACACTGACCATGAGTCCACAAACCAGTCTGGGGTCAGATCCACATAGGTTCAAATCCTGGGCGTGGTAATCAGCCCAACCCAACCCAGGTGTTCCTCTTCCCCTAATGACTGGTTGGTAAAAGGGTCCCTGACATAGGATAGGGTGTGTTTGTGTTCATACATACTTGACAGAGTTGAGTCAAAAGTGGTCTGACTTATAAACTGTCCAAGGATGACTTTCAAACTTGACCCCTTTGCCCTATGCCACAATATTGGTTCTTTAGGTATTACTTTAGTTTTTGCTCTCAAAAGCTGCTGCTTGTGTGCCCACACCTCTAGCTAGACCACACAATACTTAGCACGCTGCTGCATCACATGGTTATTGTGTGGCCATCAGCAACACAAGGGTGGGCCATTTTGATACTAGCTCCTTTCCCTACATGGGGTATTCAGTGTTGTGAATGGAAATGGTGAAGAGCTTGTGGCTTGTGTGGTGAAAAAGACTGGTGATTGGAAACACCTGGTTTATGAAGACATGTTTATATATGTGAATAGGAGAGATGGTCAAAGGGCATTATTAGATTATATGTTAATTGATAGGTGTGTAGAGGAGAGACTTTTGGATGATAGTGTACTGAGAGGGACAGGTGGTGGGATGTCTGATCACTATCTTCCTGAGGCAAAGGTGAAGATTTGCAGAGGTTTTCAAAGAAGAAGAGAGAATGTCCAGGAAAAGAGAGTGGTGAGAGTAAGTGAGCTTGGGAAAGAAAATTGTGTGAAGAAATACCAGGAAAGATTGAGTTTAGAATGGCAAAAGGAGAGACCAAACGACATGAGGGGAGTAGGAGAAGAATGGGATGTGTTTAGGGAAGCAGTGATGGCATGCATAAGAGAGGCATGAGGCTTGAGAAAGGTGGGAGGTGGGCCGATTAGAAAGGGTAGATAGTGGTGAGATGAAATGGTAAAGTTGTTAGTGAAAGATAAAAGAGATTCATACAGACAATACTTTCAAGGAAGGAGTGCAAATGACCGGGAGATGTATGAGAGATAGCAGCAGGGGGTCAAAAGGAAGGTTCAAGAATTGTAAAAGAGGGCAAATAAGAGTTGGGGTGAGAGAGTATCATTAAACTTTAGAGAAAATAAAAAGATGTTTTGAAAGGAGGTAGATAACGTGCATAAGACAAAAGAACAAATAGGAACATCAGTGAAGGGGGCAAGGATGAAAGCGATAACAGGTGAGGAGGAGATGGAGTGATATTTTGAAGGTTTGTCGAATGTGTTTGATAACAGAGTGGCAGATGTAGGGTGTTTTGATTGGGGTGGTGTGTGAAGTGAGAGAGTCAGAGAGTGGTCTGGTGAAGAGAGTACAGGAAGTGAAAGCCATGCAGAAGATGAAATCCAGAATGGTGGCAGGTGTGGATGGTATTGCAGGTGAATCTTTTAAGAAAGGGGGTGACTGTGTTGTTGATTCGTTGGTAAGGATATTCAATGTATGTATTAATCATGGTGAAGTGCCTGAAGATGGAGTAATGCATGTATAGTGCCACTGTACAAAGGCAAAGGGGATAAAGGTGAGTGTTCAAAATACACAGGCACAAGTTTGTTGAGTATTCCTGGAAAATTGTATGGGAGGGTATTGATTGAGAGGGTGAAGGCATGTACAGAGCATCAGATTGGGGAGGAGCAGCGTCGTTTCAGAAATAGTAGAGGATGTGTGGTTTCAGAAGTGGTAGAGGATGCGTGGATTAGGTGTTTGCTTTGAACAATGTGTGTGAGAAATACTTAGAGAAACAGATGGATTTGCACGTGGCATTTATGGAATCAGAGAAGACATACGACAGTGTGGAGAGAGATGCTTTGTGGAAGGTCTTAAGAGTATATGGTGTGGGAGGTACGCTGCGAGAAGCAGTGAGAAGTTTTTATTAAGGGTGTAAGGCATGTGTATGAGTAGGAAGAGAGGAGAGTGACTGGTTCCTAGTAAAGGTCAGTCTGTGGCAGGGGTGAGTGATGTCACCATGGTTGTTTAATCTGTTTATGGATAGGGTGGTTAGGGAGATAAATGCTAGACTTTTGGTGAGAGGGGCGAGTATGCAGTCTGTGGGGGATGAGAGGGCCCGGTAAGTGAATAGTTGTTGTTCGCTGATGATACAGCTCTGGTGGCTGATTCAAGTGAGAAACTGCAAAGGTTAGTGACCGAGTTTGGAAAAGTGTGTGAAAGGAGAAAGTTGAGAGCAAACATGAATAACAGCAAGGTTCAGCAGGGTTGAGGGATAAATTAGTTGGGATGTGAGTTTGAATGGAGAAAACTTGGAGGAAGTGGAGCGCTTTAGATATCTGAGAGTGGACTTCACAGCAAATGGAACCATGGAAATCTTGGGGGGGCAAAAATGGGTATGTTTGAAGGAATAGTAGTTCCAACAATATCATATGGGTGGATGGCATAGGCGATAAATATGGCTGTACAGAGAAGGATAGATGTGTTGGAAATAAAATGTTTGAGAACAATATGTGGTCTGAGGTGGTTTTATTGAGTAAGCAATGAAAGGGTATGAGAAATGTGTGGTAATAATAAAAAGAGTGTGACTGAGAGAGCAGAAGAGAGTGTGTTGAAATGGTTTGGACATATGGAAAGAATGAGTGGGGATGGGTTGACAAAGAGGATATATGCATCAGAAGTGGAGGGAACAAGAAGTGGGAGACCAAACTGGAGGTGGAAGGATGGAGTGAAAAAGATTTTGAGCGATCGGGGCCTGAACATGCAGGAGGGTGAGAGGCGTGCAAGGAATAGAGTGAATTGTGTATACCAGGGTCGATGTGCTGTCAATGGACTGAACCAGGGCATGTGAAACATCTGGAATAAACCATGGAAAGGTCTGTTGGGCCTGGAAGTGGATATGGTGCTGTGGTTTTGGTGCATTAGACATGACAGCTAGAGATTGACTGTGAACAAATGTGGTCTATTTTTTGTTTTCCTTGTGCTACCTCACTGATGCTGAGGGTAGCGATGCTGTTTCCTGTGGGGCGGGATGATGCCAGGAATGGATGAAAGCAAGCATGTGAAATAGAAAAGAGAGGCATTTGGATGATACTTACAAGGAAGGAGTGCAAATGACTGGGAGATGTATAAAAGAAAGCAGAAGAAGGTCAAAAGGAAGGTGCAAGGGTTGAAAAAGAAGGCAAATAAAGAGTTGGGGAGAGAGAGCATCATTAAATTTAAGGGAGAATAAAAAGATGTTTTGGAAGTAGGTATATAACATGCATAAGATAAGAGAACAAATGGGAACATCAGTGAAGGGGGCAAAGGGGGGGAGCAGTAACAGGAAGTGATGAATTGAGATGTTGCAAGTATTTTGAAGGTTTGTTGAACATGTTTGATGATAGAGTGGTAGTTGTAGGGTGTTTTGGTCAGGGTGGTGTGTGAAGACAGAGGGTCAGGGAGAGTGGTTTGGTTAAGAGAGAAGAAGTGGTGAAAGCTTTGTGGAAGATGAAATCTGGTAAGGCAGCAGGTTAGGATGGTATTGAAGTAAAATATATTGAGAAAGGGGGTCACAGTGTTGTTGAGTGTTTGGTAAAGATACTCAATGTATGTATGGATCAGGGAGAAGTGCCTGAAGATTGGTGGAATGCATGCATAGTGCCACTATACAAAGGAGAAGGGGAGTGTTCAAACTACAGAGGCATAAGTTTGGTGAATATTCCTGAGAAATTATATGGGAAGGTATTGATTGAGAGTATCAGAGATGGGAAGAGCTGTGTGGTTTCAGAAGTGGCAGAGGATGTGTGGATCCAGTGTTTGCTTTGAAGAATGTGTGCAAGAAATACTTAGAAAAACAGATGGATTTGTATGTAGCATTTATGGACCTGGAGAAAGCATATGACAGGGTTGATAGATATGCTTTGTGGGAGGTAAGCTGCTTGAAGCAGTGAGAAGTCTTTATCATGGAGAGGGATTGGTCCCCTGTGAAGGTCAATATGCAGGAGGGCTGTGACATGTCCCCATGGTTGTTTAATTTGTTTATGGATGGGGTGATTAGGGAGGTAAGTGCTAGAGTTTTAGTGAGAGGGGAGAGTATGCAGTCTGTTGGGGATGAGATGGCCTGGGAAGTGAGTCAGTTGTTCGCCAATAATACAGCTCTGATGGCTAATTCGAGTGAGAAACTGCAGAGGTTGGTGAGTGAGTTTGGAAGTGTGTGAAAGGAGAAAGCAGAGAGTAAATGTGAATTAGAGCAAGGTTATTAGGTTTAGTAGGGTTGAGGGACAAGTTAATAGGGATATAAGTTTAAATGGAGAAAAATTGGAGTATGTGAAGTGTTTTAGATATCTGGAAGTGGACTTAGCAGCAAATGGACCCGTGGAAGTGAGTCACAGGGTGGGGAGGGGGCGAAGGTTCTAGGAGCAATGAAGAATGTGTGGAAAGAGAAAATGTTATCTCAGACAGCAAAAATAGGTGTTTGAAGGAATAGTAGTTCCAACAATTCTATATGGTTGTGAGGAATGGGCTATGGATAGAGTTGTACAGAGGAGGGTGAATGTGTTGGAAATTAAATGTTTGAGGACAATATGTGAGTTGGTTTGATCAAGTTAGTCATGAAAGGGTAAGAGAGATGTGTGGAGATAAAAAAAATGTGTGGTTAAGAGAGCAGAAGAGTGCGTGTTGAAGTGGTTAGGGCATATGGAGAGATTAGTGGGAAAGATTGACAAAGAGGATATATGCATCAGAGTTGGAGGTAACAAGGATAAGTTGGAGACCTAGTTGGAGGTGGAAGGATAGAGTGAAAAAGATTTTTAGTGATTGGGGCCTGAACATACAAGAGGGTGAGAGGCATGCAAGGAATAGAGTGAATTGGAATGATGTGGTATACCGTAGTCGACATGTTGTCAATGGACTGAACCAGGGCATGTAAAATGTCTGAAGTAAACCATGAAAAGGTCTGTGGGGCCTGGATGTGGATAGTGAGCTGTGGCCTTGGTGCATTACACATGACAGCATGAGACTGAGCGTGAACGAATGTGGCCTTTTTTGTCTGTTTTCCTGAGCTTCCTCGCTGAAGCAGGAGCAGCAAGTGTATACATGTGTATATATGTATAAGTCTGTGTATGTGTGTATATGAGTGGATGAGCCATTCTTCGTCTGTTGCCAGGCGCTACCTCACCGATGCAGGAGACGGAGATCAAGAATAATAATAATAATTATTATCATTATGTTTATTTTATTTTGCTTTGTCGCTGTCTCCCATGATAGTGAGGTAGCGCAAGGAAACAGACGAAAAAATGACCCAACCCACCCACATACACATGTATATACATACACGTCCACACACGCAAATATACATACCTATACATCTCAACGTATACATATATATACACACCCAGATATATACATATATACACATGTACACAATTCATACTGTCTGCCTTTATTCATACCCATCGCCACCTCGTCACACATAAAATAACAACCCCCTCCCCCTTCATGTGTGCGAGGTTTGAGAGGGTGAAGGCATGTACAGAGCATCAGATTGGGGAAGAGCAGTGTGGTTTCAGAAGTGGTAGAGGATGTGTGGATCAGGTGTTCGCTTTGAAGAATGTATGTGAGAAATACTTAGAAAAGCAAATGGATTTGTATGTAGCATTTATGGATCTGGAGAAGGCATATGATAGAGTTGATAGAGATGCTCTGTGGAAGGTATTAAGAATATATGGTGTGGGAGGCAAGTTGTTAGAAGCAGTGAAAAGTTTTTATCGAGGATGTAAGGCATGTGTACGTGTAGGAAGAGAGGAAAGTGATTGGTTCTCAGTGAATGTAGGTTTGCGGCAGGGGTGTGTGATGTCTCCATGGTTGTTTAATGTGTTTATGGATGGGGTTGTTAGGGAGGTGAATGCAAGAGTTTTGGAAAGAGGGGCAAGTATGAAGTCTGTTAGGGATGAGAGAGCTTGGGAAGTGAGTCAGTTGTTGTTCGCTGATGATACAGCGCTGGTGGCTGATTCATGTGAGAAACTGCAGAAGCTGGTGACTGAGTTTGGTAAAGTGTGTGAAAGAAGAAAGTTAAGAGTAAATGTGAACAAGAGCAAGGTTATTAGGTACAGTAGGGTTGAGGGTCAAGTCAATTGGGAGGTAAGTTTGAATGGAGAAAAACTGGAGAAAGTAAAGTGTTTTAGATATCTGGGAGTGGATCTGGCAGCGGATGGAACCATGGAAGCGGAAGTGGATCATAGGGTGGGGGAGGGGGCGAAAATTCTGGGAGCCTTGAAGAATGTGTCGAAGTCGAGAACATTATCTCGGAAAGCAAAAATGGGTATGTTTGAAGGAATAGTGGTTCCAACAATGTTCTATGGTTACGAGGTGTGGGTTATGGATAGAGTTGTGCGCAGGAGGATGGATGTGCTGGAAATGAGATGTTTGAGGACAATGTGTGGTGTGAGGTGGTTTGATCGAGTAAGTAACGTAAGGGTAAGAGAGATGTGTGGAAATAAAAAGAGCGTGGTTGAGAGAGCAGAAGAGGGTGTTTTGAAATGGTTTGGGCACATGGAGAGAATGAGTGAGGAAAGAATGACCAAGAGGATATATGTGTCGGAGGTGGAGGGAACGAGGAGAAGAGGGAGACCAAATTGGAGGTGGAAAGATGGAGTGAAAAAGATTTTGTGTGATCGGGGCCTGAACATGCAGGAGGGTGAAAGGAGGGCAAGGAATAGAGTGAATTGGAGCGATGTGGTATACCGGGGTTGACGTGCTGTCAGTGGATTGAATCAGGGCATGTGAAGCGTCTGGGGTAAACCATGGAAAGCTGTGTAGGTATGTATATTTGCGTGTGTGGACGTATGTATATACATGTGTATGGGGGTGGGTTGGGCCATTTCGTTCGACTGTTTCCTTGCGCTACCTCGCAAACGCGGGAGACAGCGGCAAAAAAAAAAAATATATATATATATATATATATATATAAAAGAATACTTCCCACATATTCCCTGCGTGTCATAGAAGGCGACTAAAAGGGAAGGGAGTGGGGGTCTGGAAATCCTCCCCTCTCGTTTTTTATTTTCCAAAAGAAGGAACAGAGAAGGGGGCCAAGTTAGGATATTCTCTCAAAGGCTCAGTCCTCTGTTCTTAATGCTACCTCGCTAATGTGAGGAATGGCAAAATGTATGAAAAAAAAAAATATGATTATCATTTCATTTGTTTGTCAATCATTACTTCAGTTGCACACAAACAGCAATGATGGGGTCAATGCAGTGATTACCTCTTCTTTCAAGACTTTTAACAGGTTTACAATTCATGAAGCCTATTACTCAGAAGCAAGGGGGGAGAAGAATATCAAGAGACTCCTGAGAGAAGTATGTTTCGGATTTTCAGTATGGGTGTGCCAAATCTTGGAAGTTTAAATTCAGTTTGGGAGTAAAAGTTTCTTAGGTTCAAATCAAATCAAAGAGTGCTCCTAACATCAGTGAATCAATATGATTTCTTTCCTCAAATTGCTCCTTTCAAGAAGACCTAATTTGTAAGGGATAATATGGATAACAGTTTGAATTGAACAGCTGCAATAAGTTGGCATATAAAAGTGCAGCTTGCCAAAGAGGCATAAAATTTTCATTCATAATACAATCAAAAGGCAAAACACTTTGGCAGTCAAACATCTAAATTCTACTATGTTTCTTGAATAATCTACTCTAATATGGTTCATTACTGTTACTAATATTACTTTGGGGATAATCTAAGACCTCTAGCACTGTCTGCACCAGGAATGGCTTGTATGGACCTAGTTACAGGAGTGTATCAAAACCAATCAGTTAAAACCAGATCTAATAAGAGGAGCCTAAGATGAAAGTAAAGAAGACACAAGAGATGAAAGTGTTTGGGGATGTTACAAAAAGCAAGATCAAGGAGCAAGATGAGTGGGTATCTCAACTAGAGACAGAGTTAAGAAAACTGAGGAATCATTTCAAGGATCATAAAAGAGGTCAGATACTAAAGAGGAACAGAAAAACAGATTAGTGGAATGGATTCCTGAGATACAAAACCTGAGGAAAAAATAAAGCCATTGAAATGCAGAAATAGTCTGATAAGTCTTCTCTGAATGTATGAGGGGGTGTGTAGTCAGAGGAAAGGACTCACATGCATTCTAAATCTCTTGATAACATTGGGCAGGAAAGAAAAGGTGTATTACTGGCAGCCACTCACACAAAGGAAAGGACAAAACCATATACAGAACCTACTGAATTAATAGCAACAGCTGTTCAGGTAAAGAAAAGACATTGACAACAGTAGATGGCATGAAATTAGAGAAGAAGCAGTATTCGCAGTGGATCAACACAGCATGAAGACTGATAGAGAGGAACATAGACCCAGGGTGATACAAACAAGAGGCACACAGGATATCAAATGAATCAGTTGAAAGAATAATATGCACCGTTAAAGGTAAAGCAATCAAGGAAGTATATTTGCTAGCTGATGGAAGATTTAGAAAAGTACCGAGTAAGGAGGATTTGTACTTGCTAGCCAAATGAGAGATTACAGAGAAATTACAGACAGATGTTGACACTTCCACACTGAGGGATCTAGATGTAAAGTATATGGCACTAAAATCAGAAAGGAGGCTGACAGACATATAGTACTGATTATTTTTGGCCTGGAAGATCATACACAAGATAATGATGAATGGGGAAAAAAGGAAAAAATTCTATTAAAATATTGCTGGAGGCTATGTTACTGCCAGATACAATTTTCATGATAAGGGAGATGAAAATAATTGGTGTTTATAACTAAGATATAAAGTATGGAGGCTATGTTACTGCCAGATACAATTTTCATGAAAAGGGAGATGAAAATAATTGGTGTTTATAACTAAGATATAAAGTATAACTTGGAGTCATCAATTCAGGAAGTATCAACCCACTTACATTCCTGACTGTTTTGACCACTCTCCTAATACTCTGGCTCTCTTTTTCACCTCTAAACCTTCACAGTATAGCAATCTCTCTTACAACTAGGTTATCTGATCACACCCTCATAAATGCATTTGCTTTAATGGTACCTCCCCTCAAGCAGCCCCTTCTAAATTTAAATATCGGCATTGCAACAAAGCTGACTGGAATGAAAATGAAAATTCCTTTCTGACTCCCCTTGGGTAAATTCCTGTCTTTTAAGTGGTGATGCTTCTGTCACCAGAGGCCCATATTAGAAGTTAGGGAGACAAACTGTCTCCTAGCAAATATCAGAACAGCTTTCAAGTATTTATTTATATTTATTTATTTTGCTTTGTCGCTGTCTCCCGTGTTTGCGAGGTAGCGCAAGGAAACAGACGAAAGAAATGGCCCAACCCACCCCCATACACATGTATATACATACACGTCCACACACGCAAATATACATACCTATACATCTCAATGTACACATATATATACACACACAGACACATACCTATATACCCATGCACACAATTCACACTGTCTGCCTTTATTCATTCCCATCGCCATCTCGCCACACAAGGAATAACATCCCCCTCCCCCCTCATGTGTGCGAGGTAGTGCTAGGAAAAGACAACAGAGGCCTCATTCGTTCACACTCTAGCTGTCATGCGATAATGCCCGAAACCACAGCTCCCTTTCCACATCCAGGCCCCACACAACTTTCCATGGTTTACCCCAGATGCTTCACATGCCCTGATTCAATCCACGGACAGCATGTCAACCCCAGTATACCACATCGATCCAATTCACTCTATTCCTTGCCCGCCTTTCACCCTCCTGCATGTTCAGGCCCCGATCACTCAAAATCTTTTTCACTCCATCTTTCCACCTCCAATTTGGTCTCCCACTTCTCCTCGTTCCCTCCACCTCCGACACATATATCCTCTTGGTCAATCTTTCCTCACTCATTCTCTTCATGTGCCCAAACCATTTCAAAACACCCTCTTCTGCTCTATCAACCACACTCTTTTTATTTCCACACATCTCTCTTACCCTTACATTACTTACTCAATCAAACCACCTCACACCACACAGTGTCCTCAAACATCTCATTTCCAGCACATCCACCTTCCTGCGCACAACTCTATCCATAACCCACGCCTCCCAACCATACAACATTGTATATGAATATGGATAAGAAAATATCTAGCAAGCTATTCATATCCTACATAAAGACAAAATTAGAATATGCTTCTCAGTTTGGTCACTGCACCCAGGGAAGCACAGAGAGCCCAGAAAAAAGGTTAATAGGAGGGCAACATAGATGGTACCAGAATTAAGAGAGCTAAGTTACAGGGAAAGGCTGAGACTTTAAATTACCCGTCTTCAAAGAGAGAAGAGGCGTGACCTGATCACAACCAATATGTTTTTTAAAAGAGATTGAAATTGAAGACGAGAACAGTTCTTTGAAAGATGGAAGGATGGAGGAACCATATGACATAACATAAAATCAAGTTTAAAATTCATTAATAATGATGTAAAGATATACTTTTATAGTATAAGAGTGGTGGATGAATGGAACAGAATCACTGATGACATGGTCAATGCAGACAGCATACATAAATTTATGGTTACACGATATAAATGGGAAGCTAATTACATTTCTCTGTATTACTTGATCTCCAGATTAGGGTACTTGTAATGCATCACTTTTCTTATATATTTATCATATCACCTGTTTTCTTTGTTTTGCTTTGTCTTCACTCTACTGCATACATTATTCCCTTACTAATTCATTTATTCAATCATGTAACAAGATGTCTTTATAATAATGAATATTTACTCTGTGGTTCTTATTTACACTTACAGTTCAACATTAATGGGGCCTTTATTCCACCAACAGATAACTTCTTTTGTTGTTATGCATCATGAAGACTGAGTCAACTTCCTGTTATCATCTCACTTCCTTTTCTGTTTCTGTAACTTGTGTCTTATTCTCATACTCACTTCCTTGTATGAATCATTAAAGCTGCATTTGTATATTGCTTTCTACAGACTCTACTGCATTTATCTTTTACTTGACACTTTAACTTGCTTGATCACCACATAATACTTAGTTTTTATATCATTCGGTATTCACTTTATGGTTCTAATTTCTACTTATCAACACTTAACTTGTCTGATAACCACATATCACTTAGTAATCATATCATTCAATATTCACTCTATGGTTCTGTTTTCTATTTATCATTTTCGATTAACATTCATCTTTTTTCCACTAGCTGGTAGCTTCTTTTGTTGTTACAATATACAATGATCAAGCAGACTGAGTCTACTCCTTGCTATCATTAAACTTTTTATTTTGTACCTGTAACTTAATTCTTTGTCTCATACTTACTTCCTTATATAAATCATTGTTAACTGTGCCTATATCAACAACTCCATCACTATATTTAGGCATCAATGTTGTATCCAACCATCTGTTTATGATAAATGGATCATAACATTGCATCTCTATGCTAAGCTTAATCCTTTATATTATAACAATTTTATATACTACAGGTTTTGTATTCTTTATGTTTTCTGTGGGAGCTTACTACTGATTATTTCATTATTACATTCCTTGATCTCACAATCCCTCCACATTTACTACTTAAGTTGCAGTATAATGATAGTGTACATAGATCTACTAGGTGACCTAAACCTTTATTTACAAATGACTTTAAACTTCAGAGGATGCCATCTCATAAACAGTGCATTTTCAAAAAACATAACTACAGTACTGTGTTTTGTGAAGACTGCCCATAATTACCAACATTCAAGCACAACATAACCATTAAACATCTCCCCACTGGTTTTCTTAAAAATAATTTTTGGAAATGAATCATTAAATACTTCCAATTAGTTAAGGTTTTGGGAATTCCTGCCTATCATTTCATAATCAACTTCAAAGTATTGTTGGGTAATCTGATTCCAGTATTCAATAATTTGTGGCTGGCTTATCTGGGATACTTGGGTGTCCAGTTTTATATCTACCAGAACACTGCAAGTTTATTATCAATATGGTATATCAAAAGAAATTATGCAGTGTTTGAGTGAACTGTGGAAGTATTAATTTGTACAATATACTAGCATATATCATGGAAGGTGAAAGAATATGCAAGATGAAATTAAATTTCTTTTCTTGATACAATGGGTGGTTCAGACAAGTAAGCTTTCCTTCAAACTTTGTTTCATGCAGAAGAAATAATTTACTGCTTTTGGAAGTCTTCATGGTAGTGGTCATGATGGCACATGCACCTCACCATGATGAAGCAGGACGGTTGCTATAATCAACAATAATGTTAGGTTATATGGACAAGACAGCAGAATTGTACAGCAAGTAACATACATAGCAAACGGTAATTACATACAATGCTTTTACAGGCAGACATGGCATAATACGAATGGGTTTTGAAAATGTTGAATGTGGCATTTCCAGAAAGCTAGGGTTAAAAAGATGAATATTACGATTTGAAGACAATGGAACTGGATGGACATATGGGAGGGGATCCAACTTGCAGGAGAGAGAAAAAGCTGTATAACAAAAGACTATGACTATACTAAAGTTTAAACTGCTCTACTAATGACGAGTTAGGAGAGATCCTGAAACCCAAGAAGTGTTCCCATATATATATATATATATATATATATATATATATATATATATATATATATATATATATATATATATATATATATATATAAGAAACTACAGATATGCAGTAAGGATAATGTAAGAAAAACAAGGAGGGAGGAGGGAGGTAGCTGTTTACTCTGACACTTACTTCCATCACTGACCGGGATCTTGTCGCCTGTGGGGAGGGATGGACATTAGAAATAATCATGTTCTTTAATGAGGACCTATCCTGCTTAGCAACATTGTAGTAACAACTAATTAAAGTTTTTAGGTATATTCATGATACTGTACACTGACTCTTACTTTTTTCACTGTACATCTGGGTTATTAATTCACTTTGTTTGAAATGACACCCTTCACATTATGATAATTACTAAGTGCACTTCAAAGGTGAATAAGGATGCATTATTCTGGAATTCTATGAGGTGAAGGAAACCTGACACTGTAAAGTTGTGTAGCTATGATGTACTATATGAGGTAACTGGCAATGAATGCTACCTCACTAATGCACTACAGTATAGGACATTGCCCATGGTAATCCTGGCTGTATGGCCACCAACGACTGTCTGCTGGGGTGCCACCTATGTAACATCCACTACACACATGCCTACTCCCTGCTGTTCTGGAGTTATCAAATATGGCTATGTGGTGGTCAGGCATGTATGACTGTGGCAAGACATGAAGCAAGATATGAAATCACCTCAACATGGTTACCCAGTACCCCCTCTCCTACTAACTACCTACTTTATGCTGCTACAGTTCTGCCATTGGCCTGTGCATGAAGTCTGCAACAGGACAGTAGCAAATTAGCAGGTGGATGGTGAATGGTAAGAGGGTGAATGGAATAATTCTGAGCTTTAAAGGGATGTGACAGCCGCATCCCAGCAGCTCCAGTCTGGCCTAAACTACACACATGTTGATCCACACCTGAAGTCACCAGCAAGACAAAGCTTAAGACAGCTAACACCGTTACCTTTGATTTGCATATCTCACAGTGCATAATACATCTAAATATGATGCTCTCCTCTGATGCAAACCAACAGATATCATTTCAATATTCATGGAACATCTGAAGGCAGTCACATCAACAGTCAAGTTTACCACAGTCAAGTTTACACACAACGTCAAAGATATATCTGTAAGTATTTTGGAACTACAACTCCTACAATCAGTAACCAAGACTTAAACCCACACCATAAAAACACCACCAATGTAGGCATTCAGTAAAGCCTGGCATTTCCCTTTCACCCCATCATTTAACACTTATGGGGACAATGCCAGATCAATGTCTCCTTACCTTCTACTAGCACTGGCACTGTTTTTATGGTACAAGCTCTAGTATCTCCCTACAGGGAAGCACAGACAGGCGGGCAGCATGTGGAGGGCCCCACCAACCAGTACAATAAATTGAAGATTAGTTAATGGAGGTTGCCATGGTGGAGACCCAACTAGAGTCTTAAACACTAAACCACCACAATCCATCAACCCGCCCACTGGCCACCCGCCGACTTCCACTACCAAGTAACACTAATTCATAAACTATTAAAACTTGCAAGACAAATATTGGCCACATTCCCAGAAGGTAGAGCATTTAGAATTGCAACAAAATCTTAATCATTATCATATATGCTTCAATAGTATTGGAAAACAAGTGCATCATTTCTATCTTTATACAAATTAGCAAAATTTAGAATGGTGACACAACAAAGATCCAATATAAATATTGTTAAAATCAGAATCTGATGTCTCATTATAATGATTCTTCCTATAATTTCATGGTCTTGTGTGCAGAAAGATATTCAAAAAATTTCATAATACACTGGTCTAATTCTTAAATAATGTGGCTTAATGCTCTGCACTCTTTGATTTACAATAAATAATTCAGTAACCTGTGGACCTGGTAATTAATTGAAAGTTGTGCTGAAAGCATTTTATGTGTCAGCTAAGTATTCATACTTAGGCATACTCCTTCTGCTTCAGATTATTATGGCAAACTGATCCTTACTACTACATGTAGCAGTGTGCTGCATAATATTCAAAGAAATCTAAGCACTGCACCTTAAAGGAAAACAGCCAAAAGCTCGCTTATTCAAGATACCATTACACTAAAAGTCAAGCTACAAGATTTTTATTTACTTAAAATAGATTTTTGATTAGAAGTTGCACTGGACTTATCCAAAAAGTAATTACTGTACCTACTTTTAATGCTTTCAGAAGACTCGCAAGGAATAAAATTATAAAAGTAGAAAGTGGGATATTGTGAAAGAATGTGAAAGAAGCAACTATGGTACCTCTGGAGTTGTTAAGAAGACGCTTTGGAAGTTCGGGAGGGGTGTAAGTAACTTGGTAGAGTTCTGTTTCAATATCTGACTTATCTGAAACAAACACACCGAAAAAATACGCGTAACTAACAGTCACACAGTAGTAAAAGAATAAATAAAAATAAATAATAAAGAAATAAATAAAAATTAATGAAAAAGAAAGAAAAAAGCCAGAAAGGAATTGATTAAGTGTTAAAAAGACTCTAGCTCATCCTATGTGTTTCAGGATAGATAGGAAATGTAATGTCCACAAGGTATTATAAGACCTTCCAGTAACAAAACCTCATTTGAAACAATGAAAGGATTGTTTCTGACAGGTATACCCATGAAAACCAAACATTCTTATATGTTTTATTTTTTTGCGCATGGGGGTGACAATCACAGGAAATTTCTTTTTGAAATCGATAATTTCTGTTTAAGAATGCCGTTATGTAGCTCTCTCATTCACAATGTCCTGTAGGATCCATTAAGCAAGTCATTGTCACTAACAACAATACACCTGAAAGAGAAAGAAAGGACAGGAAGAGGGACTTTGTCGTGATAGCATATCTTTTCAGGGGAAGTAAACCTTTCATGGATTGAGAAGCTCTCTCCACTTCAGTATATTTTCAAGAATAAGTGCTGAAATCTGAATGACTGGTTGGAAAGTAAGTGTAGATGACTAAGGATAAAAGACCATCTAGCCCTTGCATATACTTGATGGATTGTGCATCCCATCTCACAAACCAAATGCAAAACAAATCATCAATTCACACATCTCTTACTGAAAGGTGCCTTTACTTATTATATTCAAGATGTTACTAAGAGAGATTGATAACTGAGTTACTGACTTTGGGAAATAGAGAAAATTGGATGCTATAAATGATCTTTTGAAACAGCAATTTTTGTGGGGAGAAAGCATTCTTGATCTGTCAGAACATGTAAAGGCCATCTGGGAGAACATGGGGATGAAATACAAAAAAAATCAAATCTATACAGCTCTTATGAAAAAATTATATGAATAGGGTCTCCAAAGTCAATGTTAGGTTTCAGCCACCAAGAACATCCTTGTCTGGTGAACAAAGCAAGATTTCAGTTACCCACCATTTTCCTTTCCTCATAAATCGGTGCATTAATGCCTGTCAATCAGTCAGAAATACAATCCTTTAGAGTTTTATCAGTATGTACAAGATGCAGTCATGACATTAAACACATACACACACACACACACACACACACACACACGAAATATCATGTTTAGCTCCATCCATTAAAGAAATTTTTCTCATCAATTCAGAGACCTATGAATATTTTTGCAAGACATAAAGGACTATTAGTAAATGATCAAGCTTTTAGTTTAAATACTTTCAAACATATCAAAATGGGAAAACCTTTCAAAATTACAAGATTACGAAGGGGAAGAATATGATGCAATTCAAGAGACAGAATTACAGAATGAAGCCTCAGCACATTCACTGTGTCCTTTATAAAGACTATTTATTATCCATATACAGTATAACCTCTGTTATCCATAATTCGAAACAACAAAATGTTCAAAACAACGTAGATTTTTCAATTTTGGTTGGTAATCCTTGCTTATCCACCAAAAAATTTGAAAAATGAATAAAAGATATATAAATATATTTCAAAAATATGCGAGCACCATGCTGTAATTAATGATTAGCATACTCACCACCTGGTGTTTTGTGGCAATGTGCTTTCTGGTGCAGTGTTGTGTGCTGGTCCTGCACACTTGTGTATTTTGACCACCCTGGATTACTGCTGTGGACAATTGCCCCTTTCAAGCATCATCAGCAATTGCCTGAAAGCTCCTTGAAGCCATCTATGTCTCGCATGAAGTGCAAGAGGAATATTTTAAGCCTCAAAAAGAAGATAGAGTTGTGCAAGAGGCTTGCTTTGGGTGAGTCCAAAGCTACACTTACGAAAGACTTCAACGTCATTTTCTTATTTGCTTATACAAATTCATCCGTTCTCTATGTAAAATATTAGCAAATTCTTCATCTTTTTCTTTCATACTATTTGCCATTTCCCGCCTCAGCGAGGTAGCGTTAAAAACAGAGGACTGGGCCTCTGAGGGAATATCCTCACCCGGCCCCCTTCTCTGTTCCTTCCTTTGGGAAAAAAAAAGAAAAAAAAAAATATCTTCATATACTTACAAATGTCAAAATTTCTGAATTATCCACTATATCAAAATAACTTTGAATAACCATAAATTTTGTTATCAGAAACAGCCAGGTACCCCATGCAATTTGGATATGAAAGGTTTTCCTGTCTAAGGAAATTTCCAGATCTGAAGCTATATGCTCACATTCATTTGATCAATCAAATATCTTACTAATCCAAGTCTATTTTGTTAAAATTCAACAAAAATAATAGAATCCAAAGAACTTTCAAAGGTTTAAGCCATGGTCTACTTGCATATAATCTCTCTTACAAAACATTAGGGGCTATGAGAGATTCAGAATGAGGTTTTCAAATAAGAATAGTTACATGTGCACAAAAAAATCATATCTTAACTTGAGCATCTGCATAAGACAGTCATATGGAATTTATTTGAAGGCATACAATATTTTTTTTTCTGTGCAAAAAAAAAGTTCTGTAAATTCTGGAGCTTCCAAGAGTTTTGTTTCGCAACCAAGGGGATCTAAGAGTACCATATGAGTGGATAAACACATGAGTACAAATGAGGAAATTACAGAATAACTAGATCTTACCTACAAAAGATGTATGAATGAATAACAGAACACTAATCAAGAACACAGGTAGATGATAAGTTAGGAAACTGTCAACATAGTTTTTGACACAATAGATGAACTACTGATTGAGAATCTACCCTTGAGATCATATTGCAAAAATATTGGGAATGGAACAAGAAAAGATACCTGGCTCTCATAGATCTTAAAAAAGCCATAGACAGAGTTGATAAAAATAAACTGTGGAGGGCATTGGATATGAATAGATATGAAATTAATAAAAGTAATAACAGTATACTGTATATGATCACTGAATGCACAGTCAAGAATATGGAGACTGACAGAGAATAGGCTGAAGTAAAAACCAGAGTCAGACAGTAAGGGGTACTGTCACCTCAATTAATGTTCGTGTATATGGATAAATGTCTAAGAAAAATATGCATGAGGGAAGATAAAGAAGCAAAATCAGCTTATGCCGATGATGTAACTATTACAACCGAAAACAAGATAGATTTACAGGATGCAATGGATAGGTGGTCAGACTGTTTGAAAAGATACAGTACGAAAATCAATGAAAGACAAACAGAAATGATAAATACTGGTAAGAACAATGAAGAGAGTAACATCTACGTAGATGACCAAATACAAGTGAGTATTTCCAAATACTTGGGAGCAATATTTAATGGGAACAATCTCCAGCAAATGGAAATAAACAAAAGAATTATCAAATACAATGCAAATTTTAGTATGCTACACCCTTTACTGAAAGATTAAATGGTACTACTGATCTATTCTAATACATGAATCAGAAGCATGGTCACTGACAACCAAAACTATTTCACGGATCCAGGCTGCCAAAATGAGAGAACTAAGGCTGATGAGAGAAGTTACAAGAATGGGTAAGATGAGAAAAACCAAGATAAGAGATGACATAAATGTTTCATCTGTACTGGAAATAACTGAAATGAACAAGCTAAGAGGGTATAAACATGCATAAAGATTGAAAGACGAGATATTCTGAGAAGTACATGAACTGGACCCCTGAAGGAAGTCCAGTAGGATGCCCTCATATAAGATGGATTGAGGGTATCAAAAACTTGCTTGAAATATGAAAGAAAATACTGGGGACCATTGAAAAAAGAATGCACGTGAAGAGAGGAATGAATGAAGATGGACTAGGAGGCTGATGACTGACAGACATTGTCTACATGACATTTTGTGAGAAAAGAGAAAGACTATCTTAAAGGACCCCTTGGACTCACTGCCTTGTAGACTGTCAAGCAAAATCGTTTGTTGAAAAAACATAATGACAACCTCCCTGCTGAATAAAGGAACTGATTATGACAAAAAACATAATACTACCCTAAATTTGCTTTGAATCCAATACATTAAGAAACCTACTTTCAGCTACAGCAGATACACAGTTCATGGCTGAACCAGTATTACTAAAGATAAGTAGCATTGAAACATTAAGTTAAGGGTTATGTCTTTAACCTTTTGGAGGCCTTATTCAACATTTGACAAAATCCACTTTCATCTGATATGACTTGAGTCCCCAGCAGTAAAAAAGGTTTTTAGTCATCAGTGCCTTTAATCTATCATCTCTAAATGCTGAAATGTACCCCATTTCCCCCTTTGGTTATCTGATGGTCACAATCCAAACTTTGTAAACAATCCAGCTGCTATTCCTGCATGGTGTTGTCTCTTCACACCCCTGATTTTCTGCATATATTTACAGAAACTATCACAACCATAATAAATCACAAGTACTGTGACATCATAACTGAACCGTTGAATGTATATACCACAGAACAAGGTATAAAATACAAAAATTTCCATATAAATATACAAAGTTTTTCAATGCTAAAGTGAACCTTTTTGTATCAATTTTTGATTTCATAAAAATTATCAGAAATGTATAGATTTCTCTGCACAGTCCATATTACACATAAATATGATAACATTATGCCTCTGGTATAAATCTGGAATCAAGTTAAACCTCTTCCTCTGGTTAGCTTCTTCACTTGAGGAGGTTATTTTACAAAATTTCAAAAATTTTCAGAAGTATCAATTTCTTGGTAATGTCTGTTCCATATAAATATGAAAATCATATACTGTGATAGAACTGGTACCATATTTAATCTCTACTTCTTTGTTAGCTTCTTTACATAAAGAAGTAATTTCAAAAATATTTTATTTTTGGGATGGCATTCAAATTTTGAAGCAATTACTAATTTTCATTATATTTGATCTCATGTATAAGCTATATAGTCATATGAAGTGAAAAATATACAAACAAAAACAAAATTACTACTAATTTTTAGGTGGAGAATGGAAGCCTTCCAGGAACCCCATTAAAATCTACTTTGGCAACTGAATGATTAAGAAAAAATCCTAGAAATGCCTTCACATAAACCTAGCCATCATCTTTTAGTCTTTAGTCAAGAGCATACAGCCGACCAGTTCACTCTTACACACTCTCATCTTAAATATAAATAACTTGATGGAAAAGGTAACTGGTTAGATTCCAACTGAACCTTGACACACAATGTATAGAAAAAAAAATCCCCAGCCCTGAGATTAGGCAAGAAAGAATATCTATCTGTCGACATCTCTGATGCTTGTTCCACCTGGAACTTCCTCAAAAGGGAGGCCACAGCAATAGAGACTTTTCATGTATTCCTTACATGCTGTAAAAGATGACTTAAGGGGATGAGGAAGGAAGGCTGATAATACTCCCCTCCTTGTATCTTTGATTTTTAAAAACTAGAACAGAAGAAGCCAAGCAAAGAGTGCTCATCCTCTTCAAAGACTTAGGCTGGGGTATCTGACTATAATTGTGTATAACCTCGATCAGAAGGAGGGATAGACAGGTAATATGCATGAGGAGAGGAATTTGCACATTCTAAGTCTGAGCAAAACATAGCTAAGGAGGAGGGGGGAAGAATGTTTTGGAAATATTTCAAAAGTAAAGTCAGGGGTTAGTGTGAAGGTAAAAGCTAAGGATGGGGTAGCACTTTCGAAAGAGTTGTGGGAATGTTTGAAAGTGTACTGGAGTGAGCCCCAGAAGGATGTGAGTGAAAATTAAAGTGCTCTGTAAGAAATGGGTGATTACTCACCTGAAAATGAAAGGACAAAGAAAGAGAGGAATGTGTTTTGCGAGGGGATAAAAGAGTGTGTCAATGGTTTCGATACAAGAGATTAAGCATTACGGATAAGTGATATGAATGTGAGAGTAAGTACTGTGACAGGTGAAAGCATGATTTGGGGATATGGGGTCCTTGGCTATGTGAGTAAGCATGGTGAATAGCTTGCAGGGTTGTGCTGTAAAAGGACTAGTGATTGGGAGTACCTGGTTTAAAAAGAGGGTCATACATAAGCAGGAATAATGGTATGGGGACATTATTGGATTATGTACTAATTGATAAGTGTGAAAGAAGGGACTTGGATGGGAATGTGTTGAAAAGGTCACTCAGTGGAATGTCTAATCATTATTTGGTGGAGGCATGAGTGGTTTGTAGAGGCTTTAGAAAAAAGGAAATTAATTGGGAGGAAAGAGAGTTATGAAAGTATGCAAGCTTGGAAAAGAGACACCAGGAGAGAATGAGTGTAGAATAGTAAAAGGTGGAGATTAAATGAATTTAGGGGAGTGAATGAGGAATAAAAGGTATTTAGGGAAGCACTACTTATAAGTGTGAAACAAGCATATGGTGTGCAGATAATGGAAGTAGTAAGTGGTGGGAGAAGGAAGGTAAGATGCTAATGGAAAAGAAAAAGAGAGGTGCATGGGTGTTATTTGCAGGGAAGGAGTGAAAGTAATTGGAGATGCACAAAAGAATGTAGCAGAAGGTCAAGAGAAAGGTGCAGTGACCGAAAAAGAGGGCAAATGAGAGTTGGGGAAAATGTTGTAGAAGGAAATTGGTAAAGAAAAACAACAGAAAAAAGAGGAACACCAGTGAACGGGGAAGTATTAATTGGCAAAAATGAGTTGAAGAAGAGATGGAATGAGTTCTTTGAAGGGTTTTTAAATGTTTCATGATAGGGAGGCAGATGTAGAATATTTTGGATGTAGATGTATACAAAGTGAGCAAATCAAGGAAAGTGGTTTGGTAAAAAAAAAAAAAAAAAGAGCTGGTGAAAGCTTGCATAAGATGAAATACAGCAATATTGCTGGAATGATGGATTGCAGTTGAATTTCTTACGAAAGATGGTGATTGCATTCTTAATTGGTTAGTTAGGATTTTCAATGTATGCATGGGTCATAGTAATGTGTCTGAGGACTGGAAGAATGCCTTTATAGTGAGTGCAACTGTATGTATGGAAGATGATGACTGTGTTGTTAATTGCTTAGTTAAGATTTTCAATGTATGCATGGCTCATGGTGAGGTGCCTGAGGACTGGAAGAATGCCTGTATAGTGAGTGTGATTGTATTCATGAAAGGTGGTAATTGTGTTGTTAACTGGGTAGTAAGGATTTTCAATGTATGCAAGGCTCATGCTGAGGTGCTTGAAGATTGACAGAAGGCCTGTACAGTAAATGTGACAGTATAAAGAGACAAGGGGAACAAAAGTGAATGCTCAAATCACAGAGGAAATACTTTGTTAAATGCACCTGGTATGAGGGAGTGGTAATCGAGAGGTTGGTGGCATGCACAGAGCTTTAGAATGGAGAGGTACAAAGTGGTTTCAGAATTATTAGAGGTATGTGTGGATCATGTGTCTGCTTTGAAGAATGTGTGCAAGACATACATGGAGAAACAGAAAGAGTTACATGTGGCACTCATGGCTCTAGAGAAAGCATACAATAGGGTTGACAGAGATGCTCTATGGAAGGTGTTGCAAATATATGGTGTTGGAGGAAAGCTACTATATTCAGTGAAGAGTTTTTATTATGAGAGTTAGGTGTGTGTGCAAGAAGGAAAAGCAGTGGATGAGTCATTGTAGGTATAGATGAATCTATAGCAGGGGTGTGTGATGTCACAATGGCTGTTTAATAAGTTATGGATGAGGTGGTGAGGGAGGTAAATGTAAGGGTCTTGGAAATAGGAGCAAGTATGCAGTTTGTTGGGATGGTGGGAGAGGAGTCTAAGAGATGACCCAGCTGTTGCTTACTGATGACATGGCACTACTGGCAGATTAGAGAGAAAATGGTGTCTAAGATTGGGATAGAGTGTGAAAGGAGAAAGTTGAGAGTAAATATGAATAAAAGCAAGTTAAAGACTTAGCAGAGGAAAAATAGCTTTTGGAGCATGAGTATGAACAAAGAGAATATGGAGGAAGAGGAGTGTTTTAGATCCCTGTAGTGGTTATGGCAGTTAATGGAACCATGGGAGCTGAAGTGAGCTACAAGATGGGTAAAGGAGGAAAGGTCCTGGATGTACTGAGGAATATGTGAAAAGAAAGGGCACTGTCTTTATGGGCAAAAATGGGTATGTCTGATGCTATAGTAGTCCTGTTGGTGCTGTATGGATGTAAGGCATGGGCTATACACAAAAATATAGGGAAAACAGTGGATGTGTTGGAAATCAAATGTCTGAGAATAATATGTGGTGTCAGGAGGGTTGATTGAATAAGAAAGGACTGGGCAAGAGAAATGTGTTATTAAAAGAAGTATGTGTGAGAGACCTGAAGAGTGTGTGCTGAGAAGTTTTGAATATTTGAGTGAGGAAAGGATGACTAAGTGGGTATACAGGTCAGAATTAGAGACAAAGAGGAAAAAGGGGGAACCAAGGAGGAGGTGGAGGGATAAAGCAAATTAGGACAATATGGTATGCAGGGGATGATTTGCTGTTACTGGGCTTAACCAGGGCATAAAAAAGTAGTTGGGGAACTATTGAAAGGTCTTTGAGGCCTGGTGGTGGATGAGGGGTTCTGGTTTAAGTATATCATGCATGACAGCTAGAGAATGAATGTGAGCAAATAAGGCCATTTCATTTTCTGTTCCTTGTGCTACCTAGCTAATATGGGCAATGGCATACATGACAATGCTGCATTCTTCCACATCCTTCAATTCTGCTCTTTCTTCTCTGACTTGACCTGCAACTCGTCTCATCACACTTTCCTCAATAAACTCAGACTTGGATAGGATATCTTAGTGATGTTGAAATCCAAGACTCAGTTTCTGCCTATCTCTCTATCAAAAATGCCTCACAACTTTCGTCTCTCCTGTGATGGATCTGTAATTCCACATCTGGAGTCAATAAACATTCTTGATATTACTGTAACATCCACTTTATCTTGGAAACTCCACATTATGGAAAAAGCCAAGTCAGCCTTCAAGAAACTTAGAGTCCTGTTTTGATGTCAAAAATTTCTTTTCTTCCGGACAGTTGCTTCATTTACACAAAGGACTGATCTGTTCTTATATGGAGTACTGCTGTCATATCTGGGATGGTTCTAGCTCTGTATCCTTACTTGACAGAGCTGTGTCAAAATCAGTCTGAAGTGTAAACTCTTCCAGGTTAACTTCCAAACTTGACACACTTGTCCTATGCTGCAGTGTTGGTTCACTTTCACTCATCTTTGGGAAGTACTTTCATTTTTACTATCTAGAGCCTGGCTGCTTGTGTGCCCCAACCACAGGCTAGACCATGTGATATTTGGCAAGCTGCTGCATCATGTGATTACTGTGTGGTCTTGACAATTCAAGGGTGGGCCGTTTTGATAAGCGTTTCTTTCCCCCCTACTCTTCAAATCTTTGTGACTGTCTACCCTCACGTCTTTCCCAATAGCTATGACCTGACACCTTTCAAAAGATAGGATTTTTATTTTCCACAAAATTTGTAAATGCTTTCCTTTGTCTCTTCTTTCTCCCTTTCATTAATCTCTCCATATTTCAATTAAGGCCTTGATGTGGACTTTTGTCCATGACTAGGGCCTTCAATGCAAAAAAAAGAAAGAAAAAAGTACGAAAAAATTACCAACAGTATTTTGTGCATCTTTAGATCAAGTGACATCCACAAGATCTAAAGGAAACTTAGCAATTTGTTCAAATTATCCTACTCCATCACCCAAAGCACAAAGAAAAACAAATCAACAATCAATAAAAGACACAGAAACAAGAATATTGGTGAGGCATGGGAACTTTAAGAGAAGATGCCACTTACAACAGGAAATACAAGTCTTTAGGGAAGCGATCATATACATATCTTAGAAGTACTTTGCTTGTGGAATTCCAGTAACAAAAGTGAAGGCTTGTTCAAGGGAATGTCCTAATCTTCTCATCCAAGGTGATTTGAAGTTTTACATATAAATGTTGTAGAATACAAAAAATATATATTACTGGTTTATCATACTGAAGCTTTTACATCAAAGGAAGATTAAAGAGCCACTTCAAAGCAATGGAAGCAGGCCAAGGAAATCTACAGAATGGTTATAAATGACTAAATAACTTCAGCTACAATGTCTTAGGAAAGGAAGAGTTGATACTGGCTTGAGACATTAATCCGCTTTATATAATTCCAACTAATAATTTTGTCCCTGTTAGTACTCCTTTTACGGCATCATTTCAGGCATATTGTAGCTAAGTATCCACATAACAGTTTCAGGACTTACAAGAATGGACAATCTACATAATCTAGGAATAACATGAACCCCTGAGTGGCAACTTTTTTTCCCTTTTAGGAGCAGTGTCATCCTGATTATCAAAAATTATCATGAAGCAGGACTTAGAGGAGACATGAAAATATTCTTTGGAAAAGAAATTATTCATTATAATCAAATCAGGAATAGATGAATAAAATGCTTACATCCTTATGACATATATATATCCTTGTGCGAAAAGAACAAAGTCTTCCACATCACAATAACATTGAATAATTTTCAGTTATTCATACCAAGGACAAGTTTGGGTGATCAAAATTTCCACTGACATGCCTGTTCTCACAAAAGCAGGATATTTTTTCACATAATCAACAATTCTTTGTATAGTATGCGCATCTGAAATATCTCTAGCCTTCAATACTTGGTTCAGTAAATATTATATCTTTTTCCCAGTTCACCTCATTTCCTCATACATTTATCTAGTAAAATTCTGTACCACCAGCTTTTCATCCATGTTTTGCATGACCATACTATCTTGGCAAACTTCCTTTCATTTGGCTTTATAGTGTCTTTCCCAAACTATACCTTTCTTATATCTTCATTCTTTACACAATTTCTAGACTCATATGAAAAAAAAAAGACCATCCATTTTCACTAATGTAATTTTTCAACTCCCCAGATCTAGGAAGCCTAAGGTTCTCACAACTATACTCACAAGTTGAAATACAAACTCTTATCATGATGGCTTCAGGCACATTCTGCACTGAACATTTCCCATTCATAAAGGGCCTCAGAGCACCTCCAGTTCTTTCAAGCTTCTGATTTCTCACTGCCATCTTTATCAGGAAATAAACTATCTGGTCATCAGTTCTTAAAACTGTAAACCTAAGTCGTGCCATCCAGTGAATGCCCTTGTTAGGTATAAGGTGCTGTTCAAGTGGACATTACCTATCTTTGGAGCAACTATAGGTAGAGAGACAACAAGTGGCAATGATGCAAATTCTGCCATAACGATGACTCGTAACAGTCATCATAATCTAATACTGTGGCTACATACTACCTCCCTTGTTAAGTTAAATGATAAGAATGTCACATAAGTATGAACAAATGGTCTATGCCATCCATGACAAAGTACATAAAAATCTATCCTTATGTAATTATCTCCATCCCCAGTTCCAAGGGGCTTATCAAGCACACTGAGCTTCTGAAAATATCTCATACACATTCTTAACCCATGCCAAGCATACTAAAGTGAAACATGGACTTTGAAATTAATACAAGTGCTTCTGACCTTTTCACATGCACACTAAGCTGATTCATCATGTGAAATCATTGTCAAAATTCATGCATAAAAAACTTCTAATGCATCTAATTCCCAATCATTCCTGTAGCACCTTCGTCTGAAATATGTCAAAATTCACACCTAAAAATAACCTAATGTATCCAATTCCCAATTATTCCTGTAGCACCTTCATCTGAAATATCCCAAGCCTAATCAGTTCATATCTTCAACATGGCCATATCATCCTAAATGTGTCATCCAAACACTTTCTTAATGATTTTTTAACACTACATATCCTTCTCATATTTCCACTCTCCATTCTATCAATCCTCCTAATCAAAACAACAATGTGAAAAATCACGCATCTCTGCTTTTCTTTGTTTCATTTCTCGTGACCTATTTAAACTTGGATCTCACATCCATACAACAGCACTGGGACGAGTTCAGTGCAATTACAATAATTTTTCCTTGCACAGTATGACAATACTTTCAACTTCAGCTCTCCCACTATGATCCTTAGTGGACTTTGCTTCTAAATACCAAAACTCATCTGCCACTTCTTCACCATGCAAAATGATATTACAATGTGACCTCCCTACCCCTTTCAAAAAATAGCATTTTTTATTTCCAATCTTCTTCAGCAGTATCCTTGTACATACATTAGTGAAACAGCCCATCTTTCTATCCACATTTTCCTATGATTCACCTAACACAGCATCATCTGCATACAGCAACTGTGGTAACTTCCATCCCATTTCTACATGATTAATTATTACACTACAATCTCTCTAATCCATGTATTGCTCTATCCATTAAAATATCACACAACCTTGGTGACAGTACATAACCTTGATGCACTCCCACATTCATTTAAAACCATTCACATACCAACAATTACTATTATCCACACACTACATCCAATATGAAAGCTCCTAATAGCATTCAGAAGTCTTCAATGCACACCTTATTGTGTCAGACCTTCTCAGAAAACATCCTCATTCACTCTATCATATGCCTTTTTCAAATAAATTTATTCATCTGTTTACAACTGCCACAGGAACCCCTTTTTGGGTGCTCCTGCAGCAATATGGCTGTGCTACTTTCAGTAGTAGGAAAATGATGGATTCCTTTGGAGTTAAAAGTGCTGTGACGAAACTGTAATAATGAAGATATATTATCACTAATGGTAATCTTTATCTCACAAAGTAACCATCTGCAGGAAGAATAAAGTAACACCTAAATTCACAAATGATGAAAGCTGCATACATCTTTTCCCCTTAAACTTTTCAACTACTTGCCTAAGTGCAAGAATTTGATCTGAATAACCTTCTCCTTCCCTAAACCCAACGTGTCCATCACTAAAAAGCACTGGAGGTGGTAAGGAATGGAACCACTGTAATAGCAAGGGGCTCTGAGACATCAGAATGCCCCAAGAGACCAATGACTCCTTTCCATATTTAAACTGATCATTCAATAAATCTTACTGCTACAAGATATAATCAAGTCCCATCTATGTGCATATGCCAGAAGATTGTTTCAGGCCTAACTTCCTTACACTGGTGGAATCATCTACTGTAAGTCTTAATGAAAAATTCTCCAAATCATTGGAATTCTTTGATTCGTTCAGTTTTCTTTTCAACATGGATGATATGAAGAGAGTTACTGAAGAGGAACCTTGCAAATGTTGGTACAATAACATGGAAAAGAAAATCGGTGATATCAATTTACATGACCCTGCCCTCAAGGTGCAGTCAGCTGCATGCACCTTCTCCATGAGACATGCTTGACTAAATTTATAGAGAGAACATGTTTCGGCTGAATGCAAATTTAAGTGCTACCTTGCATCTGCTCCTTACTTTTCTGTTACACTGGGAGAGCAATGCTTTTCTTGTCTGAAATTAATAAAGATCAGTTTAATATTCACTATGAAACAGGAAGAATGACAGCACTGACACAAGTTTCAAGTAAACATGCAATTTGCCGTCCCCTAGATTATAAGAACATTATCTGGACCTTTATGACTGCACTTCTAACTAATGTTAACAAAGGACCTCCATGGTGTGGCAGTTAGCATCCTTGAACCTGATACATTCACAGACCATCCACAGTTAAGTACACAGGTTCGAATCCTGGTTGCTAAAGTTGGTCCACAGTTAACACAGCTGCTCTTCCTCCCCTAGCGATTGGTTGATAAACTGTGAAGCTGGCTTACGCTTAGGTTTGTATGTCTGTTTTCCTTGCGCTACCTCACTGACGTGGGAGACAGCAATTAAGTATAATATTTCTTTTTTATACTTTGTCGTTGTCTCCCGCGTTAGCGAGGGTAGCACAAGTAAACAGACGAAAGAATAGCCCAACCCACCCACATACATATATACATATATACACGTCCACACACACAAATATACATACCTATAAATCTCAACATATACATATATATATACACACTCAGACATATACATATATACACATGTACATAATTCATACTGTCCGCCCTCTATTCACTCCCACTTGCCACCCCACCACACATGAAATGAAAACCCCCTCTTCCCGCATGTGCGTGAGGTAGTGCTAGGAAAAGACAACGAAGACCATATTCATTCACACTCAGTCTCTAGTTGTCATGTATAATGCACCGAAACTATAGCTCCCTTTCCACATCCACACCCCACAAAACTTTCCATGGTTTACCCCACACGCTTCACATGCCCTGGTTCAATCCATTGACAGCACATCAACCCCGGTATACCACATCATTCCAATTCACTCTATCCCTTGCATGCCTTTCACCTTCCTGCATGTTCAGGCCCCAATCACTCAAAATCTTTTTTTAATCCATCTTTCCACTTCCAATTTGGTCTCCCACTTCTCCTAGTTCCCTCTACCTCTGACACAAATATCCTCTTGGTCAATCTTTCCTCAGTCATTCTCTCCATGTGACCGAACCATTTCAAACACCCTCTTCTGCTCTCTCAACCACACTCTTTTTATTACCACACATCTCTCTTACCCTTTCATTACTTAGTCGATCAAACCACCTCACACCACATATTGTCCTCAAACATCTCATTTCCAGCACATCCACCCTCCTCTGCACAACTCTGTCTATAGCCCACGCCTCGCAACCATATACCATTGTTGGAACCACTATTCCTTCAAACATACCCATTTTTGCTTTCCGAGATAATGTTCTCGATTTCTACACATTCTTCAATGCTCCCAGAAGTTTCGCCCCCTCCCCCACCCTATGATTCACTTCTGCTTCCATGGTTCCATCTGCTGCCAAATCCACTCCCAGATATCTAAAACACTTCACATCCTCTAGTTTTTCTCCATTCAAACTTACCTCCCAATTGACTTGTCCCTCAACCCTACTGTATCTAATAACCTTGCTCTTATTCACATTTACTTTCAGCTCTCTTCTTTCACACACTTTACCAAACTCAGTCACCAGCTTCTGCAGTTTCTCACACAAATCAGCCACCAGCGCTGTATCATCAGCGTACAACAACTGACTCACTTCCCAAGCTATCTCATCCACAACAGACTGCATACTTGCCCCTCTTTCCAGAACTCTTGCATTTACCTTCCTAACAACCCCATCCATAAACAAATTAAACAATCATGGAGACATCACGCACCACCCCTGCCGCAAACCTAAATTCACTGAGAACCAGTCACTTTCCTCTCTTCCTACACGTACACATGCTTTACAGAAGTGGTAGAGGATGTGTGGATCAGGTGTTTGCTTTGAAGAATGTATGTGAGAAATACTTAGAAAAGCAAATGGATTTGTATGTAGCTTTTATGGATCTGGAGAAGGCATATGATAGAGTTGATAGAGATGCTCTGTGGAAGGTATTAAGAATATACGGTGTGGGGAAAAGTTGTTAGAAGCAGTGAAAAGTTTTTATCGAGGATGTAAGGCATGTGTACGTGTAGGAAGAGAGGAAAGTGATTGGTTCTCAGTGAATGTAGGTTTGCGGCAGGGGTGTGTGATGTCTCCATGGTTGTTTAATTTGTTTATGGATGGGGTTGTTAGGGAGGTAAATGCAAGAGTTTTGGAAAGAGGGGCAAGTATGAAGTCTGTTGGGGATGAGAGAGCTTGGGAAGTGAGTCAGTTGTTGTTCGCTGATGACACAGCGCTGGTGGCTGATTCATGTGTGAAACTGCAGAAGCTGGTGACTGAGTTTGGTAAAGTGTGTGAAAGAAGAGAGCTGAAAGTAAATGTGAATAAGAGCAAGGTTATTAGATACAGTAGGGTTGAGGGACAAGTCAATTGGGAGGTAAGTTTGAATGGAGAAAAACTAGAGGAAGTGAAGTGTTTTAGATATCTGGGAGTGGATTTGGCAGCAGATGGAACCATGGAAGCAGAAGTGAAATCATAGGGTGGGGGAGGGGGCGAAAGTTCTGGGGGCCTTGAAGAATGTGTGGAAGTCGAGAACATTATCTCGGAAAGCAAAAATGGGTATGTTTGAAGGAATAGTGGTTCCAACAATGTTGTATGGTTGCGAGGCGTGGGCTATGGATAGAGTTGTGCGCAGGAGGATGGATGTGCTGGAAATGAGATGTTTGAGGACAACGTGTGGTGTGAGGTGGTTTGATCGAGTGAGTAACGTAAGGGTAAGAGAGATGTGTGGAAATAAAAAGAGCGTGGTTGAGAGAGCAGAAGAGGGTGTTTTGAAGTGGTTTGGGCACATGGAGAGGATGAGTGAGGAAAGATTGACCAAGAGGATATATGTGTCGGAGGTGGAGGGAACAAGGAGAAGAGGGAGACCAAATTGGAGGTGGAAAGATGGAGTGAAAAAGATTTTGTGTGATCGGGGCCTGAACATGCAGGAGGGTGAAAGGAGGGCAAGGAATAGAGTGAATTGGAGCGATGTGGTATACCGGGGCTGACGTGCTGTCAGTGGATTGAATCAAGGCATGTGAAGCGTCTGGGGTAATCCATGGAAAGCTGTGTAGGTATATTTGCGTGTGTGGACGTATGTATATACATGTGTATGGGGGGGGGTTGGGCCATTTCTTTCATCTGTTTCCTTGCACTACCTCGCAAACGCGGGAGACAGCGAAAAAAAAAAAAAAAAAAAAAAAAAAAAAAACCTTCCACAGAGCATCTCTATCAGCTCTATCATATGCCTTCTCCAGATCCATAAATGCTACATACAAATCCATTTGCTTTTCTAAGTATTTCTGACATGCATTCTTCAAAGCAAACTCCGGATCCACACATCCTCTACCACTTCTGAAACCACACTGCTCTTCCCCAATCTGATGCTCTGTACATTTCTTCACCCTCTCAATCAATACCCTCCCATATAATTTACAGGGAATTCTCAACAGACTTATACCTCTGTAATTTGAGCACTCACTTTTATACCCTTTGCCTTTGTACAATGGCACTATGAAAGCATTCCGCCAATCCTCAGGCACCTCACCATGAGTCATACATACATTCAATAACCTTACCAACCAGTCAACAATACAGTCACCCCCTTTTTTAATAAATTCCACTGCAATACCATCCAAACCTGCTGCCTTGCTGGCTTTCATCTTCCGCAAAGCTTTTACCACCTCTTCTCTGTTTACCAAATCATTCTCCCTAACCCTCTCACTTTGCACACCACCTTGACCAAAAACACCCTATATCTGCCACTCTATCATCAAACACATTCAACAAAACTTCAAAATACTCACTCCATCTCCTTCTCACATCACCACTACTTGTTATCACCTCCTCATTAGCCCCCTTCACTGATGTTCCCATTTGTTCCCTCGTCTTACACACTTTATTTACCTCCTTCCAAAACATCTTTTTATTCTCCCTAAAATTTAATGATACTCCCTCACCCCAACTCTCATTTGCCCTCTTTTTCACCTCTTTCACCTTTCTCTTGACCTCCTGCCTCTTTCTTTTATACATCTCCCACTCATTTGCATTATTTCCCTACAAAAATCATCCAAATGACTCTCTTCTCTTTCACTAATAATCTTACTTCTTCATCCCACCACTCACTACCCTTTCTAATGTGCCCACCTCCCTCGCTTCTCATGCCACAGGCATCTTTTGCACAAACCATCACTGCTTCCCTAAATACATCCCATTCCTCCTCCACTCCCCTTATGTCCTTTGTTCTCACCTTTTTCCATTCTGTATTCAGTCTCTCATGGTACTTCCTCACACAAATCTCCTTCCCAAGCTCACTTACTCTCACCACTCTCTTCACCCCAGCACTCTCTTCTTTTCTGAAAACCTCTACAAATCTTCATTTTCGCCTCCACAAGATAATGATCAGACATCCCTCCAGTTGCACCTCTAAGTACATTAACATGCAAAAGTCTCTCTTTCGCGCGCCGATCAATTAACACATAATCCAATAACGCTCTCTGGCCATCTCTTCTACTTACATACGTATACTTATGTGCATCTCTTTTTTTGAACCAGATATTCCCAATCACCTGCCCTTTTTCAGCACATAAATCTACAAGCTCTTCACCATTTCCATTTACAACACCGAACACTCCATGTACACCAATTATTCCCTCAACAACTGCCACATTACTCACCTTTGCATTCAAATCACCCACCACTATAACCCAGTCTTGTGCATCAAAACTACTAACACACTCACTCAACTGCTCCCAGAACACTTGCCTCTCATGATCTTTCTTCTCATGCCCAAGTGCATATGCACCAATAATCATCCATCTCTCTCCATAAAGTGCAATGCATGGTGGACAGAAGAGATTAGAAGTCCTGTGGAAGAGAAGAAAAAGCCAAATGGTAGATTGCTCAATATGAATGTACCAGCAGAAGTTCAGCAAAAGAGGAGGGAAGAATATAAAATACATAAGCAAAATGTTAAGAAGCTGATAGGGGAAAGCAAAGGAAGATTCAAAGAAGATTTTGGAAGGAAGTTAAGTGAAAAGTTTTGGGATAATAAGAAACTATAATGGAAGGAGGTGTAAAAGGAAAGAGTTGGATATAAGAGTGGAAATGTTAATGTGAGAAGTAAGAAAGGGGAATCAAAAGAAGGAAGTGAAAGGAAGATAGTATGAGTATTTTGAAGAGCTGATGAATGTGGGAGAAAGGGAGGAAGCAGTACTTACATCCATGGGTATGGAGGATGGAAGAAAGAGGAAACATGTGCAAGGGCCTATAGCAAAAAGGGAGGTAAGAAGGGCAATAAATGAGGCTGAAGGTAGGAAAGGCACCAGATGTGGATGGGATTATGGCTGAAATCCTAAAGTATGGTGGAGAAAGTGTGATAGAGTGGAGACATCTTTTGTGTAATTCATCATGAAAACAAAAGGTTGTACCTGAGGATTGGGTGAAAGCTTTTATTGTTCCTTTATTCAAAGGAAAAGGTGCTGAGGATGTATGTAGCAATTATAGGGGAATAATTCTGTTACGTATACCAGGGAAAGTATATAGAAGAATGTAGGAAAAGTATATGGAAGTGACTGAATGCAAAATAAGTGAGAGGCAAGGGGGTTTTGAAAAGATAGGGGATGAGTGGATTAGATTTTCGTAGTAAAGGTGACAGTGGAAAAGTATTTTGCAAAAGGTAAAAAGTTGTATGCATCTTTTACGAATCTGGAGAAAGCATATGACAGAGCTGAGTGTAATTCTTTATGGGATGTATTATGGATATATGGTGTAGGGGGACAATTCTTGGATGGTGTGAAAGCCTTCTATAGAAGAACAAATGTGTGTGTAGGAATGGATGAAAAGTTCAGTGAAAGTTTTTGGATATATGAAGGTGTGAGGCAGGGCTGTGTGATGTCATCATGGCTTTTTAATATGTATATGGATGGAGTGATAAGAGAGATGAAAGCAAAACTAGGGAAAAGGGATGCAGAAACTGAGTGCCACATTGAAGGTATAGACTTTGTAAAATTGTATAAAGTGAAAGAAGAAAGTGTAATAAATTGTGCTTTGGATATGGGGAGAGAAAAACTAGAAGAAATGAGAAAATTCAAGTATCTAGGAGCTGTCTTGGTTGGGTTTGGTGAAATGGAAGGAGAGATATGGAAGAGAGCAGTACAGGGTAGAAATGTTATTGGGCCCCTTAATAGAATAATGAAGGGTAGAGGTGTAAGTATGGAAGTGAAGAGAGGATTAAGGGACAACATGGACATGGAATGAGTCACAGAGATCAAGTATCAAGGCTGTGGAAATGAGTTATTTGAATACAGCATATGGTGTAACTAGATGGAATGAAGAAAGAAATGAAAGGGTGTATAAAAGATGTGGTATGGCAGGAAATGCAAAGGGAATAAATGCTGGATTGGTAGAATGGGTGAAACGTAGTACTTTGAGGTAGTATGGGCATGCGGAAAGAATGCAGGACTGGAAGTTTAGCAAGGAGAGTGAATGACAGTACAATTAAAGAGGTTGGTGTGAGAGGAAGACCACCCGTGACATGAGCAAATAGGTTGGAGAAATACTGGAAGGAGAGAAATGGTGGAAGAATGAGTGGCATGGTGTATGAGATGGAGGCATGTAAGAGCAAGAATAAGTGGAGGTTCTTTTGCCAAGGCCACACCTTGGTGGAAGTTCCTGGAAGAAATGGGCATCATTGATAAAGCTAAATGGACAGACAGTCCTTTTAACTTTACTATTCACGACATTGTGTTTTGCTCTCCTTTTCCTCTGTTGATTCTTATTTTTTGGGTGATTTTGCTTTTTTCTTTTTTTCCTCCTTCAATATCTTAAACATTCATTCCACCATGCTATACTTTGACAACCTATACAGTACTGCACATATTCATGGCAGATACTAATAATGCATTCATAAAGTGATTCCACATCATCTTAAACTTACCTCATGTTATTTCAGATCCCCTCAGCTTTTCATATTTCATTTTTCTGCTTTTCTATCTCTATCCCTCTCATTATCTTCAATCATATTTCTAGTCCTAAGCTACACACAAGAAAAAGTTAACCTACATCTTACCCATATGATATGGCAACTCCCCTTCCCCAATCCACTCCTAAATTGCATATAATGCAAATTAACTGTCATATTCCTTCCTCTCAGAACATATCAATCATGTCTACCCTGGCTTCTCAATGTCTAAATGACTAACTGTGTTTGAATTATTCATTTGCAACACTCATGCCTAGTAATGCATATAATCCATGACTTTATTTACCAATGTCAACTAGGGAAATATAGTCATTAATTTCTACCTCCTCCAGTCTGTCTCACATCGATCCATTCAAGTAACCCATCACTCTCAAATGATCCACTGTAATCAATATAGTTAGAAGAGAGATGAAGGAAAAGCCATACCAGATGTGTAAGCAGTATTCCATACTTTGTGCAGTGGCAGTATCATAACCAATGAGGTTAGGAGGTGCTGCTACTGCAGTGCGGGCTCAAAAATTGGGGAAAAATTTTGAAATTTCTGTGCCTCAAGGGGATATTTTAGTTTTCTGGAGTATCCAAATCTCTTTCCACCTTCTTATAATGACCTTCTTATTGTACCTTTAAGGGTGGAGCCAGAAGGTAAAGGCATTGCCCAACTCCATCAAGGCAACAGTAGTCTATTAAATCTAAACACTTAAGGTATGCTGGGGTTTTAGATCTTTGGACAATTTGGTAGCCCCACTGCCTTTGGGAAATGCTGTAATGGAGTTGCCCTCTGCCAGCAGCCTGTCAAGGGCGAGGCAAAAAAAGGCTTAGAAGTGGCACTGGAGTCTACTAGTTATGCTGAGGAGTAAGAGGTACAAGCAAATGAGGGTGATGGCTCTGAATGCAAATGGGTTGAATGGTGAGAGAAAAAGGAGGGTACTTGTGGAGGAATTCACAAGTTATAGTTTGGATGTGCTAGGAATTGGGGAAACCCATATCCTTGGGCCTCAGGGCATATGAAGTGAAAATGGAAATGATGAATGTAAGTTACAGGAGAGCATGGAAGAAGTGGTATCAAAGTAAATGAATAAAAATCATCTTTTAAGAGAGAAAGAAGGATGGGCAATTATGCTATCACTGAGAGTATGGGAGGGTGTTACAGAGCATGGATGGAATGGATCAAGAATAGTGTGCGTGAAAGGAAAGATTGGAATTGTGAAATATGCATGTGTATGTGTACATGTGCCTGTGAATATGGAGACTGCATTAGGTAAGGATGAATTGGAGCATTGCTGGAGAAATTCGAATGACTGTATAAATGGTTTTGAGGAGGAGAGCAAGGTGGTTGTAAAAATGGGTAATATGAATGTGAAGGTGGGATGTAATTAAATTGGCAAGATAGTAAATTGGGAGTGCCTGGAGTAAATGAGAATGGAATTTACCTAAAGGATGTCTGTGCAAGGAAGGGTTTATTCCTTGCAAACACCATTTTTCAGCAAAAGATGATTCACAGGTATACATGGATGTGCAATGATGGAGAACAAAAGAGTTTGAGTGACTATGTGGCAATGGATGACAGGTTGAGAGAGGTTGTGGTAGATGTTAAAGTTGTGTGAGAATTCTTTGGAAACTCTGTGACCATTTCGTGTTTCTTGTGGGGGTGAGGATTCAGAAGTGGAGGTATGGCATAAGGAATAATGATGATGTAAAAATGTTAACAAGAGAGAAAATGAATCAGAAAGAATACCAGGTGAATGACTGAAAGTTTAGATGGAAGTGTAATGAATGTAGGGGTGCAGTTACATGTGAATGAGGTACTTAAATTGTTTTTAAAGTAAAACTGTCAAAGGCTGTAAAATTAGTAGCAGGATACAAGGTTGTGAGATATGAGGATGAAATGGAAAATGCATGGTGTACAGATAAGATTCGATATACTATGGATGAGAAGAAAAAGGCATCTGGTAGACTACTCAAAACAAAAGTACCAGCAGAAGTTCAGAAAAGTAGGAGGGAAAAATATAAGATGCGTAAGGAGAATCTCAAAAAAAAAAGTCTGCAGATTTTGAAAGAAAACTGAGTAAAAAGTTTGAAAAAAATAAGAAATTGTACTCAAAGGAGATGAAAAATGAAAGAGGTGCAGGTAAGAATGGAAATCTTAATGTGAGAAGTAACAGAGTGGAGCTGCTGAATCAAAGGATTAAGTGAATGTAAGATGGAAAGAGAATTTTGAAGAACTGATGAATGTTGGAGAAGGTAAAACAGCAGTTGTTTCACACATGGACACAGAGGATAGTAGAAGAAGGATACAAGCACTTGGGCCTACAGCATGAGGAGAAGAAAAAATGGCAATAATGAGGATAAAGGATGGAAATGCACCTGAAGTGAGTGGGATTACAGATGAAATGCTGAAGTATGGAACACAAAGCATGATACAGTGGATGCATTTGATATGTAATATAGCATGGAAACAGAAGGTTGTGCCTTAGGACTGGGTGAAAGCTATTACTGTTCTTTCATTCAAAGAAAAAAGTAATAAGGATTTATGCAGCAATCATAGGGGAATAAGTCCACTAAGTATATGAGGAAAAGTATATGCAACAGTGATGATTGACAGAGTGATGGGAGTGACTGACGGCAGATTAAGTGGAGAGTAAATGATTTTGGGAAAGGTGGGAAATGTGTAGATCAGATTTTTGTGTTGAAAATGAGGTAAGAAACTGTATGTAGCTTGTATGGATCTGGAGATAGCATGAGTCAAGTGGAATGCTTTATAAGATGCATTTACAATATATGGGGTAGGGAGCAAAATTGATGGTTGGTGTGACAAGCCTTCTAGCACATGCAAGTGTAAAAGTGGATGGAGAATTGAGCGTAAGTTTCAGTATACATGTGGATGTGAGAGAGAGCTGTGCAATGTCACCCTGGCTTTTTAATATATATATATATATATATATTTATATTTATTTTATTATACTTTGTCGCTGTCTCCCGCGTTTGCGAGGTAGCGCAAGGAAACAGACGAAAGAAATGGCCCAACCCCCCCCATACACATGTATATACATACGTCCACACACGCAAATATACATACCTACACAGCTTTCCATGGTTTACCCCAGACGCTTCACATGCCCTGCTTCAATCCACTGACAGCACGTCAACCCCGGTATACCACATCGCTCCAATTCACTCTAATCCTTGCCCTCCTTTCACCCTCATGCATGCTCAGGCACCGATCACACAAAATCTTTTTCACTCCATCTTTCCACCTCCAATTTGGTCTCCCTCTTCTCCTTGTTCCCTCCACCTCCGACACATATATCCTCTTGGTCAATCTTTCCTCACTCATCCTCTCCATGTGCCCAAACCACTTCAAAACACCCTCTTCTGCTCTCTCAACCACGCTCTTTTTATTTCCACACATCTCTCTTACCCTTATGTTACTCACTCGATCAAACCACCTCACACCACACATTGTCCTCAAACATCTCATTTCCAGCACATCCATCCTCCTGCGCACAACTCTATCCATAGCCCACGCCTCGCAACCATACAACATTGTTGGAACCACTATTCCTTCAAACAACCCATTTTTGCTTTCCGAGATAATGTTCTCGACTTCCACACATTCTTCAAGGCCCCCAGGATTTTCGCCCCCTCCCCCACCCTATGATCCACTTCCGCTTCCATGGTTCCATCCGCTGCCAGATCCACTCCCAGATATCTAAAACACTTCACTTCCTCCAGTTTTTCTCCATTCAAACTCACATCCCAATTGACTTGACCCTCAACCCTACTGTACCTAATAACCTTGCTCTTATATATATATATATATTTTTTTTTTTTTTTTTTTTTTTTATACTTTGTCGCTGTCTCCCGCGTTTGCGAGGTAGCGCAAGGAAACAGACGAAAGAAATGGCCCAACCCTCCCCATACACATGTACATACACACGTCCACACACGCAAACATACATACCTACACAGCTTTCCATGGTTTACCCCGGACGCCTCACATGCCCTGATTCAATCCACTGACAGCACGTCAACCCCTGTATACCACATCGCTCCAATTCACTCTATTCCTTGCCCTCCTTTCACCCTCCTGCATGTTCAGGCCCCGATCACACAAAATCCTTTTCACTCCATCTTTCCACCTCCAATTTGGTCTCCCTCTTCTCCTCGTTCCCTCCACCTCCGACACATATATCCTCTTGGTCAATCTTTCCTCACTCATTCTCTCCATGTGCCCAAACCATTTCAAAACACCCTCTTCTGCTCTCTCAACCACGCTCTTTTTATTTCCACACATCTCTCTTACCCTTACGTTACTCACTCGATCAAACCACCTCACACCACACATTGTCCTCAAACATCTCATTTCCAGCACATCCATCCTCCTGCGCACAACTCTATCCATAGCCCACGCCTCGCAACCATACAACATTGTTGGAACTACTATTCCTTCAAACATACCCATTTTTGCTTTCCGGGATAATGTTCTCGACTTCCACACATTTTTCAAGGCTCCCAAAATTTTCGCCCCCTCCCCCACCCTATGATCCACTTCCGCTTCCATGGTTCCATCCGCTGCCAGATCCACTCCCAGATATCTAAAACACTTCACTTCCTCCAGTTTTTCTCCATTCAAACTCACCTCCCAATTGACTTGACCCTCAACCCTACTGTACCTAATAACCTTGCTCTTATTCACATTTACTCTTAACTTTCTTCTTCCACACACTTTACCAAACTCAGTCACCAGCTTCTGCAGTTTCTCACATGAATCCGCCACCAGCGCTGTATCATCAGCGAACAACAACTGACTCACTTCCCAAGCTCTCTCATCCCCAACAGACCTCATACTTGCCCCTCTTTCCAAGACTCTTGCATTTACCTCCCTAACAACCCCATCCATAAACAAATTAAACAACCATGGAGACATCACACACCCCTGCCGCAAACCTACATTCACTGAGAACCAATCACTTTCCTCTCTTCCTACACGTACACATGCCTTACATCCTCGATAAAAACTTTTCACTGCTTCTAACAACTTGCCTCCCACACCATATATTCTTAATACCTTCCACAGAGCATCTCTATCAACTCTATCATATGCCTTCTCCAGATCCATAAATGCTACATACAAATCCATTTGCTTTTCTAAGTATTTCTCACATACATTCTTCAAAGCAAACACCTGATCCACACATCCTCTCCCACTTCTGAAACCACACTGCTCTTCCCCAATCTGATGCTCTGTACATGCCTTCACCCTCTCAATCAATACCCTCCCATATAATTTACCAGGAATACTCAACAAACTTATACCTCGGTAATTTGAGCACTCACTCTTATCCCCCTTGCCTTTGTACAATGGCACTATGCACGCATTCCGCCAATCCTCAGGCACCTCACCATGAGTCATACATACATTAAATAACCTTACCAACCAGTCAACAATACAGTCACCCCCTTTTTTAATAAATTCCACTGCAATACCATCCAAACCTGCTGCCTTGCCGGCTTTCATCTTCCGCAAAGCTTTTACTACCTCTTCTCTGTTTACCAAATCATTTTCCCTAACCCTCTCACTTTGCACACCACCTCGACCCAAACACCCTATATCTGCCACTCTGTCATCAGACACATTCAACAAACCTTCAAAATACTCATTCCATCTCCTTCTCACATCACCACTACTTGTTATCACCTCCCCATTTACGCCCTTCACTGAAGTTCCCATTTGCTCCCTTGTCTTACGCACCCTATTTACCTCCTTCCAGAACATCTTTTTATTCTCCCTAAAATTTACTGATAGTCTCTCACCCCAACTCTCATTTGCCCTTTTTTTCACCTCTTGCACCTTTCTCTTGACCTCCTGTCTCTTTCTTTTATACTTCTCCCACTCAATTGCATTTTTTCCCTGCAAAAATCGTCCAAATGCCTCTTTCTTCTCTTTCACTAATACTCTTACTTCTTCATCCCACCACTCACTACCCTTTCTAAACAGCCCACCTCCCACTCTTCTCATGCCACAAGCATCTTTTGCGCAATCCATCACTGATTCCCTAAATACATCCCATTCCTCCCCCACTCCCCTTACTTCCATTGTTCTCACCTTTTTCCATTCTGTACACAGTCTCTCCTGATACTTCTTCACACAGGTCTCCTTCCCAAGCTCACTTACTATATATATATATAGATATAGATATCTGGGAGTGGATCTGGCAGTGGATGGAACCATGGAAGCGGAAGTGGATCATAGGGTGGGGGAGGGGGCGAAAATTCTGGGAGCCTTGAAGAATGTGTGGAAGTCGAGAACATTATCTCGGAAAGCAAAAATGGGTATGTTTGAAGGAATAGTGGTTCCAACAATGTTGTATGGTTGCGAGGCGTGGGCTATGGATAGAGTTGTGTGCAGGAGGATGGATGTGCTGGAAATGAGATGTTTGAGGACAATGTGTGGTGTGAGGTGGTTTGATCGAGTAAGTAACGTAAGGGTAAGAGAGATGTGTGGAAATAAAAAAAGCGTGGTTGAGAGAGCAGAAGAGGGTGTTTTGAAATGGTTTGGTCACATGGAGAGAATGAGTGAGGAAAGATTGACCAAGAGGATATATGTGTCGGAGGTGGAGGGAACGAGGAGAAGATGGAGACCAAATTGGAGGTGGAAAGATGGAGTGAAAAAGATTTTGTGTGATCGGGGCCTGAACATGCAGGAGGGTGAAAGGAGGGCAAGGAATAGAGTGAATTGGAGCGATGTGGTATACCGGGGTTGACGTGCTGTCAGTGGATTGAATCAAGGCATGTGAAGCGTCTGGGGTAAACCATGGAAAGCTGTGTAGGTAAGTATATTTGCGTGTGTGGACGTATGTATATACATGTGTATGGGGGTGGGTTGGGCCATTTCTTTCGTCTGTTTCCTTGCGCTACCTCGCAAACGCGGGAGACAGCGAGAAAGCAAAAAAAAAATATATATATATATATATATTTTTTTTTTATACGATTCGCCATTTCCTGCATTTGCGAGGTAGCGTTAAGAACAGAGGACTGGGCCTTAGAGGGAAAATCCTAACCTGGCCCCCTTCTCTGTTCCTTCTTTTGGAAAATTAAAAAAAAACGAGAGGGGAGGATTTCCAGCCACCCGCTCCCTCCCCTTTTAGTCGCCTTCTACGACACGCAGGGAATACGTGGGAAGTATTCTTTCTCCCCTATCCCCAGGGATATATATATATATATATATATATATATATATATATATATATATATATATATATATATATATATACATATATATATTTATTTATTTATTTATTTATTTTGCTTTGTCGCTGTCTCCCGCATTAGTGAGGTAGCACAAAGAAACAGACGAAAGAATGGCCCAACCCACCCACATACACATGTATATACATACATGTCCACACACAGCACATATACATACCTATACATCTCAATGTATACATATATATACACACACAGACATATACACATATACCCATGTACATTATTCATACTGTCTGCCTTTATTCAACACATGGAATAACAACACCCTCCTCCCTCATGTGTGCGAGGTAGCGCTAGGAAAAGACAACAAAGGCCCCATTCATTCACACTCAGTCTCTAGCTGTCATGTAATAATGCACCGAAACCACAGCTCCCTTTCCACATCCAGGCAACACAGAACTTTCCATGCTTTACCCCAGACGCTTCAAATGCCTTCGTTCAATCCATTGACAGTACGTCGACCCCAGTATACCACATCATTCCAATTCACTCTATTCCTTGCATGACTTTCAACCTCCTCCATGTTCAGGCCCCAATCACTCAAAATCATTTTCACTCCATCTTTCCACCTCCAATTTGGTCTCCCACTTCTCGTTCCATCCACCTCTGACACATATATCCTCCTGGTCAATCTTTCCTCACTCATTCTCTCCATGTGACCAAACCTTTTCAAAACACCCTCTTCTGCTCTCTCAACTACACTCTTTTTATTACCACACATCTCTCTTACCCTGTTATTACTTACTCGATCAAACCACCTCACACCACATATTGTCCTCAAACATCTCATTTCGAGCACCTCCACCCTCCTCCACACAACTCTATCCATAACCCATGCCTCGCAACCATATGACATTGTTGGAACCACTATTCCTTCAAACATACCCATTTTTGCTTTCTGAGATAATGTTCTCGACTTCCACACATTCTTCAACACTCCCAGAATTTTTGCCCCCTCCCCCACTGTATGATTCACTTTCGCTTCCATGGTTCCATATGCTGCCAAATCCGCTCCCAGATATCTAAAACACTTCACTTCCTCCAGTATTCTCCATTCAAACTTACCTCCCAACTGACTTGACCCTCAACCCTACTGTACCTAATAACCTTGCTCTTATTCACATTTACTCTCAACTTTCTTTTTTCTTACACTTTACCAAACTCAGTCACCAGCTTCTACAGTTTCTCACATGAATCAGCCACCAGCGCTGTATCATCAGTGAACAACAACTGACTCACCTCCCAAGCTCTCTCATCCACAACAGATTGCATACTTGCTCCTCTTTCCAAAACTCTTGCATTCACCTCCCTCTCTCTCTCTCTCTCTCTCTCTCTCTCTCTCTCTCTCTCTCTCTCTCTCTCTCTCTCTCTCTCTCTCTCTCTATATATATATATATATATATATATATATATATATATAGAGGAAAAAGGTGAGAACAATGGAAGTAAGGGGAGTGGGGGAGGAATAGAATGTATTTAGGGAATCAGTGATGGATTGCACAAAAGATGCTTGTGGCATGAGAAGAGTGGGAGGTGGGTTGATTAGAAAGGGTAGTGAGTGGTGGGATGAAGAAGTAAGATTATTAGTGAAAGAGAAGAGAGAGGCATTTGGACGATTTTTGCAGGGAAAAAATGCAATTGAGTGGGAGATGTATAAAAGAAAGAGACAGGAGGTCAAGAGAAAGGTGCAAGAGGTGAAAAAGAGGGCAAATGAGAGTTGGGGTGAGAGAGTATCATTGAATTTTAGGGAGAATAAAAAGATGTTCTGGAAGGAGGTAAATAAAGTGCGTAAGACAAGGGAGCAAATGGGAACTTCAGTGAAGGGCGCAAATGGGGAGGTGATAACAAGTATTGGTGATGTGAGGAGATGGAGTGAGTATTTTGAAGGTTTGTTGAATGTGTTTGATGATAGAGTGGCAGATATAGGGTGTTTTTGGTCGAGGTGGTGTGCAAAGTGAGAGGGTTAGGGAAAATGATTTGGTAAACAGAGAAGAGGTAGTAAAAGCTCTGCGGAAGATGAAAGCCGGCAAGTCGGCAGGTTTGGATGGTATTGCAGTGGAATTTATTAAAAAAGGGGGTGACTGTATTGTTGACTGGTTGGTAAGGTTATCTAATGTATGTATGACTCATGGTGAGGTGCCTGAGGATTGGCAGAATGTGTGCATAGTGCCATTGTACAAAGGCAAAGGGGATAAGAGTGAGTGCTCAAATTACAGAGGTATAAGTTTGTTGAGTATTCCTGGTAAATCATATGGGAGGGTATTGATTGAGAGGGTGAAGGCATGTACAGAGCATCAGATTGGGGAAGAGCAGTGTGGTTTCAGAAGTGGTAGAGGATGTGTGGACCAGGTGTTTGCTTTGAAGAATGTATGTGAGAAATACTTAGAAAAGCAAATGGATTTGTATGTAGCATTTATGGATCTGGAGAAGGTATTTGATAGAGTTGATAGAGATGCTCTGTGGAAGGTATTAAGAATATATGGTGTGGGAGGCAAGTTGTTAGAAGCAGTGAAAAGTTTTTATCGAGGATGTAAGGCATGTGTACGTGTAGGAAGAGAGGAAAGTGATTGGTTCTCAGTGAATGTAGGTTTGCGGCAGGGGTGTGTGATGACTCCATGGTTGTTTAATTTGTTTATGGATGGGGTCAGTTTGTTTGGTGAGTCAGTTGTTGTTCGCTGACGATACAGCGCTGGTGGCTGATTCATGTGAGAAACTGCAGAAGCTGGAGACTGAGTTTGGTAAAGTGTGTGAAAGAAGAAAGTTAAGAGTAAATGTGAATAAGAGCAAGGTTATTAGGTACAGTAGGGTTGAGGGTCAAGTCAATTGGGAGGTAAGTTTGAATGGAGAAAAACTGGAGGAAGTAAAGTGTTTTAGATATCTGGGAGTGGATCTGGCAGCGGATGGAACCATGGAAGCGGAAGTGAATCATAGGGTGGGGGAGGGGGCGAAAATCCTGGGAGCCTTGAAGAATGTGTGGAAGTCGAGAACATTATCTCAGAAAGCAAAAATGGGTATGTTTGAAGGAATAGTGGTTCCAACAATGTTTTATGGTTGCGAGGCGTGGGCTATGGATAGAGTTGTGCGCAGGAGGGTGGATGTGCTGGAAATGAGATGTTTGAGGACAATGTGTGGTGTGAGGTGGTTTGATCGAGTAAGTAATGTAAGGGTAAGAGAGATGTGTGGAAAAAGAGCGTGGTTGAGTGAGCAGAAGAGGGTGTTTTGAAATGGTTTGGGCACATGGAGAGAATGAGTGAGGAAAGAATGACCAAGAGGATATATGTGTCGGAGGTGGAGGGAAAGAGGAGAAGTGGGAGACCAAATTGGAGGTGGAAAGATGGAATGAAAAAGATTTTGTGTGATCGGGGCCTGAACATGCAGGAGGGTGAAAGGAGGGCAAGGAATAGAGTGAATTGGATCGATGTGGTATACCGGGATTGACGTGCTGTCAGTCGATTGAATCAGGGCATGTGAAGCGTCTGGGGTAAACCATGGAAAGTTGTGTGGGGCCTGGATGTGGAAAGGGAGCTGTGGTTTTGGGCATTATTGCGTGGCAGCTAGAGACTGAGTGTGAACGAATGGGGCCTTTGTTGTCTTTTCCTAGTGCTACCTCGCACACATGAAGGGGGAGGGGGAAGGTATTCCATGTGTGGCGAGGTGGCAATGGGATTGAATGGGGGCAGACAGTGTGAATTGTGTGCATGGGTATATATGTATGTGTCTGTGTATGTATATATATGTGTACATTGAGATGTATAGGTATGTATATTTGCGTGTGTGGACGTGTGTGTGTATACATTGTGTATGGGGGTGGGTTGGGCCATTTCTTTCGTCTGTTTCCTTGCGCTACCTCGCAAACGCGGGAGACAGCGACAAAGCAAAATAAATAAATAAATAAAATATATATATATATATATATATATATATATATATATATATATATATATATATATATATATATAAATAAAATAAAATATATAAAATAAATAAAATATATATATATATATATATATATATATATATATATATATATATATATATATATATATATATATATATATATATTTTTTTTTTGCTTTGTCGCTGTCTCCCGCGACTTGCGAGGTAGCGCAAGGAAACATGAAAGAAATGGCCCAACCCACCTCCATACACATGTATATACATACGTCCACACACGCAAATATACATACCTACACAGCTTTCCATGGTTTCCCCCAGACGCTTCACATGCCTTGATTCAATCCACTGACAGCACGTCAACCCCGGTATACCACATCGCTCCAATTCACTCTATTCCTTGCCCTCCTTTCACCCTCCTGCATGTTCAGGCCCCGATCACACAAAATCTTTTCACTCCATCTTTCCACCTCCAATTTGGTCTCCCTCTTCTCCTCGTTCCCTCCACCTCCGACACATATATCCTCTTGGTCAATCTTTCCTCACTCATTCTCTCCATGTGACCAAACCATTTCAAAACACCCTCTTCTGCTCTCTCAACCACGCTCTTTTTATTTCCACACATCTCTCTTACCCTTACGTTACTTACTCGATCAAACCACCTCACACCACACATTGTCCTCAAACATCTCATTTCCAGCACATCCATCCTCCTGCGCACAACTCTATCTACAGTCCACGCCTCGCAACAATACAACATTGTTGGAACCACTATTCCTTCAAACATACCCATTTTTGCTTTCCGAGATAATGTTCTCGACTTCCACACATTCTTCAAGGCTCCTAGAATTTTCGCCCCCTCCCCCATCCTATGATCCACTTCCGCTTCCATGGTTCCATCCACTGCCAGATCCACTCCCAGATATCTAAAACACTTCACTTCCTCCAGTTTTTCTCCATTCAAACTCACCTCCCAATTGACTTGACCCTCAACCCTACTGTACCTAATAACTTTGCTCTTATTCACATTTACTCTCGGCTTTCTTCTTTCACACACTTTACCAAACTCAGTCACCAGCTTCTGCAGTTTCTCACATGAATCAGCCACCAGCGCTGTATTATCAGCGAACAACAACTGACTCACTTCCCAAGCTCTCTCATCCACAACAGACTGCATACCTGCCCCTCTCTCCAAAACTCTTGCATTTACCTTCCTAACAACCCCATCCATAAACAAATCAAACATCCATGGAGACATCACACACCCCTGCCGCAAACCTACATTCACTGAGAACCAATCACTTTCCTCTCTTCCTACACGTAGATATGCCTTACATCCTCAATAAAAACTTTTCACTGCTTTTAACAACTTGCTTCCCACACCATATATTCTTAATACCTTCCATAGAGCATCTCTATCAACTCTATCATATTCCTTCTCCAGATACATAAATGCCATATACAAATCCATTTGCTATTCTAAGTATTTCTCACATACATTCTTCAGAGCAAACACCTGATCCACACAGCCTCTACCACTTCTGAAACCACACTGCTCTTCCCCAATCTGATGCTCTGTACATGCCTTCACCCTCTCAATCAATACCCTCCCATATGATTTCCCAGGAATACTCAACAAACTTATACCTCTGTAATTTGAGCACTCACTTTTATCCCCTTTGTCTTTGTACAATGGCACTATGAAAGCATTCCGCCAATCCTCAGGCACCTCACCATGAGACATACATACATAAAATAACCTTACTAACCAGTCAACAATACAGTCACCCCCTTTTTTTAATAAATTCTACTGCAATATCATCCAAACCCGCTGCCTTGCCAGCTTTCATCTTCCACAAAGCTTTTACTACCTCTTCTCTGTTTACCATATCATTTTCCCTAACCCTCTCACTCTGCACACCACCTCGACCAAAACACCCCATATCTGCCAATCTATCATCAAACACATTCAACAAGATTCAAAATACTCACTCCATCTCCTTCTGACATCACCATTACTTGTTATCATCTCCCCATTAGCCCCCTTCACTGAAGTTCCCATTTGTTCCCTTGTCTTACGCACTTTGTTTACCTCCTTCCAAAACATCTTTTTATTCTCCCTAAAGTTTAATGATACTCTCTCATCCCAACTCTTTTTTCCCCTCTTTTTCACCTCTTGCATCTTTCTCTTGACCTCCTGCCTCTTTCTTTTATACATCTCCCACTCATTTGCATTATTTCCCTGCAAAAATCGTCCAAATGCCTCTCTCTTCTCTTTCACTAACAATCTTACTTTTTCATCCCACCACTCACTACCCTTTCTAATCTGCCCACCTCCCACACTTCTCATGCCACAAGCATCTTTTGCGCAAGCCATCATTGATTCCCTAAATACATTCCATTCCTCCCCACTCCCCTTACGTCCTTAGTTCTCACCTTTTTCCATTCTGTACTCAGTCTCTCCTGGTACTTCTTCACACAAGTCTCCTTCCCAAGCTCACTTACTCTCACCACTCTCTTCACCCCAACATTCTCTCTTCTCTTCTGATAACCTCTACAAATCTTCACCTTCGTCTCCACAAGATAATGATCAGACATCTCTCCAGTTGCACCTCTCAACAGATTAACATCCAAAAGTCTGTCTTTCGCGCACCTAACAATTAACAAGTAATCCAATAATGGTCTCTGGTCATCTCTCCTACTTACATATATATACTTGTGTGTATCTCTCTTTATAAGCCAGGTATTCCCAATCACCAGTCCTTTTTCAGCACATAAATCTACAAGCTCTTCACCATTTCCATTTACAACACTGAACACCCCATGTACACCAGTTATTCCCTCAACTGCCACATTACTCATCTTTGCATTCAAATCACCCATCACTATAACCCGGTCTTGTGCATCAAAACTACTAACACACTCACTCAGCTGTTCCCAAAAGACTTGCCTCTCATGACCTTTCATCTCATGCCCAGGTGTATATGCACCAATAATCACCCATCTCTCTCCATCCACTTTCAGTTTTACCCATATCAATCTAGAGTACACTTTCTTATACTCTATCACGTACTCCCACCACTCTTGTTTCAGGAGTAGTGCTACTCCTTCCCTTGCTCTTGTCCTCTCACCAACCCCTGACTTTACTCTCAAGACATTCCCAAACCACTCTTCCCCTTTACCCTTGAGCTTCGTTCCAGGTTCCTTTCCTCAAACATACTACCTATCTCTCCTTTTTTCTCATATCGGTTACATCCACACACATTTAGACACCCCAATCTAAGCCTTCGAGAAGGATAAGCACTCCCTACATGACTCCTTCTTCTGTTCCCCTTTTAGAAAGTTAAAATACAAGGAGGGGAGGGTTTCTAGCCCCCCCCGTCCGGTCCGGTCCGGTCCCTTTTAGACGCCTTCTGCGAACCATGAGGAATGCATGAGAAGTATTCTTTCTCCCGTATCCCCAGGGATAAATACATATATATATATATTTTGTTTATATTCATTTATTATACTTTGTCGCTGTCTCCTGCGTTTGTGAGGTAAGGCAAGGAAACAGACGAAAGAATCGTCCAACCCACCTACATACATATGTATATACATACATGTCCACACAGGTACATATACATACCTATACATCTCAACGTATACATATATATACACACACAGACATATACATATATACACATGTACATAATTCATACTGTCTGCCCTTATTCATTCCCGTCACCACCCCATCTCATATGATAAAATAAACCCCCTCTCCCCGCATGTGCGCGAGGTAGCACTAAGAAAAGACAACAAAGGCCACATTCGTTCACACCCAGTCTCTAGCTGTCATGTATAATGCACCAAAACCACAGCTTCTTTTCCACATCCAGGCCCCACAGAACTTTCCATGGTTTACCCCAAACGCTTCACATGCCCTGGTTCAATCCAATGACAGCGCGTCGACCCCAGTATACCACATCGTTCCAATTCACTCTATTCCTTGCACGCCTTTCACCCTCCTGCATGTTCAGGCCCCAATCACTTAAAATCTTTTTCACTCCATCTTTCCACTTCCAATTTGGTCTGTCACTTTTCCTCGTTCCCTCCACCTCTGACACATATATCCTCTTTGTCAATCTTTCCTCACTCATTCTCTCCATGTAACCAAACTATTTCAAAACACCCCCTTCTGCTCTCTCAACCACACTCTTTTTATTACCACACATCGCTCTCACCCTTTCATTACTTATTCGATCAAACCACCTCACACCACATAATGTCCTCAAACATATCATTTCCAACAAATCCACCCTCCTCTGCAAAATCCTATCTATAGCCCATGCCTCGCAAACATATAACATTGCTGGAACCACTATTCCTTCAAACACACACATTTTTGCTTTCCGAGATAATGTTCTCGCCTTCCACACATTTTTCAACGCTCCCAGAACTTCGCCCCCTCCCCCACCCAGTGACTCACTTCCACTTCTATGGTTCCATTCACTGCCAAGTCCACTCCTAGATATCTAAAACACTTCACTCCCTACAGTTTTTCTCCATTCAAACCTATCTCCCAATTAACTTGTCCCACAACCCTAATGAACCTAATAAACTTACTCTTATTCACATTCACTCTCAACTTTCTCTTTTCACACACTTTTCCAAAGTCAGTCACCAACTTCTGCAGTTTCTCCCATGAAGAAGCCACTAGAGCTGTATCATCAGCAAGCAACAGTTGACTCACTTACCAGGACCTCTCTTCCCCAACAGACTGTATACTCGCCCCTCTCTCCAAAACTCTTGCATTTATCTCCCTAACAACCCCATCCATAAACAAATTAAAAAACCATGGGGACATCACACACCCCTGCCACTAACCAACCCTCACTGAGAACCAATCATTCTCCTCACTTCCTACTCGTACACATGCCTTACATTCTTGGTAAAAACTTTTCAAAGCTTCTAGCAGCTTACCTCCCACACCATATACTCCTAAGACCTTCCAAAAAGCATCTCTTATCATCCATATCGTATGCCTCCTCCAGATCCTTAAATGCTACATATAAATCCATCTGTTTTTCTAAGTATTTCTCACACACATTCTTCAAAGCAAACACCTGATCCACACATCCTCTACCACTTCTGAAACCTCACTACTCTTCCCCTAATCTGATTCTCTGTACATGTCTTCACCCTCTCAATCAATAGAATCCCATGTAATTTCCCAGGAATACTCAACAAACTTATGCCTCTGTAGTTTGAACACTCACCTTTATCCCCTTTGCCTTTGTACAATGGCACTATGCACACATTCTGCCAATCCTCAGGCACTTCACTATGAGCCATACATTCAATGGATATCCTTACCAATCAATCAACAACACGGTCACCCCCTTTCTTAATAAATTCTACTGCATTACCATCCAGACCCACTGCCTTGCCAGATTTCATCTTCTGGAAAGTTTCGCACACCACCCCAACCAAAACACCCTACATCTGTCACTCTATCATCAGACACATTCAACAAGTCTTCAAAATACTCACTCCATCTCTTTCTCACCCCACCACTACCTGTTATTACTTCCCCCCCTTCACCAATTTTCCCATTTGTTCTATTGTCTTATGCACGTTATTCACCTCTTTCAAAACATCTTTTTATTCACCCTAAAGTTTAGTGATACTCTCTCACCCCAACTCTCATTTGTCGTATTTTTCAACCCTTGAACCTTCCTCTTGACCTCCTACCACTTTCATTTATACATCTCCCAGTCATTTGCACTCCTTCCTTGTAAATATTGTCCAAACACCTCTCTTTTCTCTTTCACTAAGAACTTTACTTCTTCATCCCACCACTCAGTACCCTTTCTAGTCTGCCCACTTCCCACCTTTCTCATGCCACATGTATCTTTTGCACATGCCATCACTACTTCCCGAAATACATCTCATTCCACACACATTCCCCTCATGTCATTCTACACCCAATCTTTCTAGGTACTTCCTCACACAAGTCTCCTTTCCAAGCTCACTTACTTTCACCACTCTCTTTCTTTTCTTTTTTGAAAACCTTTACAAATCTTCGCCTCCACAAGATAGTGATCGGACATCCCTCCAGCTGCCCCTCTCAGTACACTGACATCCAAAAGTCTCTCTTTTACACACCTATCAATTAACACATAATCCAATAATGCCCTTTGACCATCTATCCTACTCACATATGTATACTTATGTATATCTCTCTTTCTAAACTAGGTATTCCCAACCACCAGTCTCTTTTCAGCACACAAATCCACAAGTTCTTTGTCATTCTCATATACATAAATCAATCACTGGCTGCCTGGCAATTACATATACTCAATACCTTTACAAAGAAACAAATATTCTCCCAGTAACAGCACTAGGCCCGTGGTGGCAAATTCAAGTAAATCACAGCAGAAGTTGGTGACTGGCTTTGGAAGAGTGTGTGAGAGGAAATGTGAATAAAAGAAAGGTTGATTATTAGGTTTAGAAAGTGAGGGACAGGTAAGTTGGGGTATGAGTTGGAATGGAGAGAACTTGGAGGAAGTGAAATTATTTTGATATCTGGGAGTGGACATGGTGGCAGAGGGAACCATGATAGCAGAAGTCAGTCATAGGGTGGGGGAGGGGGCAAAGGTTCTGTGAACACTGAAGAATGCGTGGAAATAAGAGATTGTTGTCTGGAAGGGCAAAAATGGGTATGTTTGAAGGTATAGTACTTCTACCAATGTTATATGGATGCAAGGGATGGGCTACAGATGAGTATATGTGGAGGAGGGTGGATGTGCCAGAAATGAAATATTTGAGGATAATAAGTGGTGTGAAAAATATAAAGGTAAGAAAAAATTTGGTAATAAAAGGAGTGTGCTTGAGAGAGCTGAAGAAGGTGTGCTGAAAAGGTTTGGACATATATACAGAATGAGCAAGGAGAGTGTGACAAAAAGGATATTTGTCAGATGTGGAAGGGAAATGCATAAGGGAGAAACCAAACTGGAGATGGAAGGATGGAGTCAAAAAGATTTCAAGTGATCACGGCATGAACATACAGGAGGGCGAAAGGCATAAGGCATACACATGATAGGGTGAATTGGAATGATATGGTATACAGGGGTTGACTGGCAGTCAATGGACTAAACCAGGGCATGTAAAGTGGCTGGAGAAAACCATGGAAAGGTTTGCGGTGCCTGTTTTATGGATAGGGAGCTATAGTTTCAGTGCATTACACGTCACTACAAAATAAATGTGAGCAATGCAGCCTTTCTTCATATGTTCTTTGCTCTACCTAGCACATGTGGGAAACAGCAATCAATCATGAAAAAAAATTCAGTATACTCATTTATATGCATATACATAAAAAGTAGTTCAGTTCAACAGTACAACTGAACAAAGGTTCTAAGTGCTGTAGTTGCAAATATGTCATGGGCATAATTGAAGGTTCTGTCTATGGTGGTTAATAATGAAATGCAATTCTGGTGTTACTATGGAGTATCCAGGAGTCATGAGCAGTGAAAGACTGATTATTCTACTCTTGTTACATGAACTGTAAGTGTTCCCATGCTTTTAATGCCAACAAGATCATTTGGCCTGTAAATAACACTGCAAGAATTGCAAAACTTCATTACTATGCATTCAAATGTAGAAATTCTAGTGTCCCTTTCCCTTTAAGAACATCCATCAAAATCATCCATAAATTAATTTGCTATACAACTACAGGTACACCACCGAATTTCTGGCAACTGATGGTTCAGCACCTCCTTTAGTCCAGACAAAATTACGTGAGGGAACTTGAAATTAGTGCGGCCACCAGACTAGTTCACTGGCGTTGTGTGTAGAGTGCCCTTATTCACATTCTTTACACTGCACTTGTTGGTGGTGATACTGCAATTCTGAGATTCTTAGTTTAAATTTAACCCTAGCTATGGCTTCTAAGACGTATGAGAACATCATTCGTGTTGTCAAACGTAAACACCAGTCCATATCGATCCAAGATAAAGTAGAACTGTTGAAAAAATGGAACGTGGTGTTTCAGTGCATAAGCTGTGTGACATCTACAGTATTGGTTCATCAATTGTTTATAATATATAGAAGCAAAGGGAGAAAATATTGAAATTCTATGCAGACAGCAAATCCAAGAAGCAAATGATGATTAGAAAAACTATGAAAGATGGTAAGAGCACTGGGCACGATCAAGTGATGATGGAATGGTTTTGACAGCGTTGAAGTGATGGAGTGGATTTGTCAGGTAGCATGATAATAGACCAGGCTAAGTTGTTCCATAAAGAACTTAAATTACAACATGAGCATGACCATAGTGAAGGATGGCTTCAAAGATTCAAGAAGCATCATGGAATTTCCATGAATAAAGTGTGCGCAGAAAAGCGGTATGCAAACCACTAAGGAACTGCCAAGTATGTGGATGAATGTGCGAAACTCATAGCTGACGATCATCTCAGTCCTAAGCAAGAGTATAATGTAGACAAAACTGCATTATTCTGGCGGTGCATACCTAGGAAAACTCTAACAATAGAAGACGAAGAAGACCCCACAGGATTCAAACAATCTAAGGACAGACTTACCATCTTAGGGTGCTCAAACATTTGATATTTGATCAATTTGAATTTCAAGCATTCCATGGTATACATTAGACACATGGGAGATGGATAATTAGTGGGTTAGAGGTACGTTGATGAATTATTGTTACGTGACCATAGTTGGTCCAGCAAAATGGTTAATCCAGAAAGGTTTTGGAACCAAGAGTGCCAGAAAATCAGTGGTGTACCTGTATATGGCATACAAATGTTTTGAATTATATGAAAAAATATTATTTCACTTAGCACTGATACAATATAAGAAAACAATACATGTTAGGTTTCTTCATCAATAAAAAGATAGGTGGTTTAATCTCCCCTTTGCAATTTTTGCTTTCACTCACCATTGCTCCTGGATTTAACAGTGAAATAAAACTAACTACTTAAAACTTTATGCAATTTCAGTTTTTGAAACCTTCAGCAAGATTTGGCCTTGAGTGTTGCTTTGTTAAATCATTCAAAACAAATCTTATTTATCAAAAGAAAGACTTCACAAAATCTCCATCTACAAAAGAAATATGAATCAATCACTGGATGTTAGAGCATTATCAACATTCTAAAAATGTAGACATAAAGAATATATACATATACATTATAAAACCTATGCAATATGATTTTCTCTTGCTACCAGGGTGCATAAATTACAGTAAGATCATCTAGAAGTTTCTAATCAAACAATCTAATTTTCTGGTTAATCAGTCAACAACTATGCGGGCCTTCCCAGCTCACACTGGAACTTATAAAAATAGAAACTTACAAAGCTGAAGTTTATGTAAAATATGTAAAGACAGTACAGAATTAAAGCTAATGCAAGTAATAAGTAATAAATTAGAAGGCTTATATATATATATATATATAAAGCTCAATGCTGGGAATTCTTTACTGGCAGCTGGGGTGAATATAAAATTTGCATATAATTGGAGTCTGTTTAAAGGAGATGATTTTGGATATGAAAATGAATTAAGGTAATGTTTAGCTGTAAAGTGAGTGGTAAGCAAGGGGACAGGATTTCTGAAGAGTAATAAGAAAAATATAGCTAGTACAGCTATTTAGAGAGATAAATGAGTTACTCTTAAGGTGAGAAAGATGTTACCTTCCCCTAGTAAGTAATGGCTAAGGATTAAGAGAAGTGGTGGAAATAATATCTCAGCTGCTGACTAATCTGAGCAAAATTATAAAGGGTGAAGCATCAACTAGATATCAAAAAGATTAGTCTAGAAAACAAGTACACCATGTACCGAAGAAATGTATCTTGGAAAGAAAAGGTATGTGAAAGAAAAACTAAAATATGTCTCAGGAAGTATGTTAACAGGTAGAGTTATGCATATTCTAAAAAACAGGGAATCTATTACATGATAAAATGAAAAGTCCAGGAAATTATGATTAAAAGATGATTAAAGATGCACAAATTAAGTAATGTAACTGCAAAGTTGTAAATGCATTTCAAATAGGATAAAAGTGTCAGATCTGAAAGAAATAATATCAGTCAATCCTGTAACTTTTAGAAATACATCTAGCTTCCAAAAACTTTATTTACGAGATTCATATGGAGAGGCTATGTTTACTGCACCCCAGCCACCACTGCCCACAGGAGCTTCCAGCATACCTGGACTACTACAGAGTGGTCTGCTGCTACAGTCCTGAAGGACTGCATACACAAGTTCTTCAAGACAGCAGTTGCAGACTTTCATATGTAGCAGCAATAATATTTTGTTTTGCAGCCAAGACTTAACACTCCTTGGTGATGAAATCTATGATCTGCCACTGTCTATATGCTATGTTCTCACTGTGCAACATCCATACTGAACAACGATGTAGTCTGACAACTTGAATGATTTCAGTCACAATGATCAAGTCTATGCAGAAATACTTCATGTTACAGTTCCATCACAGACAACTTTTGCAGCCCTTGTTATGCTGCACTGTGAAGGCTCGCTATCATCTAAAAATTTTTCTCATCATGCGGCTGTTGTACAAGTTATCAACAGCATCTTGTCTAAAGAACAGAAAATATAATAACAGTCTGTATTTCCAATCTGGACTTACTTGGTACAAAGGTAACCTCTCCACCTTATGAACACAAAAAGAGACAGAGAGAAGGGTGAAGGTTAGTAGAAGGTTAAAGACAGAAAATCTGTTTATACTCAGTATAATTTAGACTTGTATATGTACTAAATTTGTTGGCTGCACTAATTCTATTTTCTTATAAGGTCATACAAATCAAAACAGTGTTTATAATCTGAAATACCAATTTCAAAAGATATTATCATAACAAAATAATATGTATCATATAAATACTCATCGATTTGATTGTGTAATTATTCATGACCAGAAGTCACGAATACTGTGCTACAAGTTTATATCGTTAAAGTCTTTATGAACTGTGTGTTAGGAATAGCGAGCACACTGTGGGGCAGGTCTGGCTGTAACCTCAATGTAAGCCATGCAGATAATGAAATCACCAGATTCAGGGATTCAAGCAAGCCTTAGCCTCAAACTATGTCACAATTACTGTTTAACATCTGACCATTTATTAGTGCATTTCTTAAGTCATGCACACTGTATTTCTCTCACTTTTCTACAACATTTCCTGTATAAAAATCAAATCTTTAGCTCTATAAAAATAGTTCTTTCTCTAAAGAGAAAGATGTACAGTCATCTTTAAGGTAATGCACATTCCATTATCCCTGTTCACTACAATAAATTTCTTTGCCCTGTTACGTAAAAATTCATCTTGAACACCCTGAAACTTGTGGATTACCATACACAATGGATATAGATATTCATATACATTATAAAATATAAACATGCAACATGCATATCACACGGCCATCACCACCACGGTCGCAAGGATGTTACCTACTTGTTCGGCCTACCAATTGGACAGCGCGGACTCCTTTCCTGAATAATGCCACTAAAGAGAAGATAGGAGTTAGTGCGGGCAGGACAAAACACATGCACCACCGCCCACAGCAAAGATAATGGAAAAGATAACAAAACTGATATCATACCTTTCTTCACTCACCTCTGCCTCACTCACTCTCTATATTCAGTGTGGGATGGGAGAGGGGTTACTCTATTAGTGTGATGTGAGTAGTGGCAGTTCATCAACTTGTCTTTCTTCAATAAGCCTCAGCTTCAGGGATATCATTCCAATATTAAAAATATACTGCACTTTATTTCTCACTCACTGAGGTGTAATTCTGCTCCTTATTACTTACTTCTCCAAATCCAATTCCACTGATATGTATCTAAATGAACATATATCTCAGCAAACTGTATCCACAAAGCTGATACTTGATGGTAATGGCATTGATGAAGGTAGTGGAGTACCAGGTCTGCCCACCCACCTGCCCAACCCACAGAATGCCCATTGCACAAACACTTCACCAGAGGCACACCTATGCCAGCAAGATCATGCTCATCATCCACCTCTGGTATACCAAGCTGTTACTAGCATTAATTTCTGTAGTGTTTTATTTAGGAATGAGCCTTCACAAAATCTACTTCATTATTAGGTAATAACTAACATAAATGCAGATCTAGGTGGTCCTACAGTGATATAATTGACAAATAAAAATAATTCAAGTGACAATTAGTACTATACATTATTGTGTCTAAAATTCTTAGTCCTGATCAAGAACCAACTTATCCAAATAAGCATGACTGTAAGTGCAGGAAAAGTTTTTCTCTCTCAATTGTTGTGATAAACAGTCTTAGCTATGATACTGGTGGCACAGGTAATATGGCAAGGTGAATGTTGTCTTGGCCACTAGCTGATGCCAGCTGTGGGTGGGTGGAGTTGGCAGAGAGTGTTGAAGGTTAGGGTCAGATAGGAAAAGTGTGGAGCAGGGATAGGGGTAGGGGGCAAGGGGTCCTAACCCATATAAGGCTGCCCTACAGCATGACTTAGTTCCCAGGATGACTCAGCCCTTAGCTGGAGTTCTGGGTAGGCCTCCTTGCCACCTCAACCACAAAGTCATAATTCATGCATAGGAGCAAGCCAAAGGAAACTTTGGTAGCAGTTTGGTAGCAATGCTGCCGTGCACAACTGGTTGGCCAAGACCTGGGGGTCCTTCAGAGGATGGAGGGGGGTGTGAGAGGGTCTCTCACCCCCCTTTCTGAGAGGTGTAGGACATATTAGTAGGTAACCAGACCAGAAACTAGGAACCTTATACTGTTTCAATAAAGCTCATTCTCCTAATGACAAGAGCTGGACAATGGGCCAAATTGGAGCATCAACTAAGGCTCGGCATCAGCGTTCACGTCGCAACTCAAGTTTTCATGCAGAGCCCGTGGTGGAGGAGGGAACTATTTGCCGCAACATGGAACCCTGGCAAAAAGACTAATCTTTGCGCCACTAGTGAATACTCACACACGTGAAATTTGGTATTTCATTCCACTATCTAGCATCTTAGGGACTAAGGTGAAGTTCTTAGGATATCTATTGTGTGTGAATATTCTATATAGGGGTAACATGGTTAAAACTGATAATAATATCAGTGACTTTGTTAGTGGGGAGGGCAACACTGGCCTACCCTCGCTCCCCGGCCCGCTTTCCACCATGAGGGGCATAAAGTTCTTCATGAAACCACTTGCTTGAAGCAAATTTCCGATGTCTGTAAGGGAACGGACAGCGCCACTGTAATGTTCGCCATAGCTTACGAGGTACGCAGTCTCAACCGCCACTACCAAACCTTAAGGTACTTTTGCTACCATCATAGTTTTTGTATTTATGAACAGAAACTACATACTGAGGTATCTTTCTGTTTTTAATATCTAACCAGTTTCTTCCACTTAACCAATTTTGAAGTGGGACCAAAAACTGAATAAATCTAATCAGTAGCAAAAAACACCTAAGGAGTGGAGCAACACAGTCACACGTGCCGTAGTGATATTTACCTCTCAAGTAAGTATACAAATGAGATGGATAAGTCAAGGCTAGATATAGGTCACAACATAAATCAGCAGAATAGCAGAAGCTGGAGAAGAGCATATAAGCAAAAGAAAAATGGGTTACAGTGAATACATGATTGAAATCAAAGATGATAAAAAAATATGATTGTACATGATCTTAAAACAGAATTGTGAAACAATATTGCATAGTTATCATTAGGTTAAGGAACAAATAATTATCAAAGCCTGTTAGACACTCCTAGGCAAAGAAATGGCATTTGGAAAATATAATGAGTTTAAGGAATAAAAATACCAACAATATTTGTCTTGAGCAACTAAAGTAAGAGACACTATACACTTTAACACTTCAAGGCAAAGAAATAGCTTGTAGAAAATATGAGCTTCAGTAATCAGCTGACAAATATGTGTTGTCTCGAGAAATCAAATTAGGTGGATCTATTGCTAACTGTAAAATATAACTAAAGAAAGATTATGTTATCAAGAACATAATATGAATTTTGTGAGTTTAAAAGGGATTTATGTTTAACCAGCAAATGAACCAACTGAAAAGGTACATATTTCCAGCTACATAGGTTTTGAGAACAATCATCTGCCCAACTAATGTTAACTGAACTCAGCTGGGGGTAGAAAAGTTGAAATTCTAGTTGAATATCATGAATGGCATAAATCAAAACCCAAGCATTACAAAAGCATGAAAAATATGTTAAGATGAGGGACTGTTCCTATGGCATGAAAATAAAGGGATAAAACATGATGCAGAAAATGGTGTTAAGATCTTCAAAAATTGGCATAAAAAAAAAGCACAAAAAACTTCAGTGAATGAAACCAAACAATTATACAGTTATCTGGTCATATGCATTGCAATTTCAGGTAATTATAAATGATTAAGCAAGTGCAAAATATAGGTTTTGAAAATCTGAACCTTTTTTTTTCCAGGCAGTGTCCCACAATAATGAGAGATTCTCCAGGATATTCTCTAAGGGTATAAGTGTTAGGACCATTCAACCCTCATTGCTTCGAGAAACTGCTGGCCTACCCTATTCTTCATTGTCGACTCAACCTTAACAATAACAGCTTGTTCATCTCAGACCCACCTTCAGCCAATTACAGACTACCACCAAGAGAACATCACTGACCTTCTCCTCCTGGACACCTAACACCTCAAAATTCACTGATTACATATGTCAACCCAAAAGCAGTCACACTTGATGGAAAAAAAGATTTTCCAAAACAAATGGGGATGGCAGGGCAGGGGTACGAACACCAGAAAAAAAATCATAACAGGATACCGGCTAAGAAAGAATAGGATTTTCAGGTTTTATGAACCTACCTTCCTCTTCTCTGTAGTCTGTCCCATGAGCATAAACCCATACCTACATGAAGGGGTTGGGTTTAGAGAAAAACTTTCCAATAAGAAGATTAGCCATAAATGCAAAAATAAATACCTTTAGTGGTGGAGTCTGCCTTTCTTGAAGGAGGAATCTCCAAGCCACACATATTAGATCCATAAAGTCTAAACTACGGTTCCATATAACAAAGGTGGTAGATGAGTGTCAAAGGCCTGTTTTTGTTCATTTCCCTTAATCAAAGATGTCCAAGAATATATGAGTGCCAAAGACCTCCTCTTCTTTTTTAAATTCCTCCAATGAAAGGCTCTTGAAGAAGGTTAATGTACAGGCCACCTTCCCCATATCATGTGGTCTAGCATAAAGCCCAGGCTGAGCCAACAAAGTGAGTTTCTTAATCCACATGAGACATTCCTTGCTGAAAGGGGTTTCAAGGTTCCAGGGTTCACAAATAAATGGGTCTCTCAATAGTCTCGGGAGAAATCAAAAAGGTCTCTGCGAGATTTAATTGGGTATTAGGCATAATGTTCTCTTGATGAAGTCTTCCAAGATTTGATGACAACAGAGCAATTTCTAATTCATTTGTTTCATTCTTAGCAAAAAATCCAAGATTAGGGTTTATCTTAACCCATGAGAGATCGCCATCAAAAAGAAGAATCTTGTGTCTGGGAATAACATGTAATTTACAAACTTCTCCTAGAGCTAAAGGCTATAACGAATAGAGTTTTTGAGAAGCTAAACTGCCAAAAAGACTATCTAAACTGTAAATGATCAATGACTTTTGAAAGCTCCCGCTTGGGTTACAGTGGGTAAGCAACTGGTTTCCTAAGAAAGAATGATCAGAAGCATTTGTCTTAAACAGCATCTGTCATTTCAACACCAGAAACTACAGACAGTTCTCGAAGAGCACTCTTACAAGAAGCAATAATGGTTATTTCCTTGTTAAGAAAAGGATAGAGAGGAGCTTCACACATTAGGCTTCATTCAAGTCCAAGACATCACTTCTTCAAGGAGGGACTGAAAGGCTTTCCAGACTGATTGGTGCTGTCTTTAAGCAGTGGGATGAATGTCATGTAAAAGGTTAAATGTCAGGTAATCTCCAACCTCTGCCTGTAAAAATGTTTGTGAAAATCCATAAATGCAAATACTAGTAAGAGAATCTGTATAATACCAGAATCCTGGTCACAATCCTGCAAAAAAGCTGAAGAGGTCTTGAAAAACCTGAGGTATCAACCAAAGAGTATGGGACAGCTGGAGTCAGATACCAAGATTGTTTGACCCACTTTAGGGCCAATATCACCATTCAACTCTGAAAACCACTACTCTAGGAAGAACTTTTCCCAGATGTACTGAGGGAAAAGATAATTCTGGTTCCAATGATTCCATATGAATAAACTGTCTGTTCCAATTACCCCTTTCATCTATAACTGGACAAACACACACACACACACACACACACACACACACACACACATACACATACACACACACACACATATCATTATTATATTTTATCATTATACTTTGTTGCTTTCTGCCATGTTAGTGAGGCAGTGCAAGGAAACAGACAAAAGAATGGCCCGACCCCCCCATATACACACGTATATAAATATACGTCCACACATGCACATATACATACCTATACATCTCAACGTATACATATATATATACACACAGACATATACATATATACACATGTACATAATTCATACTGTCTGCCCTTATTCATTCCCATCGCCACCCCGCCACACATGATATGACAACCTCCTCCCCCTGCATGTGCACGAGGTAGCGCTAAGAAAAGACAACAAAGGCCACATTCTTTCACACTCAGTCGCTAGCTGTCATGTATAATGCACCGAAACCACAGCTCCCTTTCCACAACCAGGCCCCACAAAACTTTCCATGGTTTATCCCAGACACTTCACATGTCCTGGTTCAAACCACTGACAGCACATTGACCCCAGTATACCACATCGTACCAATTCACTCTACTCCTTGCATGCCTTTCACCCTCCTGCATGTTCAGGCCCCGATCACTCAAAATCTTTTTCACTCCATCTTTCCACCTCCAATTTAGTCTCCCACTTCTCGTTCCCTCCACCTCTGACACATATATCCTCGGTGTCAATCTTTCCTTGCTCATTCTCTCCATGTGACCAAACCATTTCAAAACACCCTCTTCTGCTCTCTCAACCACACTCTTTTTATTACTACACATATCTCTTACCCTTTCATTACTTACTCGATCAAACCACCTCACACCATATTGTCCTCAAACTTCTCATTTCCAGCACATCCACCCTCCTGCGCACAACTCTATCCATAGCCCACACCTCACAACCACATAATATTGTTGGAACCATTATTCCTTCAAACATACCAATTCTTGCTTTCTAAGATAACATTCTTCACATAGTTTTCAACACTCCCAGAACTTTTGCCCCCTCCCTCACCCTATGATTCACTTCCGCTTCCATGGTTCCATCCACTGCAAAATCCACTCCCAGATATCCAAAACAATTCACTTCCTCGAGTTTTTCTCCATTCAAACTTAGCTTCCAATTGACTTGTCCCTCAACTTTACTGTACCCAATAACCTTGCTCTTATTCACATTTACTCTCAGCTTTCTTCTTTCAAACACTTTACCAAACTCAGTCATCAGCTTCTGCAGTTTCTCACATGAATCAGCCACCAGCGCTGTATCATCAGCGAACAACAACTGACTCACTTCCCAAGCACTCTCATCCACGACAGACTCCATACTTGCCCCTCTTTCCAAAACTCTTGCATTCACTTTCCTAACAACCCAATCCATAAACAAATTAAACAACCACAGAGACATCATGCACCCTTGCCGCAAACCGACATTCACTGAGAACCAATCACTTTCCTCTCTTCCTACTCGTACACAAGACTTATATCCTCGATAAAAACTTTTCACTGCTTCTAACAACTTGCCTCCCACACCATATATTCTTAATACCTTCCACAGAGCATCTCTATCAATTCTATCATATGCCTTCTCCAGATCCATAAATGCTACATACAAATCCATTTGCTTTTCTAAGTATTTCACACATACATACTTCAAAGCTAACACCTGATCCACACATCCTCTATTTCTGAAACCACACTGCTCTTCCCAAATCTGATGCTCTGTACATATATATATATATATATATATATATATATATATATATATATATATATATATATATATATATCTATATATATACATATGAGAGAGCTTGGGAAGTGAGTCAGTTGTTGTTCGCTGATGATACAGCGCTGGTGGCTGATTCATGTGAGAAACTGCAGAAGCTGGTGACTGAGTTTGGTAAAGTGTGTGGAAGAAGAAAGTTAAGAGTAAATGTGAATAAGAGCAAGGTTATTAGGTACAGTAGGGTTGAGGGTCAAGTCAATTGGGAGGTGAGTTTGAATGGAGAAAAACTGGAGGAAGTGAAGTGTTTTAGATATCTGAGAGTGGATCTGGCAGCGGATGGAACCATGGAAGCGGAAGTGGATCATAGGGTGGGGGAGGGGGCGAAAATTCTGGGGGCCTTGAAGAATGTGTGGAAGTCGAGAACATTATCTCGGAAAGCAAAAATGGGTATGTTTGAAGGAATAGTGGTTCCAACAATGTTGTATGGTTGCGAGGCGTGGGCTATGGACAGAGTTGTGCGCAGGAGGATGGATGTGCTGGAAATGAGATGTTTGAGGACAATGTGTGGTGTGAGGTGGTTTGATCGAGTGAGTAACGTAAGGGTAAGAGAGATGTGTGGAAATAAAAAGAGCGTGGTTGAGAGAGCAGAAGAGGGTGTTTTGAAGTGGTTTGGGCACATGGAGAGAATGAGTGAGGAAAGATTGACCAAGAGGATATATGTGTCGGAGGTGGAGGGAACGAGGAGAAGAGGGAGACCAAATTGGAGGTGGAAAGATGGAGTGAAAAAGATTTTGTGTGATCGGGGCCTGAACATGCAGGAGGGTGAAAGGAGGGCAAGGAATAGAGTGAATTGGAGCGATGTGGTATACCGGGGTTGACGTGCTGTCAGTGGATTGAATCAGGGCATGTGAAGCGTCTGGGGTAAACCATGGAAAGCTGTGTAGGTATGTATATTTGCGTGTGTGGACGTATGTATATACATGTGTATGGGGGGGGGTTGGGCCATTTCTTTCGTCTGTTTCCTTGCGCTACCTCGCAAACGCGGGAGACAGCGACAAAGTATAATAATAAAAAAAATATATATATATATATATTATCATGGTATTGCAGTGGAATTTATCAAAAAAGGGGGTGACTGTATTATTGACTGGTTGGTAAGGTTATTTAATGTATGTATGACTCATGGTGAGGTGCCTGAGGATTGGCGGAATGCGTGCATAGTGCCATTGTACAAAGGCAAAGGGGATAAGAGTGAGTGCTCAAATTACAGAGGTACACGTTTGTTGAGTATTCTTGGTAAATTATATGGGAGGGTATTGATTGAGAGGGTGAAGGCATGTACAGAGCATCAGATTGGGGAAGAGCAGTGTGGTTTCAGAAGTGGTAGAGGGTGTGTGGATCAGGTGTTTGCTTTGAAGTATGTATGTGAGAAATACTTAGAAAAGCAAATGGATTTGTATGTAGCATTTATGGATCTGGAGAAGGCATATGATAGAGTTGATAGAGATGCTCTGTGGAAGGTATTAAGAATATATGGTGTGGGAGGCAAGTTGTTAGAAGCAGTGAAAAGTTTTTATCGAGGATGTAAGGCATGTGTACGTGTAGGAAGAGAGGAAAGTGATTGGTTCTCAGTGAATGTAGGTTTGCGGCAGGGGTGTGTGATGTCTCCATGGTTGTTTAATTTGTTTATGGATGGGGTTGTTAGGGAGGTGAATGCAAGAGTTTTGGAAAGAGGGGCAAGTATGAAGTCTGTTGGGGATGAGAGAGCTTGGGAAGTGAGTCAGTTGTTGTTCGCTGATGATACAGCGCTGGTGGCTGATTCATGTGAGAAACTGCAGAAGCTGGTGACTGAGTTTGGTAAAGTGTGTGAAAGAAGAAAGTTAAGAGTAAATGTGAATAAGAGCAAGGTAATTAGGTACAGTAGGGTTGAGGGTCAAGTCAATCGGGAGGTAAGTTTGAATGGAGAAAAACTGGAGGAAGTAAAGTGTTTTAGATATCTGGGAGTGGATCTGGCAGCAGATGGAACCATGGAAGCGGAAGTGGATCATAGGGTGGGGGAGAGGGCGAAAATCCTGGGAGCCTTGAAGAATGTGTGGAAGTCGAGAACATTATCTCGGAAAGCAAAAATGGGTATGTTTGAAGGAATAGTGGTTCCAACAATGTTGTATGGTTGCGAGGCGTGGGCTATGGATAGAGTTGTGCGCAGGAGGATGGATGTGCTGGAAATGAGATGTTTGAGGACAATATGTGGTGTGAGGTGGTTTGATCGATTAAGTAACGTAAGGGTAAGAGAGATGTGTGGAAATAAAAAGAGCGTGGTTGAGAGAGCAGAAGAGGGTGTTTTGAAATGGTTTGGGCACATGGAGAGAATGAGTGAGGAAAGATTGACCAAGAGGACATATGTGTCGGAGGTGGAGGGAACGAGGAGAAGTGGGAGACCAAATTGGAGGTGGAAAGATGGAGTGAAGAAGATTTTGTGTGATCGGGGCCTGAACATGCAGGAGGGTGAAAGGAGGGCAAGGAATAGAGTGAATTGGATTGATGTGGTATACTGGGGTTGCTGTGCTCTCAGTGGATTGAATCAGGGCATGTGAAGCGTCTGGGGTAAACCATGGAAGAAGAGCATCTCTATCAACTCTATCATATGCCTTCTCCAGATCCATAAATGCTACATACAAATCCATTTGCTTTTCTAAGTATTTCTCACATACATTCTTCAGAGCAAACACCTGATCCACACATCCTCTACCACTTCTGAAACGACACTGCTCTTCCCCAATCTGATGCTCTGTACATGCCTTCACCCTCTCAATCAATACCCTCCCATATAATTTCCCAGGAATACTCAACAAACTTATACCTCTGTAATTTGAGCACTCACTCTTATCCCCTTTGCCTTTGTACAATGGCACTATGCACGCATTCCGCCAATCCTCAGGCACCTCACCATGAGTCATACATACATTAAATAACCTAACCAACCAGTCAATAATATATATATATATATATATATATATATATATATATATATATATATATATATATATATATTATTTTTTTTTTATTATACTTTGTCGCTGTCTCCCGCGTTTGCGAGGTAGCGCAAGGAAACAGACGAAAGAAATGGCCCAACCCCCCCCCCCATACACATGTATATACATACGTCCACACACGCAAATATACATACCTACACAGCTTTCCATGGTTTACCCCAGACGCTTCACATGCCTTGCTTCAATCCACTGACAGCACATCAACCCCGGTATACCACATCGCTCCAATTCACTCTATTCCTTGCCCTCCTTTCACCCTCCTTCATGTTCAGGCCCCGATCACACAAAATCTTTTTCACTCCATCTTTCCACCTCCAATTTGGTCTCCCTCTTCTCCTCGTTCCCTCCACCTCCAACACATATATCCTCTTGGTCAATCTTTCCTCACTCATTCTCTCCATGTGCCCAAACCACTTCAAAACACCCTCTTCTGCTCTCTCAACCACGCTCTTTTTATTTCCACACATCTCTCTTACCCTTACCCTCACTCGATCAAACCACCTCACACCACACATTTTCCTCAAACATCTCATTTCGAGCACATCCATCCTCCTGCGCACAACTCTATCCATAGCCCACGCCTCGCAACCATACAACATTGTTGGGGTTGTTAGGGAGGTAAATGCAAGAGTTTTGGAAAGAGGGGCAAGTATGAAGTCAGTTGGGGATGAGAGAGCTTGGGAAGTGAGTCAGTTGTTGTTTGCTGATGATACAGCGCTGGTGGCTGATTCATGTGAGAAACTGCAGAAGCTGGTGACTGAGTTTGGTAAAGTGTGTGGAAGAAGAAAGTTGAGAGTAAATGTGAATAAGAGCAAGGTTATTAGGTACAGTAGGGTTGAGGGTCAAGTCAATTGGGATGTAAGTTTGAATGGAGAAAAACTGGAGGAAGTGAAGTGTTTTAGATATCTGGGAGTGGATCTGGCAGCGGATGGAACCATGGAAGTGGAAGTGGATCATAGGGTGGGGGAGGGGGCGAAAATTCTGGGGGCCTTGAAGAATGTGTGGAAGTCGAGAACATTATCTCGGAAAGCAAAAATGGGTATGTTTGAAGGAATAGTGGTTCCAATATATATATATATATATATATATATATATAATATATATATATATATATATATATATATATATATGTATATATATATATATATATATATATATATATATATATATATATATATATATATATATATATATATATATATATATATATATATATACATCCCTAAGGATAGGGGAGAAATATCACTTCCCATGTATTCCCTGCGTGTCATAGAAGGCGACTAAAAGGGAAGTTGGCAGGGGAGCTGGGAATCCTCCCCTCTCATTTCTAATTTTCCTGAAGAAGAAACACAGAAGGGGGTGAAGTGGGGATATTCCTTCAAAGGCTCAGTCCTCTGTTCTTAACGCTACCTCACTAACATGGGAAATGGCGAATAGTATGAAATAAAGAATATATATATATATATATATATATATATATATATATATATATATATATATATATATATATATATATATATATATATATTGGTGATATTTAAAGTAAAACCAGTATTGTTGACTGGTTGGTAAGGTTATTCAATGTATGGATGATTCATGTTGAGGTGCCTGAGGATTGGCGGAATGCATGCATAGTGCTATTGTACAAAGACAAAGGGGATAAAAGTGAGTGCTCAAATTACAAAGGCATAAGTTTATTGAGTATTCCTGGGAAATTATATGGGAGGGTATTGATTGAGAGGGTGAAGGCATGTACAGAGCATCAGATTGGGGAAGAGCAGTGTGCTTTCAGAAGTGGTAGAGGATGTGTGGATCAGGTGTTTGCTTTGAAGAATGTATGTGAGAAATACTTAGAAAAGCAAATGGATTTGTATGTAGCATTTATGGATCTGGAGAAGGCATATGATAGAGTTGATAGAGATGCTCTGTGGAAGGTATTAAGAATATATGGTGTGAGAGACAAGTTGTTAGAAGCAGTGAAAAGTTTTTATCGAGGATGTAAGGCATGTGTACGAGTAGAAAGAGAGGAAAGTGATTGGTTCTCAGTGAATGTCGGTTTGTGGCAGGGGCTGCGTGATGTCTCCATGGTTGTTTGATTTGTTTATGGATAGGTTTGTTTGGGAGGTGAATGCAAGAGTTTTGGATAGAGGGGCAAGTATGCAGTCTGTTGTGGATGAGAGAGCTTGGGAAGTGAGTCAGTTGTTGTTCGCTGATGATACAGCGCTGGTGGCTGATTCGGGTGAGAAACTGCAGAAGCTGATGACTGAGTTTGGTAAAGTGTGAGAAAGAAGAAAGCTGAGAGTAAATGTGAATAAGAGCAAGGTTATTAGGTACAGTAGGGTTGAGGGACAAATCAATTGTGAGGTAAGTTTGAATGGAGAAAAACTGGAGGAAGTGAAGTGTTTGGATATCTGGGAGTGGATCTGGCAGTGGATGGAACCATGGAAGCGGAAGTGAGTCACAGGGTGGGGGAGGGGGCAAAAGTTCTGAGAGTGTTAAAAAATGAGTGGAAGATGAGAACGTTATCTCGCAACGCAAAAAAGGGTACGTCTGAAGGAATAGTGGTTCCAACAATGTTATATGGTTGCTAGGCATGGGCTATAGATAGAGTTGTGCGGAGGAGGGTGGATGTGTTGGAAATGAGATGTTTGAGGACAATATGTGGTGTGAGGTGGTTTGATATAGTAAGTAATGAAAGGGTAAGAGAGATGTGTGGCAATAAAAAGAGTGTGGTTGAGAAAGCAGAAGAGGGTGCTGCTTTAAAATGATTTTGTCACATGGAGAGAATGAGTGAGGAAAGATTGACAAAGAGGATGCATGTGTCAGAGGTGGAGGGAACGAGGAGAAGGGGAGACCAAATTGGAGGTGGAACGATGGAGTGAAAAAGATTTTGAGTGATCGGGGCCTGAACATGCAGGAGGGTGAAAGGCGTGCAAGGAATAGAGCGAATTGGAACGATGTGGTATACCAGGGTCGACGAGCTGTCAATGGACTGAACCAGGGCAAGTGAAGCATCTAGGGTAAACCATGGAAAGTTTTGTGGGGCCTGGATGTAGAAAGGGAGCTGTAGTTTCAGTGCATTATTCATGACAGCTAGAGACTGAGTGTGAACGAATGTGGCCTTTGTTGTCTTTTCCTAGCGCTATTTCGCATGCATGCAGGGGGAGGGGGTTGTTATTTGATGTGTGGCCGGGTGGCAATGGGAATGAATAAGGGCAGACAGCATGAATTATGTACATGTGTATATATGTATATGTTGGTGTATGTGTATGTGCTGGAAATGAGATGTTTGAGGACAATGTGTGGTGTGAGGTGGTTTGATCGAGTAAGTAATGTAAGGGTAAGAGAGATGTGTGGAAATAAAAAGAGCGTGGTTGAGAGAGCAGAAGAGGGTGTTTTGAAATGGTTTGGGCACATGGAGAGAATGAGTGAGGAAAGATTGACCAAGAGGAGGGTGAAAGGCATGCAAGGAATAGAGCGAATTGGAACGATGTGGTATACCGGGGTTGATGTGCTGTCAGTGGATTGAATCAGGGCATGTGAAGCATCTGGGGTAAACCATGGAAAGTTGTGTGGGGCCTGGATGTGGAAAGGGAGCTGTGGTTTCGGGCATTATTGCATGACAGCTAGAGACTGAGTGTGAACGAATGGGGCCTTTGTTGTCTTTTCCTAGTGCTACCTCGCACACATGAGGGGGGAGGGGGATGGTATTCCATGTGTGGCGAGCTGGCGATGGGAATGAATAAAGGCAGACAGTGTGAATTGTGTGCATGGGTATATATGTATGTGTCTGTGTGTGTATATATATGTGTACATTGAGATGTATAGGTATGTATATTTGCGTGTGTGGACGTGTATGTATATACATTGTGTATGGGGGTGGGTTGGGCCATTTCTTTCATCTGTTTCCTTGCGCTACCTCACAAATGTGGGAGACAGCGACAAAGCAAAATAAAATAATAAAAAAATAATATATTTACTATTACTTTATTATTATACTTAGTCGCTGTCTCCTGCATTAGCAAGGCAGTGCAAGAAAACAGACGAAAGAATGGCCCAACCCACCAACATACACACGTATATACATAAACGCCCACAAACGCACATATACACACCTATACATTTCAATGTATACATACATATACATACAAACATATACATATATACACATGTACATATTCATACTTGCTGCCTTTATCCATTCCCGTTACCACCCACGCACACATGAAATGGCACCCCCCTGCCCCCGTGTGTGCGAGATAGCACTAGGAAAAGACAACAAAGGCCATATTCGTTCACACTCAGTCTCTAGCTGTCATGTGTAATGCACTGAAACCATAGATTCTTTTCCACATCCAGGCCCCCCAAAACTTTCCATGGTGTGGTGAACCCCAGACACTTCACATACTCTGGTTCAATCAATTAACAGCACGTCAACCCCAGTATACCACATCGTTCCAATTGATTCTATTCCTTGCATACCTTTCAGCCTCCTGTATGTTCAGGCCCCGATTGCTCAAAACCTTTTTCACTCCATCCTTCCACCTCCAATTTGGTTTCCTACTTCTCGTTCCCTTCCCCTCTGACACATATATCCTCTTTCTCAATCTTTCCTCACTCATTCTCTCCATGTGACCAAACCATTTCAATACACCCTCCTCAGCTCTCTCAACCACACTCTTTTCATTACCACACATATCTCTTACCCTTTCAATACTTATTCGATCAAACCACCTCAAACCACATATTGTCCTTAGACATTTTATTTCCAACACATCCACCCTCCTCAGTGCAACCCTATCTATAGCTCATGCCTCGCAACCATATAACATTGTTGGAACCACTATTCCTTCAAACATACCAATATCTGGTCTTCGAGATAATGCTCTTGCCTTCCACACATTATTCAATGCTCCCAGAACCTTCGCCCCCTCCTCGACCCTGTGACTAACTTCCACTTCCATGGTTCCATCCACTGAAAATCCACTCCCAGATATCTAAAACACTTCACTCCCTCCAGTTTTTCTCCATTCAAACTTACCTCCCAATTTACATGTCCATCAACCCTACTGAACCTAATCATCTTGCTCTTATTCACATTTACCCTCTACTTTCTTCTTTCATACACTTTACCAATCTCAGTCACCAGCTTCTGCAGTTTCTCACTCAAATCAGCCACCAGCACTGTATCATCAGTAAACAACAACTGACTCACTTCCTAAGCCCTCTCATCCATAACAGACTGCATACTTGCCTCTCTGCAAAACTCTTGCATTTACCTCTCTAACAACCCCATCCATAAACAAATTAAACAACCATGGAGACATCACTCACCCCTGCCGCAAACCAACATTCACTGGGAACCAATCACTTTCCTCTCTTGCTACTCATACACATGCCTCACATCCTTGATAAATCTTTTCTCTGCTTCTAGCAACTTACCCCTTACACCATATACCCTTAATACCTTCCACAAAGCATCTCTATCCACTGTATCATATGCCTTCTCCAGATCCATAAATGCTACATACAAATCCATCTGTTTTTCTAAGTATTTCTCACATACATTCTTGAAAGCAAACACCTAATTCATACATATTATACTTATCATACTTAATCGCTGTCTTCCACGGCAGCGAGGTAGCGCAAGGAAACAGACAAAGAATGGCCCAACCCACCCATCTATGCATGTATGTACATAAACGTCCACACACGCACATATACATAACTATACATTTCAATGTATCCATACACATACATATACAGACATATACATATATACACATGTACATATTCATATATAATGAGTAATGCATTAGCTTTGGTGGCAAAGAGCTCCACTTGAAGTACCATTCCTAAGAAAAGGATCCTTCTTCCTTAATGACATTTCTGTCAACATTATCTGAACTTGATAGTGCATCTGTCCAAATACAGCCTTCTCCTTAGTGATCATGGAGTTGGATAAAAAGGGAGAGAATCTTTTCATTTAACTCTAAAAGTATAGATCTGCAAGGGCCTTTGTTTAGCTGGCAGTAGACAGCCACAATCTGTCCATGAGAAATATAATTCCACATCCCACACTTTAGATATGCAAAGATATGAAAAACTATGGGACCAACAGGTCTTTTGTATCCTCATCCTGAGGCCCACATGTAAATGATCTTTCAAATAACAGAAGCCTATCCTTGATCTGAACTGTCCATCTCTACTAAAAGAGAATTCTCTAGAGATCTTCAAAGCAAAGGTTTTTCAATGTTCTAATGATGGCCCAACAAACTAAGGATTCAAGAAGTTCCTGGGAAAGTGCATCTTAGAAGATCTATGCTTTCAGCAAGAACAATTTTGTTTACCCAGAAGGGAACCTTTTTAGCCTAAAGCCTCACAAATGATGATGCATGTAACTAGAAAACTGAACTTCCTCAAAAATTGACATCAAGGTCTTGGACCATGAGATAACTGCTGCACTATACAGTCCCATGCTTTGTCCCTGTGAAGACAAAGACATCCAGTCTGAGAATTTCAATCTAATCCTATCCATATAAAGTTCCAGCTGGAAATTCTGAGAGACTTGACCAGGTTGATGATAAAATTCACTTTCAAAAGGCATGCAGGACTGTCTGGCACTTTCCTCCCTTGAGGCTGAAATCACCAAACAGTCATCAAAGTAAGCTAGTAGTATAACTTTGGGAGATGTTAGTTGGAAACAGGGCTAAAATTACTAAATTTAAAATTTGTGGGCTGTTCATAAGTTGAATGCCATCACCCTGAAATGTCAGGTCTGTGTGCCAATTTCATTAGCCAAATTCCTTTCTTGTACTGGTGTGTTTTGGAAAGTACTAAAAGGCATTCTCAAGTCTAAGCTGCTTGTCCAGTTATATAACTTTAAGGTCTGGTGGACACTCTGTAAAGTGGTGATTTTGACTCATTTCAGTTTGTGGATGTTTAGAAAAGACAGATTCAAAATAATTCTTTTTAAGTTTGTCTCCTAATTTTGGACCAAAAAATGCTGGCAAACATTGGTACCACTGCAGGCTCTCTGATGTCCTTACCTATCATTTCTACAGTTTATTCCAGTTGAGTCAGGGGCAGTTCTAAATTTTTCTTGACAGGGGTCACTGAGATTTCCAACTTTAACCCAGACCTCTCATTAACATTTGATATACCCATCTCTCAGACTCAAAAATCTCAGACATTCAGGAGCTAAATCCCGAAGGCCAAAGAGCTATTTCAAGGGGAAGATGACCACAGACCTAGCTCTATGGCTTCAAAAGGGCTGCCTGAAAAGGCACTTTTCCCCCTGGTAGAGTCAGACTTAGATGCACTAAGGTTTTTTCCTTCTTAGAAGAGTATGGAAGGAATGAAGAGGCCCACTGAAACTATTCCTTTTAAGATTAAGAGCAAGTTTTTGCACTTTCCTTTGAAGAGATGGTTAATAATTGCAGTTTTTCTCAAACCAATAGCTCTAAAAGATAAAGCCCTACAAATCTTCTGAATGGTCTCACAAGGAAAATTGGGAGTCACAGAATGGTGGAGATCACAACAACTCTACCCGTTCTTTATCAAAAGAAGACAAAGCCTTGTAATCTGCACTGTTGCTTTGATATAAAAGATGGCATAATATCTCTCTGCATAGAACTGAAAGCTGTTTTGAGGCAAGTCCCAAGACTCTCCCAGTGAGCTCCAGATTATTCAAATGTCTGTCAGTGCAGTACAGAATTAACAACAGGCTGAAAATTCGGCAGAAACTTTTAGTAAACTTTCCAGGGTGATTTGAGGAAGGAAAAGGCATTAAAGAATGGATGAGTTAAACATCTCTAAACCCATTTGATGTGGCACTGGGATAAAAAAAATCAGAACATTCGTTAACAATATAAAGCTCCCTAATTTAACATGCAGCTCTGATTCATAATGTAAAAATTAGGAGCATAGTTTTCAATCTGAACACAATCTTTACTCCTTTTTAGCCGATGATGTTAATCAATGTGTTGGGGATCGACTTACTATGACATATATTTTTTTTTTTATACTTTGTCGCTGTCTCCCACGTTTGCGAGGTAGCGCAAGGAAACAGACGAAAGAAATGGCCCAACCCCCCCCCATACACATGTACATACGTCCACACACGCAAATATACATACCTACACAGCTTTCCATGGTTTACCCCAGACGCTTCACATGCCATGATTCAATCCACTGACAGCACGTCAACCCCTGTATACCACATCGCTCCAATTCACTCTATTCCTTGCCCTCCTTTCACCCTCCTGCATGTTCAGGCCCCGATCACACAAAATCTTTTTCACTCCATCTTTCCACCTCCAATTTGGTCTCCCTCTTCTCCTCGTTCCCTCCACCTCCGACACATATATCCTCTTGGTCAATCTATCCTCACTCATTCTCTCCATGTGCCCAAACCACTTCAAAACACCCTCTTCTGCTCTCTCAACCACGCTCTTTTTATTTCCACACATCTCTCTTACCCTTACGTTACTTACTCGATCAAACCACCTCACACCACACATTGTCCTCAAACATCTCATTTCCAGCACATCCATCCTCCTGCGCACATCTCTATCCATAGCCCACGCCTCGCAACCATACAACATTGTTGGAACCACTATTCCTTCAAACATACCCATTTTTGCTTTCCGAGATAATGTTCTCGACTTCCACACATTTTTCAAGGCTCCCAAAATTTTCGCCCCCTCCCCCACCCTATGATCCACTTCCGCTTCCATGGTTCCATCCGCTGACAGATCCACTCCCAGATATCTAAAACACTTCACTTCCTCCAGTTTTTCTCCATTCAAACTCACCTCCCAATTGACTTGACCCTCACCCCTACTGTACCTAATAACCTTGCTCTTATTCACATTTACTCTTAACTTTCTTCTTCCACACACTTTACCAAACTCAGTCACCAGCTTCTGCAGTTTCTATATATATATATATATATATATATATATATATATATATATATATATATATATATATATACATATATATATATATATATATATATATATATATATATATATATATATATATATATATATATATATATATTCTTTCTTTCTTTTTCTTTCAAACTATTCGCCATTTCCCGCGTTAGCGAGGTAGCGTTAAGAACAGAGAACTGGGCCTTTGAGGGAATATCCTCTCCTGGCCCCCTTCTCTGTTCCTTCTTTTGGAAAAATTAAGAAAAAAAATAATGAGAGGGGAGGATTTCCAGCCCCCCGCTCCCTCCCCTTTTAGTCGCCTTCTACGACACGCAGGGAATACGTGGAAAGTATTCTTTCTCCCCTATCCCCAGGGATAATATATATATATATATATATATATATATATATCTTTCCACCTCCAATTTGGTCTCCCACTTCTCCTCGTTCCCTCCACCTCTGACACATATATCCTCTTGGTCAATCTTTCCTCAATCATTCTCTCCATGTGCCCAAACCATTTCAAAACACCCTCTTCTGCTCTCTCAACCACGCTCTTTTTATTTCCACACATCTCTCTTACCCTTACGTTACTTACTCGATCAAACCACCTCACACCACACATTGTCCTCAAACATCTCATTTCCAGCACATCCATCCTCCTGCGCACAACTCTATCCATAGCACACGCCTCGCAACCATACAACATTGTTGGAACCACTATTCCTTCAAACATACCCATTTTTGCTTTCCGAGATAATGTTCTCGACTTCCACACATTCTTCAAGGCTCCCAGGATTTTCGCCCCCTCCCCCACCCTATGATCCACTTCCGCTTCCATGGTTCCATCCGCTGCCAAATCCACTCCCAGATATATAAAACACTTTACTTCCTCCAGTTTTGCTCCATTCAAACTTACCTCCCAATTGACTTGACCCTCAACCCTACTGTACCTAATTACCTTGCTCTTATTCACATTTACTCTTAACTTTCTTCTTTCACACACTTCACCAAACTCAGTCACCAGCTTCTGCAGTTTCTCACATGAATCAGCCACCAGCGCTGTATCATCAGCAAACAACAACTGACTCACTTCCCAAGCTCTCTCATCCCCAACTGACTTCATACTTGCCCCTCTTTCCAAAACTCTTGCATTTACCTCCCTAACAACCCCATCCATAAACAAATTAAACAACCATGGAGACATCACACACCCCTGCCGCAAACCTACATTCACTGAGAACCAATCACTTTCCTCTCTTCCTACACGTACACATGCCTTACATCCTCAATAAAAACTTTTCACTGCTTCTAACAACTTGCCTCCCACACCATATAGTCTTAATACCTTCCACAGAGCATCTCTATCAACTCTATCATATGCCTTCTCCAGATCCATAAATGCTACATACAAATCCATTTGCTTTTCTAAGTATTTCTCACATACATTCTTCAAAGCAAACACCTGATCCACACATCCTCTACCAACTCTGAAACCACACTGCTCTTCCCCAATCTGATGCTCTGTACATGCCTTCATCCTCTCAATCAATACCCTCCCATATAATTTACCAGGAATACTCAACAAACTTATACCTCTGTAATTTGAGCACTCACTCTTATCCCCTTTGCCTTTGTACAATAGCACTATGCACGCATTCCGCCAATCCTCAGGCACCTCACCATGAGTCATACATACATTAAATAACCTTACCAACCAGTCAATAATAGAGTCACCCCCTTTTTAATAGATTCCACTGCAATACCATCCAAACCTGCTGCCTTGCTGGCTTTCATCTTCTGCAAAGCTTTTACTACCTCTTCTCTGTTTACCAAATCATTTTCCCTAACCCTCTCACTTTGCACACCACCTCGACCAAAACACCCTATATCTGCCACTCTATCATCAAACACATTCAACAAACCTTCAAAATACTCACTCCATCTCCTTCTCACATCACCACTACTTGTTATCACCTCCCCATTAGCGCCCTTCACTGAAGTTCCCATTTGTTCCCTTGTCTTACGCACTTTATTTACCTCCTTACAGAACATCTTTTTATTCTCCCTAAAATTTAATGATACTCTCTCACCCCAACTCTCATTTGCCCTCTTTTTCACCTCTTGCACCTTTCTCTTGATCTCCTGTCTCTTTCTTTTATACATCTCCCACTCAATTGCATTTTTTCCCTGCAAAAATCATCCAAATGCCTCTCTCTTTTCTTTCACTAATAATCTTACTTCTTCATCCCACCACTCACTACCCTTTCTAATCAACCCACCTCCCACTCTTCTCATGCCACAAGCATCTTTTGCGCAATCCATCACTGATTCCCTAAATACATCCCATTCCTCCCCCACTCCCCTTACTTCCATTGTTCTCACCTTTTTCCATTCTGTGTGTATATATATATATATATATATATATATATATATATATATATATATATATATATATATATTTTTTCTTTTCTTTCAAACTATTCGCCATTTCCCGCATTAGCGAGGTAGCGTTAAGAACAGAGGACTGGGCCTTTGAGGGAATACCCTCACCTGGCCCAATTCTCTGTTCCTTCTTTTGGAAAATTAAAAAAAAAAAACCGAGACGGGAGGATTTCCAGCCCCCTGCTCCCTCCCCTTTTAGTCGCCTTCTACGACACGCAGGGAATACGTGGGAAGTACTCTTAATCCCCTATCCCCAGGGATATATATATATATATTTTTTTTTTTTTTTTTTTTTTTATACTTTGTCGCTGTCTCCCGCGTTTGCGAGGTAGCGCAAGGAAACAGACGAAAGAAATGGCCCAACCCCCCCCCCATACACATGTACATACACACGTCCACACACGCAAATATACATACCTACACAGCTTTCCATGGTTTACCCCAGACGCTTCACATGCCCTGATTCAATCCACTGACAGCACGTCAACCCCTGTATACCACATGGCTCCAATTCACTCTATTCCTTGCCCTCCTTTCACCCTCCTGCATGTTCAGGCCCCGATCACACAAAATCTTTTTCACTCCATCTTTCCACCTCCAATTTGGTCTCCCTCTTCTCCTCGCTCCCTCCACCTCCGACACATATATCCTCTTGGTCAATCTTTCCTCACTCATTCTCTCCATGTGCCCAAACCATTTCAAAACACCCTCTTCTGCTCTCTCAACCACGCTCTTTTTATTTCCACACATCTCTCTCACCCTTACGTTACTTACTCGATCAAACCACCTCACACCACACATTGTCCTCAAACATCTCATTTCCAGCACATCCATCCTCCTGCGCACATCTCTATCCATAGCCCACGCCTCGCAACCATACAACATTGTTGGAACCACTATTCCTTCAAACATACCCATTTTTGCTTTCCGAGATAATGTTCTCGACTTCCACACATTTTTCAAGGCTCCCAAAATTTTCGCCCCCTCCCCCACCCTATGATCCACTTCCGCTTCCATGGTTCCATCCGCTGACAGATCCACTCCCAGATATCTAAAACACTTCACTTCCTCCAGTTTTTCTCCATTCAAACTCACCTCCCAATTGACTTGACCCTCACCCCTACTGTACCTAATAACCTTGCTCTTATTCCCATTTACTCTTAACTTTCTTCTTCCACACACTTTACCAAACTCAGTCACCAGCTTCTGCAGTTTCTCACATGAATCAGCCACCAGTGCTGTATCATCAGCGAACAACAACTGACTCACTTCCCAAGCTCTCTCATCCCCAACAGACTTCATACTTGCCCCTCTTTCCAGGACTCTTGCATTTACCTCCCTAACAACCCCATCCATAAACAATTTAAACAACCATGGAGACATCACACACCCCTGCCGCAAACCTACATTCACTGAGAACCAATCACTTTCCTCTCTTCCTACACGTACACATGCCTTACATCCTTGATAAAAACTTTTCACTGCTTCTAACAACTTGCCTCCCACACCATATATTCTTAATACCTTCCACAGAGCATCTCTATCAACTCTATCATATGCCTTCTCCAGATCCATAAATGCTACATACAAATCCATTTGCTTTTCTAAGTATTTCTCACATACATTCTTCAAAGCAAACACCTGATCCACACATCCTCTACCACTTCTGAAACCGCACTGCTCTTCCCCAATCTGATGCTCTGTACATGCCTTCACCCTCTCAATCAATACCCTCCCATATAATTTACCAGGAATACTCAACAAACTTATACCTCTGTAATTTGAGCACTCACTCTTATCCCCTTTGCCTTTGTACAATGGCACTATGCACGCATTCCGCCAATCCTCAGGCACCTCACCATGAGTCATACATACATTAAATAACCTTACCAACCAGTCAACAATACAGTCACCCCCTTTTTTAATAAATTCCACTGCAATACCATCCAAACCTGCTGCCTTGCCGGCTTTTATCTTCCGCAAAGCTTTTACTACCTCTTCTCTGTTTACCAAATCATTTTCCCTAACCCTCTCACTTTGCACACCACCTCGACCAAAACACCCTATATCTGCCACTCTGTCATCAGACACATTCAACAAACCTTCAAAATACTCATTCCATCTCCTTCTCACATCACCGCTACTTGTTATCACCTCCCCATTTACGCCCTTCACTGAAGTTCCCATTTGCTCCCTTGTCTTACGCACCCTATTTACCTCCTTCCAGAACATCTTTTTATTCTCCCTAAAATTTACTGATATATATATATATATATATATATATATATATATATATATATATATATATATATATATATATATATATATATATATATATATATATATAATAAAAGTCTAATTCATCCCTAAGTATTACATAGATGAATAAGGTATGGGGTATGAAAAGTTTCCAGACATCATTATCTGAAATAAATGCCCAAAGGCAGAAACAGCCAGTCTTTCTAAGAATTCAGTTTCCTTGTAAGAATAATGGTGCCAATATGCAACCAGTGCAGGTGTAAAATTCACCAAGATTCTTTAAATCTCAATCATCGAAGAGACAAGGCTGTAATGGAATATATATCAAATTTGAACTTTAGAGTGATGATGAGGCTCTACAAAGTGATATACTGAAAACAATAATGCTGTAAATTTCAGGAAATATATAATGAGTTTAATGATAACAGCAAGGTTGAGAAGACAGCATCTTGCCCTGTGCATGTAGGTGAACAAGGTAATGTGTAGTGGAATTGAGTTCAGATTGAAAACCATGCTCCTAATTTTTACAACATTATGAATCAGAGCTGCATGTTAAATTATAGAAAATTATAGTGCTAATGGCTCTTCTGATTTTTTTATTACCAAACTCATGGATATACAGTGTTTTAACCAAAAAAATAGTATCACACTTAGATTTTGGGAGATGTAAATAGACAAATACATGTGTTATTAGATTATTTCTTCCATAATCTAGGCTTATATCACTCACCTATAAAGGTAATCAAAGTGATTTTTGGGGCATAGACACTTTTACCCAAATGGACGTTTATAGGAAAATGTCATGCGACTGCTACCTCATTTTCTCAAAACACCATAGTTTGCAGACAATGAGATTGTCAAGGGAGGAGATAAAGTTTCCAATTCAAGTCCTAGTTAATATTATCTGACAAAGATATTCAAGATTCTTTTTAATTCAATTTGAAACTTGGTAACTGATGAATCTAAGAAAATACCCAAAAAAGTGCAAATAAAATTAGTTATAAGCATATGAATTATGAAGTTTAAATGAAAAAGCTTTTATTCATTATTCATTATACTTAATCAGTTTACCATGTCAGCAAGGTAGTGCAAGGAAACTGACGAAGAATGGCCCAACCACCCACCCACATACACATATATATACATAAACGCTCATACACGCACATATACATACATATACATTTCAACCTATACATACATAGACATAAATAAATACACGTGTACATATTCACACTTGCTGCCTTCATCCATTCCCGTCACCACCCTGACACACATGAAATAACACACACACAGGTAGCGCCAATAAATGACAAAAAAAAGCCACATTCATTCACACTCAGTTTATAGCTGTCATGTGTAATGCACTTAAACCACAGCTCCCTTTCCACAGACCTTTCTATGGTTTACCCCAGACGCTTCACATACCCTGGTTCAATCCACTGATAGCACGTCGACCCTGGCATACCACATCCTACCAATTCACTCTATTCCTTGCACGCCTTTCACCCTCCTGTATATTCAGGCCCCAATCCCTCAAAATCTTTTTCACTCCATCCTTCCACCCCAATCCCTCCACCTCTGACACATATATCCTCTTTGTCAATCTTTCCTCACTCATTCTCTCCATGTGTCCAATGTAATTATTAGCAAATGAAAGGTGGATTCATCTTAATGTTGAAAATATATTACAATCTAACTAAAAAAGACCAAAAGTAAATATTACCAATTAATCATATACAGGGACAATATGTTAGTGAAAATGCACATCATTTCAAGAATGCTCTCTCTCTCCCTTTAAAGAACCCAGTAATATTCTTATTCAAAAACGTATTTGGCAATTCCACAGTGCTATCTTGCATATGATTACCTTGCTTTCTCACCTGGATTGGGTAATGCTGGTGAAATTATGCTGATCACTGGCACCTTTGACACCTCATATTTAGATGACAGGGTGGGTGTGAAATGTAATGTTTTTCTTATATCTTAACTTATTTCTTTCAAATCTACAAGGAAAATACATTTTTCTTCATTTTGAAATTCCTAAAATGTCAGTCCAATGTGACATTGACAAAATTTTATCTGTGGGACTGCTTTGGAGGAAGTCCAAAACAGACTGTGCATTCTCGTTCATGAACTTTGCTTTGAATATAATAAAGTTCAATCTGAATTTTTTTAAGGGGAGATTCTATGTTCCCAAGGCTCTGGAACACATCAGGAGTAACCAGAAAATCTTAAAACAGGAAAAAAAAATTCAGAAAGGCTGAAGGAAAGCCTTTGTTTCTCCCCAAAAATAGAACTATAGTGATGACACTGGAGAACTCCGAGGTACTATAAAACACTGATCTCTCTGAAGGCTTACAGAGCATCAAGAAATCTTCCTCCCCAAGAAGAAGTGAGAAATCCATGATTAACCTTGACCAAGCATCTTGTAAACTGATGTCAAATGTATAAGAATTATCAGGCAGCTAGTGGACACTGAAAAAACGGAGCCAGACCAAAATTGATGGCTTATAAGAGTCTATGAATGGAACCAAATGTTGTTTTAAGGTATGCCCTATGACTCTCCCAATGAGATCCAGATTAATCAAATGGCTGTTAATGAGGGATATTATAACAAAAGGCAGAAAATTCTGCAGAGACTTCAAGTAAACTTTCCAGAATGATATGAAGGAAGGAGGATGAATTACAAAAAGAAACTGCCTTCAAAAACAGATTCTGCTGATGGTACCTCATTATAAGAAGCCTCAGATTCAGAGTTGAAGTCTTCCAATCAAAAGGAAAGAAGGGACCCAAGGTTACTCAGACTTGGCAGGGGCTCTTGACCCATTGGAAGAGGCCCTAAAATTTCCTCTGAAGGAAGGAAAGGTGGGTAAGGGTCATCAGAAGAGTCTCGCAGGATTCTTGTGAGATTTAGAATGATTCTTATGCTGCACTGGGTCCAATAGAAGGCTTTCAATTCTGGTAGATCTAAAAAATCTTAGAAGTCATATTCCTTTAGATAGGAGCACCAACAGGAGGAGGACCATTAATCCTTAAACTGTGACAATATTTGTTAGTAGTCCATCAACTGTGACACATCACCTGATATAAAAGTCTGCAAACAGTTATAAACTACAAACCAAAAGTAAGCTTAACACTCCACCATTACAAGCCAACTATGTATAAAGGATTTACTGTCTTATTTTTCATACTCTTGAGGGCAAATCTTTAATTCTAAAGAACAAAATGTCTAATTTTTTTTACACCACCTTATTTAGACTGCACACTTAGAGCAGCACTCATAAATTTAAATACCCCACCACAGCAAAACAAAAGTAAATAGAAGATTTAATTTTTTCCTTTTTCATACTTCTGCATGCACATCTTTATTCAAATAGGAGTAAAATATGTTAAAAAAAATTTCAGATGTTTATGCACACAGTAATAGCCAGACTTTCCAGAAGCTGCAGTATTAGAGCTATGTCTGTTATGGGTAAGGATAAGCCTGTACACAGTCTGAGCGCCAAGTCATCTGTAAGTGAGAAAAGATTAAGGAACATCCACAAATGGTGGAGCAGTTGAAGTTGTAAGCCCAAGGTCCTGTGCCAGTTGCCTGTCAGTCCATGGGTTAAGGGAATCCTACCTTTCTTGTGCTCATGTTTCAAATGGTGGGCTCTCAAAAGATTTTCCTTTACTTTAGCAAAACAAACTGAGGAAGAATCAATTGTTAAAATAAAAAAAAGGCATGTCAGTAGAAAAAAGTGCCAAACCCAACTCCAACACACTAAACATCTCTCAGGGGTGAAGAACCATTTCGAAGAAATGCACCTGCCACAGTAAAAATTGGCTTAAATGCAACATGTAAAGTTGGCGATACTTTGGTCTTTGTTTCATGTGGGGTATGGCTAAAAGAAATAACATAATCCTTTGCCATAGGAGACAATGATCTCAAGGTACGTCATAAGTGAAGGTAACAAAGTTCTTCATCATTTCCTGGATGGTGAGGTAGCAAAAAAAAAACCCGGATAAAGAATGGCTTTATACGCTTTCTATGCTCAGAAGAAAGCTGAGAGTAACTGTGAATAAGAGCAAGGTTATTAGGTACAGTAGGGTTGAGGGAAAAGTCAATTGTGAGGTAAGTTTGAATGGAGAAAAACTGGAGGAAGTGAAGTGTTTTAGATATCTGGGAGTGGATTTGGCAGTGGATGGAACCATGGAAGCGGAAGTGAATCATAGGGTGGGGGAGGGGGCGAAAGTTCTGGGAGCATTGAATAATGTGTGGAAGTCGACAACATTATCTCCGAAAGCAAAAATGGGTATGTTTGAAGGATTAGTGGTTCAAACAATGTTATATGGTTGCGAGGCGTGGGCTATGGATAGAGTTGTGCGGAGGAGGGTGGATGTGCTGGAAATGAGATGTTTGAGGACAATATGTGGTGTGAGGTGGTTTGATCGAGTAAGTAATAATAGGGTAAGAGAGATGTGTGGTAATAAAAAGAGGGTGGTTGAGAGAGGAGAAGAGGGTGTTTTGAAATGATTTGGTCACATGCAGAGAATGAGTGAGGAAAGATTGACAAAGAGGATATATGTGTCAGAGGTGGAGGGAACAAGGAGAAGTGGGAGACCAAATTGGAGGTGGAAAGATGAAGTGAAAAAGATTTTGAGTGATCGGGGCCTGAACATGCAGGAGGGTGAAAGGCGAGCAAGGAATAGAGTGAACTGGAACGATGTGGTATACCAGGGTCGACGTGCTGTCAAGGGATTGAACCAGGGCATGTGAAGCGTCTGGGGTACACCATGGAAAGTTCTGTGGGGCCTGGATGTGGAAAAGGAGCTGTGGTTTCGGTGCATTATCACATGACAGCTAGAGAATGAGTGTGAACAAATGTGGATTTTGTTGTATTTTCCTAGCACTACCTCGCACACATGAGGGGGAGGGTTTTTTTTTCATGTGTGGCGAGGTGGTGATGGGAATGAATAAAGGCAGACAGTATGAATTATGTACATGTGTATATATATATATATATATATATATATATATATATATATATATATATGTCTGTGTGTGTATATATATATGTATATGTTGAGATGTATAGGTATGTATATTTACGTGTGTGGACATGTATGTATAAACATGTGTATGTGGGTGGTTTAGGCTATTCTTTCCTCAGTTTCCTTGTGCTACCTCGCTAATGCGGGAGACAGCGATAAAGCAAAATTAAATAATAAATATATATATATATATGTATACATATATATATATATATTTTTTTTTTCTACTATTTGCTATTTCCCGCATTAGCGAGGTAGCGTTAAGAACAGAGGACTGAGCCTTTGAGGGAACATCCTCACTTGGCCCCCTTCTCTGTTCCTTCTTTTGGAAAATGAAAAACGAGAGGGGAGGATTTCCAGCCCCCCATTCCCTTCCCTTTCAGTCGCCTTCTACAACACGCAGGGAATACGTGGGAAGAATTCTTTCTCCCCTATCCCCAGGGATAACATATATATATATATATATATATATATATATATATATATATATATATATATATATATATATATATATATATATATATATATAAATATATATATATATATTAATATTATTCTTATTTATTTTGCTTTGTTGCTGTCTCCCGCGTTTGTGAGGTAGCGCAAGGAAACAGACGAATGAAATGGCCCAACCCACCCCCATACACATGTATATACATACACGTCCACACACACAAATACACATACCTATACATCTCAATGTACACTTATATATACACACACAGACACACACATATATACCCATACACACAATTCACACTGTCTGCCTTTATTCATTCCCATCGCCACCTCGCCATGCATGGAATACCATCCCCCTCCCTCCTCATGTGTGCAAGGTAGCGCTAGGAAAAGACAACAAAGGCCCCATTCGTTCACATTCAGTCTCTAGCTGTCATGCAATAATGCCCGTAACCAAAGCTCCCTTTCCACATCCAGGCCCCACACAACTTTCCATGGTTTACCCCAGACGCTTCACATGCCCTGATTCAATCCAATGACAGCACGTCAACCCCGGTATACCACATCGATCCAATTCACTCTATTCCTTGCCCACCTTTCACCCTCCTGCATGTTCAGGCCCCGATCACTCAAAATCTTTTTCACTCCATCTTTCCACATCCAATTTGGTCTCCCACTTCTTGTTCCCTCCACCTCCGACACATATATCCTCTTGGTCAATCTTTCCTCACTCATTCTCTCCATGTGCCCAAACCATTTCAAAACACCCTCTTCTGCTCTCTCAACCACGCTCTTTTTATTTCCACACATCTCTCTTACCCTCACATTACTTACTCGATCAAACCACCTCATACCATACACTGTCCTCAAACATCTCATTTCCAGCACATCCACCCTCCTGCGCACAACTCTATCCATAGCCCACGCCTCGCAACCATACAACATTGTTGGAACTGCTATTCCTTCAAACATACCCATTTTTGCTTTCCGAGATAATGTTCTCGACTTCCACACATTCTTCAAGGCTCCCAGGATTTTTGCCCCCTCCCCCACCCTATGATTCACTCCCGCTTCCATGGTTCCATCCGCTGCCAGATCCACTCCCAGATATCTAAAACACTTTACTTCCTCCAGTTTTTCTCCATTCAAACTTACCTCCCAATTGACTTGACCCTCAACCCTACTGTACCTAATAACCTTGCTCTTATTCACATTTACTCTTAACTTTCTTCTTTCACACACTTTACCAAACTCAGTCACCAGCTTCTGCAGTTTCTCACATGAATCAGCCACCAGTGCTGTATCATCAGAGAACAACAACTGACTCACTTCCCAAGCTCTCTCATCCACAACAGACTTCATACTTGCCCCTCTTTCCAAAACTCTTGCATTCACCTCCCTAACAACCCCATCCACAAACAAATTAAACAACCATGGAGACATCACACACCCCTGCCGCAAACCTACATTCACTGAGAACCAATCACTTTCCCCTCTTCCTACACATACACATGCCTTACATCCTCGATAAAAACTTTTCACTGCTTCTAACAACTTGCCTTCCACACCATATATTCTTAATACCTTCCATAGACCATCTCTATCAACTCTATCATATGCCTTCTCCAGATCCATAAATGCTACATACAAATCCATTTGCTTTTCTAAGTATTTCTCACATACATTCCTCAAAGCAAACACCTGATCCACACATCCTCTACCACTTCTGAAACCACACTGCTCTTCCCCAATCTGATGCTCTGTACATGCCCTCACTCTCTCAATCAATACCCTCCCATATAATTTACCAGGAATACTCAACAAACTTATACCTCTGTAATTTGAGCACTCACTCTTATCCCCTTTGCCTTTGTACAATGGCACTATGCACGCATTCCGCCAATCCTCAGGCACCTCACCATGAGTCATACATACATTAAATAACCTTACCAACCAGTCAACAATACAGTCACCCCCTTTTTTAATAGATTCCACTGCAATACCATCCAAACCTGCTGCCTTACCGGCTTTCATCTTCCGCAAAGCTTTTACTACCTCTTCTCTGTTTACCAAATCATTTTCCCTAACCCTCTCACTTTGCACACCACCTCGACCAAAACACCCTATATCTGCCACTCTATCATCAAACACATTCAACAAACCTTGAAAATACTCACTCCATCTCCTTCTCACATCACCACTACTTGTTATCACCTCCCCATTAGCGCCCTTCACTGAAGTTCCCATTTGCTCCCTTGTCTTATGCACTTTATTTACCTCCTTCCAGAACATCTTTTTATTCTCCCTAAAATTTAATGATACTCTCTCACCCCAATTCTCATTTGCCCTCTTTTTCACCTCTTGCACCTTTCTCTTGACCTCCTGTCTCTTTCTTTTATACATCTCCCAATCAATTGCATTTTTTCCCTGCAAAAATCGTCCAAATGCCTCTCTCTTCTCTTTCACTAATACTCTTACTTCTTCATCCCACCACTCACTACCCTTTCTAATCAACCCACCTCCCATGCTTCTCATGCCACAAGCATCTTTTGCGCAATCCATCACTGATTACCTAAATACATCCCATTCCTCCCCCACTCCCCTTACTTCCATTGTTCTCACCTTTTTCCATTCTGTACTGTCTCTCCTGGTACTTCCTCACACAAGTCTCCTTCCCAAGCTCACTTACTCTCACCACCCTCTTCACCTCAACATTCACTCTTCTTTTCTGAAAACCCATACAAATCTTCACCTTAGCCTCCACAAGATAATGATCAGACATCCCTCCAGTTGCACCTCTCAGCACATTAACATCCAAAAGTCTCTCTTTCGCACACCTGTCAATTAACACGTAATCCAATAACGCTCTTTGGCAATCTCTCCTACTTACATACGTATACTTATGTATATCTCGCTTTTTAAACCAGGTATTCCCAATCACCAGTCCTTTTTCAGCACATAAATCTACAAGCTCTTCACCATTTCCATTTACAATACTGAACACCCCATGTATACCAATTATTCCCTCAACTGCCACATTACTCACCTTTGCATTCAAATCACCCATCACTATAACCCGGTCTTGTGCATCAAAACCACTAACACACTCATTCAGCTGCTCCCAAAACACTTGCCTCTCATGATCTTTCTTCTCATGCCCAGGTGCATATGCACCAATAATCACCCATCTCTCTCCATCAACTTTCAGTTTTACCCATAATAATCGAGAATTTACCTTCTTACATTCTATCACATCCTCCCACAACTCCTGTTTCAGGAGTACTGCTACTCCTTCCCTTGCTCTTGTCCTCTCACTAACCCCTGACTTTACTCCCAATACATTCCCAAACCACTACCCTTGAGCTTCGTTTCACTCAGAGCCAAAACATCCAGGTTCCTTTCCTCAAACATACTACCTATCTCTCCTTTTTTCACATCTTGGTAACATTCACACACATTTAGACACCCCAATCTGAGTCTACGAGGAGGATGAGCACTCCCCGCGTGACTCCTTCTGTTTCCCATTTTTAGAAAGTTAAAATACAAGGAGGGGAGGATTTCTGGCCCCCCGCACCCATCCCCTCTAGTCGCCTTCTACGACACGTGAGGAATATATATATTCACCCCTATCCCTGGGGATAGGGGTGAATATATATATTTTTTATTGTAAGAGTGGCATAAATAGCCACGTGCATAAATTCAGTGCTATCACCTGTGTGTGTTTTAACAGTTGAAGACTGTGTATTTGGTTCAAAGATACCAACACAACTTTTTAATGGTAATCTGTGAACAAATTTAGATGTTTATGATTTTGTAATAGAGTTCCTACATTTTAGTGAGAGATCAAGAGTTAAATAAATATTCTTCAGCACACAGGCAAAATATTAGATGCTGTATCCATGAATGAAGGTAACTGTATCTATTTTCAGTTTTGTAGTGCACATTTATGTTAGTAAAAGATCAAGGAATTTTTTAGAATGCTTCATTTTAGAAGCAAAATTTTTGGCAGACAAGATCATGAAATTAAATCTTAATGATGGTATCTGTAATTATACCTGAGGATAGGGGAGAAATAATACTTCCCACGTATTCCATGTGTGTCGTAGAAGGCGACTAAAAGGGGAGGGAGCGGGTGGCTGGAAATCCCATCCTCTCGCTTTTTTAAATTTTCCAAAAGAAGGAACAGGGAAGGGGGCCAGGTGAGGATATTCCCTCTAAGGCCCAGTCCTCTGTTCTTAACGCTACCTCGCTAACGCGGGAAATGGCGAATAGTATGAAAAATATATATATATATATATATATATATATATATATATATATATATATACATATATTCTTTTTTTTTTTTTTTTTATACTTTGTCGCTGTCTCTCGCGTTTGCGAGGTAGCGCAAGGAAACAGACGAAAGAAATGGCCCAACCCCCCCCCATACACATGTATATACATACGTCCACACACGCAAATATACATACCTACACAGCTTTCCATGGTTTACCCCAGACGCTTCACATGCCTTGATTCAATCCACTGACAGCACGTCAACCCCGGTATACCACATCGCTCCAATTCACTCTATTCCTTGCCCTCCTTTCACCCTCCTGCATGTTCAGGCCCCGATCACACAAAATCTTTTTCACTCCATCTTTCCACCTCCAATTTGGTCTCCCTCTTCTCCTCGTTCCCTCCACCTCCGACACATATATCCTCTTGGTCAATCTTTCCTCACTCATTCTCTCCATGTGCCCAAACCACTTCAAAACACCCTCTTCTGCTCTCTCAACCACGCTCTTTTTATTTCCACACATCTCTCTTACCCTTACGTTACTCACTCGATCAAACCACCTCACACCACACATTGTCCTCAAACATCTCATTTCCAGCACATCCATCCTCCTGCGCACAACTCTATCCATAGCCCACGCCTCGCAACCATACAACATTGTTGGAACCACTATTCCTTCAAACATACCCATTTTTGCTTTCCGAGATAATGTTCTCGACTTCCACACATTCTTCAAGGCCCCCAGAATTTTCGCCCCCTCCCCCACCCTATGATCCACTTCCGCTTCCATGGTTCCATCCGCTGCCAGATCCACTCCCAGATATCTAAAACACTTCACTTCCTCCAGTTTTTCTCCATTCAAACTCACCTCCCAATTGACTTGACCCTCAACCCTACTGTACCTAATAACCTTGCTCTTATTCACATTTACTCTTAACTTTCTTCTTCCACACACTTTACCAAACTCAGTCACCAGCTTCTGCAGTTTCTCACATGAATCAGCCACCAGCGCTGTATCATCAGCGAACAACAACTGACTCACTTCCCAAGCTCTCTCATCCCCAACAGACTTCATACTTGCCCCTCTTTCCAAAACTCTTGCATTTACCTCCCTAACAACCCCATCCATAAACAAATTAAACAACCATGGAGACATCACACACCCCTGCCGCAAACCTACATTCACTGAGAACCAATCACTTTCCTCTCTTCCTACACGTACACACATATATATATATATATATATATATATATATATATATATATATATATATATATATATATATATATATATATATATATCCCTGGGGATATGGGAAAAAAGGTACTTCCCATCCATTCCTCACGTGTCATAGAAGGCAACTAACGGGGACGGGAGTGGGGGACTAGAAACCCTCCCCTCCTTGTATTTTAACTTTCTAAAAGGGGAAACAGAAGAAGGAGTCACGCGGGGAGTGCTCATCCTCCTCGAAGGCTCAGATTGGGGTGTCTAAATGTGTGTGGATGTAACCAAGATGAGAAAAAAGGAGAGATAGGTAGTATGTTTGAGGAAAGGAGCCTGGATGTTTTGGCTCTGAGTGAAACAAAGCTCAAAGTTAAAGGGGAAGAGTGGTTTGGGAATGTCTTGCGAGTAAAGTCAGGGGTTAGTGAGAGGAGAAGAGCAAGGGAAGGAGTAGCACTACTCCTGAAACAGGAGTGGTGGGAGTATGTGATAAAGTGTAAGAAAGTAAACTCGAGATGGATATGGGTAAAACTGAAAGTTGATGGAGAGAGATGGGTGATTATTGGTGCATATGCACCTGGGCATGAGAAGAAAGATCATGAGAGGCAAGTGTTTTGGGAGCAGCTGAATGAGTGTGTTAGTGGTTTTGATGCACGAGACCAGGTTATAGTGATGGGTGATTTGAATGCAAAGGTGAGTAATGTGGCAGTTGAGGGAATAATTGGTATACATGGGGTGTTCAGTGTTGTAAATGGAAATAGTGAAGAGCTTGTAGATTTATGTGCTGAAAAAGGACTGGTGATTGGGAATACCTGCTTTAAAAAAAGAGAAATACATAAGTATACATATGTAAGTAGGAGAGATGGCCAGAGAGCGTTATTGGATTACGTGTTAATCGATAGGCGCGCGAAAGAGAGACTTTTGGATGTTAATGTGCTGAGAAGTGCAACTGGAGGGATGTCTGATCATTATCTTGTGGAGGCTAAGGTGAAGATTTGTAGAGGTTTTCAGAAAAGAAGAGAGAATGTTGAGGTGAAGAGAGTGGTGAGAGTATGTGAGCTTGGGAAGGAGACTTGTGTGAGGAAGTACCAGGAGAGACTGAGCACGGAATGGAAAAAGGTGAGAACAAAGGAGGTAAGGGAAGTGGGGGAGAAATGGGATGTATTTAGGGAAGCAATGATGGTCTGCACAAAAGATGCTTGTGGCACGAGAAGCGTAGGAGGAGGGCAGATTAGAAAGGGTAGTGAGTGGTGGGATGAAAAAGTAAGATTATTAGTGAAAGAGAAGAGAGAGGCATTTGGATGATTTTTGCAGGCAAATAATGCAAATAACTGGGAAATGTATAAAAGAAAGAGGCAGGAGATCAAGAGAAAGGTGCAAGAGGTGAAAAAAAGGGCAAATGAGAGTTGGGGTGAGAGAGTGTCATTACATTTTAGGGAGAATAAAAAGATGTTTTGGAAGGAGGTAAATAAAGTGCGTAAGACAAGGGAACAAATGGGAACTTCAGTGAAGGGGGCTAATGGGGAGGTGATATCAAGTAGTGGTGATGTGAGAAGGAGATGGAGTGAGTATTCTGAAGGTTTGTTGAATGTGTTTGATGATAGAGTGGCAGATATAGGGTGTTTTGGTTGAGGTGGTGTGCAAAGTGAGCGGGTTAGGGAAAATGATTTGGTAAACTGAGAAGAGGTAGTGAAAGCTTTGCGGAAGATGAAAGTGGCAAGGCAGCAGGTTTGGATGGTATTGCAGTGGAATTTCTTAAATAAGGGGGTGACTGTGTTGTTGACTGGTTGGTAAGGTTATTTAATGTATGTATGGTGAGGTGCCTCAGGATTGGTGGATTGCTTGCATATTGCCATTGTACAAAAAAAAAGGGGACAAAGGTGAGTGCTCAAATTACAGATGTATAAGTTTGTTGAGGATTCCTGGGAAATTATAAGGGAGGGTGTTGATTGAGAGGGTGAAGGCATGTATAGAGCATCAGATTGGGGAAGAGCAGTGTGGTTTCAGAAGTGGGAGAGGCTGTGTGGATCAGGTGTTTGCTTTGAAGAATGTATGTGAGAAATACTTAGAAAAGCAAATGGATTTGTATGTAGCATTTATGGATCTGGAGAAGGCATATGATAGAGTTGATTGAGATGCTCTGTGGAAGGTATTAAGAATATATGGTGTGGGAGGCAAGTCGTTAGAAGCAGTGAAAAGTGTTTATCAAGGATGTAAGGCATGTGTACGTGTAGGAAGAAAGGAAAGTGATTGGTCGCAACCATATAACATTGTTGGAACCACTATTCCTTCAAACATACCCATATTTGCTTTCTGAGATAATGTTCTCGACTTCCACACATTCTTCAAGGCTCCCACAATTTTCGCCACTCCCCCACCCTATGATTCACTTCCGCTTCCATGGTTCAATCCACTGCCAAATCCACTCCCAGATATCTAAAACACTTCACTTCCTCCAGTTTTTCTCCATTCAAACTTACCTTCCAATTGACTTGACCCTCAACCCTACTGTACCTAATAATGTTGCTCTTATTCACATTTACTCTTAACTTTCTTCTTTCACACACTTTACCAAACTCAGTCACCAGCTTCTGCAGTTTCTCACATGAATCAGCCACCAGCGCTGTATCATCAGCGAACAACAACTGACTCACTTCCCAAGCTCTCTCATCCACAACAGACTTCATACTTGCCCCTCTTTCCAAAACTCTTGCATTCACCTCCCTAACAACCCCATCCATAAACAAATTAAACAACCATGGAGACATCACACACCCCTGCCACAAACCTACATTCACTGAGAACCAATCACTTTCCTCTCTTCCTACATGTACACATGCCTTACATCCTCGATAAAAACTTTTCACTGCTTCTAACAACTTGCCTCCCACACCATATATTCTTAATACCTTCAACAGAGCATCTCTATCAACTCTATCATATATATATATATATATATATATATATATATATATATATATATATTCTTCTTTCTTTCTTTTACACTATTCGCCATTTCCCGCGTTAGCGAGGTATATATATATATATATATATATATATACATACATTATCTCGGAAAGCAAAAACGGGTATGTTTGAAGGAATAGTGGTTCCAACAATGTTGTATGGTTGCGAGGCGTGGGCTATGGATAGAGTTGTGCGCAGGAGGATGGATGTGCTGGAAATGAGATGTTTGAGGACAATGCGTGGTGTGAGGTGGTTTGATCGAGTATGTAACGTAAGGGTAAGAGAGATGTGTGGAAATAAAAAGAGTGTGGTTGAGAGAGCAGAAGAGGGTGTTTTGAAATGGTTTGGGCACATGGAGAGAATGAGTGAGGAAAGATTGACCAAGAGGATATATGTGTCGGAGGTGGAGGGAACGAGGAGAAGTGGGAGACCAAATTGGAGGTGGAAAGATGGAGTGAAAAAGATTTTGTGTGATCAGGGCCTGAACATGCAGGAGGGTGAAAGGAGGGCAAGGAATAGAGTGAATTGGATCGATGTGGTATACCAGGGTTGACGTGCTGTCAGTGGGTTGAATCAGGGCATGTGAAGCGTCTGGGGTAAACCATGGAAAGCTGTGTAGGTATGTATATTTGCGTGTGTGGACGTATGTATATACATGTGTATGGGGGTGGGTTGGGCCATTTCTTTCGTCTGTTTCCTTGCGCTACCTCGCAAACGCGGGAGACAGCGACAAAGCAAGAAAAAAAAAAACATATATATATCTTTTCATACTATTCGCCATTTCCCGCGTTAGCAAGGTAGTACTAAGAACAGAGGACTAAGCTTTTGAGGGAAATCTTCACTTGACCCCATTCTCTGTCACTTCTGGAAAATTAAAAACGAAAAAGGAGGATTTCCAGCCACCCACTCCCTCCCTTTTTAACCGCTTTCTATGACACGCAGGGAATACGTGGGAAGTATTCTTTCTCCCATATCCCCAGGGATATATATATATATATATATATATATATATATATATATATATATATATATATATATATATCATTTATGTTTTTTATTATACTTTGTCACTGTCTCCCACGTTAGCGAGGTAGCGCAAGGAAACAGACGAAAGAATGGCCTAACCCACCCACATACGCATGTATATACATACATGTCCACATACGCGCATATACATATCTATACATCTCAACGTATACATATATACACACACAATGACATATACATATGTACACATGTACATAATTCATACTGTCTACCCTTCTTCATTCCTGCCCTTATTCATTCCCCTCACCATCCCACCACACATAAAGTGACAGCCCCCTTTCCCTACATGTGTGCAAGGTAGCGCTAGGAAAAGACAACAAAGGCCACATTCGTTCATAATCTAGCAGTCATGTATAATGCACCGTAACCACAGCTCCCTTTCCACACCCACGCCCCACAAAACTTTCCATGGTTTACCCCAGACGCTTCACATGCCCTGGTTCAATCCATTGGCAGCACATAGACCCTGGTATACCACATCGTTCCAATTCACTCTATTCCTTGCACGCCTTTCACGTGAACCTCCTGCATGTTCAGGCCCTGATCACTCAGAATCTTTTTCACTCCATCCTTCCATCTCCAATTTGGTCTTCCACTTCTCCTCGTTCCCTCCACCTCTGACACATATATCCTCTTGGTCAACCTTTCCTCACCCATTCTCTCCATGCGACCAAACCATTTCAAAACACCCTCTTCTGCTCTCTCAACCACACTCTTTTTATTACCACACATCTCTCTTACCCTTTCATTACTTACTCGATCAAACCACTTCATACCACATATTGTCCTCCAACATATCATTTCCAGCACATCCACCCTCCTCCACACAACTCTATCTATAGCCCACCCCTTGCAACCGTGTAACACTGTTGGAACACTAATCCTGCAAACATACCCATTTTTGCTCTCCAAGATAATGTTCTCGATTTCCACACATTCTTCAACGCTCCCAGAACTTTTGCCCCCTACCCCACCCTATGATTCACTTCCATGGTTCTATCTGTTGCCAAATCCACTCCCAGATATCTAAGACACTTCACTTCCTCCAGTTTTTCTCCATTCAAACTTACCTCCCAATTGACTTGACCCTCAACCCTACTGTACCTAATAACCTTGCTCTTATTCACATCTACTCTCAACTTTCTTCTCTCACACACTTTACCAAACTCAGTCACCAGCTTCTGCAGTTTCTCACCCAAATCAGCCACCAGCGCTGTATCATCAGCAAACAACAACTGACTCACTTCACAAGTCCTCTCATCCACAACAGACTGCATACTTGCCCCTCTTTCCAAAACTCTTGCATTCACCTCCCTAACCACCCCATCCAAGAACAAATTAAACAACTATGGAGACATGATGCACCCCTGCCACAAACCGACATTCTCTGGAAACCAATCACTTTCCTCTCTGCCTCTTCTTTTACATGCCTTACATCCTCGATAAAAACTTTTCACTGCTTCTAGCAACTTGCCTCCCACATCATATACTCTTAATACCTTCCATGCCTTCACCCTCTCAATCAATACCCTCCCATATAATTTCCTAGGGATACTTAACAAACTTACTTCTCTGTAATTTGAGCACTCACCTTTATCCCCTTTGCCTTTGTACAATGGCACTATGCAGGCATTCCACCAATCCTCAGCACTTCAACATGATCCATACATACACTTAATAACCTCACCAACCAGTCAACAGCAATCACCCCTTTTTAATAAATTCCACTGCAATACCATCCAAACCTGCCGCCTTGCTGGCTTTCATCTTCCACAAAGCTTTCACTACCTCTTCTCTGTTTACAAAACCATTCTCCCTGACACTCTCACTTTGCACATCACCTCAACCAAAGCACCCTATATCTGCCACTCTATCATCTAACACATTCAACAAACCGTCAAAATACTCACTCCATCTCTTTCTCACATCACCACTACTTGTTATTACTTCCCCATTAGCTCCCTTCACCGATGTTCCCATTTGTTCTCTCGTTCTAAGCACTTTATTTACCTCCTTCCAAAGCATCTTTTCATTCTCCCTAAGATTTAACGATACTCTCTCACCCCATCTCTAACTTCCCTCCTTTTCACCTCTTGCACCTTTCTTTTGACCTCCTGCTTCTTTCTTTTATACATCTCCCAGTCATTAGCACTATTTCCCTGCAAAAATCATCCAAATGCCTCTCTCTTTTCTTTCACTAATAATCTTACTTCTTCATCCCACCACTTACTACCCTTTCTAATCTGCCCACCTCCCACACTTCTCATGCCACAAGCATCTTTTGCACAAGCCATCATTGCTTCCCTAAATACATCCCATTCCTCCCTTATTCCCCTTACGTCCTTTGCTCTCACCTTTTTCCATTCTGTACTCAGTCTCTCGTGGTACTTCCTCATACAAGTCTCCCTCTCAAGCTCACTTACTCTCACCACTCTCTTTACCCCAACATTCTCTCTTCTTTTCTAAAAACTTCTACAAATCTTCAACTTCGCCTCTACAAGATGATGATTAGACATCCCTCCAGCTGCACCTCTCAGCGCATTAACATCCAAAAGTCTCTTTCAAGCCCCTATCAATTAACATGTAATCCAATAACTCTCTGGCCTTCTCTCCTACTTACATATATATACTCATGTATATCTCTCTTTTTAAACCAGGTATTCCCAATCACAAGTTCCTTTTCAGCACACAAATCTACAAGCTCTTCACCATTTCCATTTACAACACTGAACACCCCATGTGCACCAATCATTCCCTCAACAGCCATATTACTCACCTTTGCATTTAAATCACCCATCACTATAACCCGGTCTCATGCATCAAAACTGCTAACACACTCACTCAGCTGCTCCCAAAACACTTGCCTCTCATGATCTTTCTTCTCATGCCCCGGTGCATAGGCACCAATAATCACCCATCTCTCTCCATCCACTTTTAGTTTTACCCATATCAATCTAGAGTTTACTTTCTTACACTCTATCACATACTCCCAGAACTCCTGTTTCAGGAGTAGTGCTACTCCTTCCTTTGCTCTTATCATCTCACTAACCCCTGACTTTACTGAATGCAACCAAAATGAGAAGAAAGTAGAGATAGGTAGTATGTTTGAGGAAAGAAACCTGGATGTTATGGCTCTGAGTGAAATGAAGATCAAGGGTAAAAGGTAAGAGTGGTTTGAGAGAATCTTGGGAGTAAAGTCAGGAGTCGGTGTCAGGACAAGAGCTAAGGAAGGAGTAGCACTACTCCTGAAGAAGGAGTTGTGGGAGTATGTGTTAGAGTGTAAGAAAGTGGATGGAGAAAGATAGGTGATTATTGGTGTTTATGCATCTGGTCATGTAAGGAAAGATCATGAGGCAAGTGTTTTGGGAGCAGCTGAACGAGTGTGTCGGCAGCTTTGATGCACGAGACTGGGTTTCAGTGATGGGTGATTTAAATGAGAAGGTTAGTAATGTGGCAGTTGAGGATATAATTGGTGTACATGGAGTATTCAGTGTTGTGAATGAAAATGGTGAAGAGCTTGTGGATTTGAGTGCTGAAAAAAGATGGTGATTAGGAACACCTGGTTTAAAAAAAACATGTATATGTAAGAATACATATATGAATAGGAGAGATGGTCAAAGGGCATTATTAGACTACATGTTAATTGACAAGTACGAAAAAAAGAGACTTTTCGATGTTAATGTGCTGAGAGGGGCAGATGGAGGGATGTCTGATCACTATCTTGTGGAGGTGAAGGTGAAGATTTGTAGAATTTTTCAAAAAAGAAGAGAGAGAATGTTGGAGAGAAGAGAGTGATGAGAGTAAGTGAGTTTGGGAAGGAGACTTGTGAGAGGAAGTACCAGGAGAGAGTGTGTGTAGAATGGCAAAAGGTGAGAGCAAATGACATGAGGGGAGTGATTGAGGAATGGGATGTATCTGGGGAGGCAGTGATGGCTTGTGTAAAAGATGCATGTGGCATGAGAAAGGTGGGAAGTGGGCAGATTAGAAAGGGTAGTGAGTGGTGGGATGAAGAAATAAAGTTGTTAGTGAAAAACAAAAGAGGTGTCTGGACAATACCTGCAAGGAAGGAGTGCAAATGACTGATAGATGTATAAAAGAAGGTGGCAGGAGTCAAGAGAAAGGTGCAAGCGTTGAAAAAGGGAGCAAATGAGAGTTGGGTTGAGAGAGTATCATTAAATCTTAGGGAGAATAAAAAGATGTTTTGGAAGGAGGTAAATAATGTGTGTAAGACAAGAGAACAAATGGGTACATTAGTGAAGGGGGCAAGTGGGGAAGTAATAACAGATAGTGATGAAGTGAAATGGAGATGGAATAAGTATTTTGAAGGCTTGTTGAATGTGTTTGATGATAGAGTGGCAGATACAGGGTATTTTGGTTGGGGTGGTGTGCAAAGTGAGAGGGTCAGGGAGAATGGTTTGGTTAAGAAGAGGTAGTGAAAGCTTTGCAGAAGATAAAATCCGGCAAGGCAGTGGGTTTGGATGGTACTGCCGTAGAATTTACTAAAAAAGGGGGTGACTGTGCTGTTGATTGGCTGGTAAGGATATTCAATGTCTGTATGGATCATGGTGAAGTATCTGAGGATTGGCAGAATGCATGCATAGTAGCAGTGTACAAAGACAAAGGGGATAAACGTGAGTCCATAATAGGGAACTATTTTATTCCATGTAATCAAATACCTTTCGTTTCACATCCATGAGCAATGGGGTCTAGACTGGTTAAATCGCTTCAGGCTCACATTACCAGCAGCTAGCACTGTACAGAACCTTACTGTACAAATGCAGAGGATATGAAGGCAAATATAGTGCATGTGAATGTGCACTTTCATAGGACACATAATAATCTCCAATAGCCAGGACACAAACCTAGGACTTTTGCATGGTGGTCAGGAATGCTAACCAACTGGCTATGATTGCTCCTAATGGGGAAATGACTTTGATTATATGCAATCAAAAACCCCCCTAATCTCACATCCATGAGCAACATGGTCTAGACTATTCAAATCCCACCAGGCTCTCATTACCAGCAGCTGGCATTCTACAGAGCCTTCCTGTACAAACATGGAGATATATGAACATGAGTATAGTGGATGTGAATGCTCACTTTCATAGAACACATAATACCCTTCAACAGCCAGGACTCAAACCCAAGACCTTTGGGTGGTAGTCGGGAATGCTAACAGCTCAGCAATGATTACCCCTAATAGGGACATAACTACTCAATTACTAGTAATCAAATGCCCTTCTCACATCAATGAGCATTGCATTCTAGACCGGTCAGATCCCATTACGCTCACATTACCAGCAGCTAGCATTTTACAGAATCTTACTGTACAAACACAAAGGTATATGAATGTGCACTTTCATAAAACACATGATACCCTAGGTTTTGGAATATAGTGAGTGGTGGGATGAAGAAGTAAGATAGTTGGTGAAAGAGATGAGAGGAGCATTTGGATGATTTTTGCAGAAATAGTGCAAATGACTGGAAGATGTATAAAAGAAAGAGGCAAAAGGTCAAGAGAAAGGTGCAAAAGGTGAAAAAGAGGGCAAATGAGAGTTGGGGTGATAAAGTATCATTAAATTTTAGGAAGAATAAAAAGATGTACTGGAAGGAAGTAAAAAAATGCATTCGACAGGAGAACAAATGGGAACATCGGTGAAGGGGGCTAAGGGTTATAACAAGTAGTGGTGAAGTGTGAAGGAGACGGAGTGAGTATTTTGAAGGTTTGTGGCAGATATAGGGTGATTTGGTCGAGGTGGTGTGTGAAGTGAGTGGGTCTGGGAGAATGGTTTGGTAAACAGAGAAGAGGTAGTAAAAACTTTGCGGAAGATGAAAGCCGACAAGGTGGTGGGTTTGGATGGTATTGCAGTGGAATTTATTAAAAAGGGGGTGACTGTGTTGTAGACTGGTTGGTGAGGATATTCAATGTATGTATGGCTCATGGTGAAGTGCCTGAGGATTGGCAGAATGCATGCATAGTGCCATTGTACAAAAGCAAAGAGGATAAAGGTGAGTGTTCAAATTACAGAGGCATAAGTTTGTTGAGTATTCCCAGAAAATTATATGGGAGGTTACTGATTGAGAGGTAAAAGCATGTACAGAGCATCAGATTGGGGAAGAGGATGTGTGGATCAGGTGTTTGCTTCAAAGAATGTAGGTGAGAATTACTTTGAAAAACAAATGGATTTGTATGAAGCATTTATGGATCTGGAGAAGGCATATGACAGAGCTGATAGAGATGCTCTGTGGATGGTATTAAGAGCATATGGTGTGGGAGGTAAGTTGCTAGAAGCAGTGAAAAGTTTTTACCGAAGATGTAAGGTATGTGTACAAATAGGAAGTGATTGGTTCCCAGTGAATGTCGGTTTGCGGCAGGAATGTGTGATGTCTCCATGGTTGTTTAATTTGTTTATGGATAGGGGTTGTTAGGGACATGAATGCAAGAGTTTTGGAGAGAGGGACAAGTATGCAATCTGTTGTGGATGAAAGAGGGCTTGGGAAGTGAGTCAGTTGTTGTTCACTGATGATACAGAGCTGGTGGCTGATTCGGGTGAGAAACTGCAGAAGTTGGTGACTGAGTTTGGTAAAGTGTGTGAAAGAAGACAGCTGAGAGTAAATGTGAATAAGAGCAAAGTTATTAGGTTCAGTAGGGTTGAGGGACTAGCTAATTGGGAGGTAAGCTTGAATGAAGAAAAACTGGAGGAAGTAAAGAGTTTTAGATATCTGGGAGAGAATGTAGCAGCGGATGGAATCGTGGAAGTGGAAGTGAGTCACAGGGTGGGGGAGGGGGCGCAGGTTCTGGGAGCAGTGAAGAATGTGTGGAAGGCGAGAACATTATCTCGGAGCAAAAATGGGTATGTTTGAAGCAACAGTGGTTCCAACAATGTTATATGGATGTGAGGCATGGGCTCTAGATAGCGTTGTGCGGAGGAGGGTGGATGTGTTGGAAATGAGATGTTTAAGGACAATATGTGGTGTTAGGTGGTTTGATTGAGTAATGAAAGGGTAAGAGAGATGTGTGGTAATAAAAAGAGTATGGTTGAATGAGCAGAAGAGGGTGTATTGAGAGGGTTTGGTCACATGGATAGAAAGAGTGAGGAAAGACTGACAAAGAGGATATATGTGTCAGAGGTGGAGGGAACGAGAAGCAGGAGACCAAATTGGAGGTGGAAAGATGGAGTGAAAAAGATTTTGAGCGATCGGGGCCTGAACATACAGGAGGGTGAAAGGCGCGCAAGGAATAGAATGAATTGGAACGATGTGGTATACTAGAGTCAATGTGCTGTCATTGGATGGAACCAGGGAATGTGAAGCATCTACTGTAAACAATGGAAAGTTTTGTGGGGTCTGGATGTGGAAAGGGAGCTGTGGTTTTGGTACATTACACATGACAACTAGAGACTGAGTGTGAACGAATGTGGCCTTTGTTGTCTTTTCCTAGCACTACCTCATGCGCATGCGGGGGAAGGGGGTGCCATTTCATGTGTGGTGGGGTGGCGACGGGAATGGATGAAGGTAGCATGTATGAATATGTACAAGTGTATATATGCATACCTCTGTGTATGTTTTTGTATGTACACGTTGAAATGTATAGGTATGTATATGTGCGTGTGTGGGCGTTTATGTATATACATGTGTATGTGGGTGGGTTGGGCCATTCTTTCATCTGGTTCCTTGCGCTACCTTGCTATCACGGGAGACAACAACAAAGTATAATAAATAAAATCAAAATAAATAAAATACCTCTGCGTTTGTACATCAAGGTTCTGTAAAAGGCTAGGTGCTGGTAATGTGAGCCTGGTGGGATTTGACCAGTCTTTACCCCATTGCTCATGGACGTGAGATGAAGGGTATTTGATTACTTGTATCTGAATAATCATTTCCTTATAAGGGGCTATCATACCCATGTGGTTAGTGTTCCTGACTACCACCCAAAGGCTCTGGGTTTGAGTCCTGGCTGTTGGAGGGTATCATGTGTTCTATAAAAGTGAATGTTCACGTGCACTATATTCATGTTCATATTCCACTGCATTTGTACAGTAAGGTCCTGTAAAATGCTAAGTGCCGGTAATGTGAGCCTGATGGGATCTGACCAGTCTAGTCCCCGTTGCTCATGGATGTGAGACAAAGGGTATTCAATTACTTGTAACTGAATGGTCACTTCCCAATGAGGGGCAACTATAACTAAGCAGTTAGCATTCCCAACTAATATCAAAGGTCCTGGGTTCGAGCCCTGGCTGTTGGAGGGTATTATGCGATATGTTGTATATGTGTGTGTGTGTGTTTGTGTGTATTAAACATTGACATCACAGCCCTCACAAACTAAATGGCCTCTAAACATAAAGGGTGCACCAGAACTCCTGAGGAAATAAGTAAATATGTATTGGGGACCATTGATGTGGCAGATGAAGGGATTTTAGGGTGTAGAAATATGCAAAGCAAGAGAGTCTTGGCAAGTGCTTTAGTGGAAAGAGAAGATGGTAAAAGTCATGCAATAGATGAAGTCTGGCAAAGTGGTTGGAATAGATGGGAGTACACTTGAATTTCTCAAGAAAGGGTGTAACAGTGCTGTTGATTGGTTAGTTAGGATTTTACGTCAGCAAATCACACCTCTGCTAGAGGTCGCTTTCCCATGAGATACGCTTTGCTGCTCCACGCCACCAGTTGCTGAGCTTCCTTCGTGCTGTCCAGACGGTTTTCTGCAGCTGCGAGCTTGGCAGCCTTCTTCCCGTGATCCCTCTGGAGCGGAAAGGCTTTGCTACAGCCTGTGACCTAGTTTGGGGCTAGCTGCAACACCACCCATGATCCGTTTAGGAGCGGGGAGGGAAGTGCGTTGTTGATGCACTTGTGGAGTTGATGACTCTCACACTGACCTGCACCGCCGCCTTGTTATCGCCGCCGCCATGTCGGATGTCCCGGGCAGTTCCACCAGCATACGGAGGTCGAGTAAGGAGGGAGATTCTGAACATGCCAGGCATGTGAGGAAAGGCTCCTCGCATAGGACTAGCCCCAGGAGCAGCCCTTCTCAGCGGGAGGCTCTTCAGGGCGGTAACAATAGGCCCCATGGTCACGTCACTGGTGATGGTGGTGACTCTGCTTCCCAGCACACACGTTCCTTGCCTTCTACCTCACAGGATGAGGCATCTGCGCCGCCCTGGAACATGGTGATGGACACTTTGGCTGCTTTACGTGGTGATGTGGAGAAATTGAAGGAGGAAAGGAACTTAGGCCCCAGTCAGGGAGGCTGATGACGCCATGGCGGCCGCCGATGTAAACATTGGCCTTTTTAGCCAGGTGGTGCCTCCCTCGTGCTCGCCCATGGGTTTTTCGGGCTTTACTCCAGCTGAGCATTACCTTTCCAGTGATGATTGTGTCTCTCAGAATGACGGGCGGCCTGACAGTGTTCTGCAGTGCACCAGGGCTTAAGGTCCTGTGGATGAGGTGTCTGATGGCATTGACCAGCATGTTGCCAATATGGTTAACCATGTATTTGCTCACGGCTTGCAAGAGGAGGAGTATAAGGAGATTTTGGAGGATGCTGCAGCCAAGAGGCCAGATAACTGTCATGCCTTAGCGCCCGTGGATTTCAACTTGCAAGTTTTAGATGCACTGAACTGATGCCAAGAAGGCAGACTTCCGTTTGAAGGATGTTAGGAAAGACATTATTACGGCTGCCACAATTTTGACTAAGTCACTCACAGTGCTTGACAAGATCGCCCAGACTAGCCAACCAGATGTTGCCCAGGAAGTGGGCATGCTTGATGGTGCCCTGGCACTCCTGGGTCATGCTAATCACAAGAATAATCTGGCTCACCGGTTCATCATCAAGCGCGAAATTAACCCCAAGTATGCTCACCTCTGTTCAGACAAGGTGCCCATGACTCGTCTTCTGTTTGGGGATCATGTCTCACTCTCAGCCAAGCACACTGAGGAGTCTGAAAAGTTAAGGAGTAAGATTGCTCCAAGGAAACTGCGCTCTACCTCGAAGTTTGGTCCTGGTAAGTTTAGGGGCTCTTCTGGGAAACTGCCATACAGGGGTTTTATGGCCAGGTTTCATCCATATGGCCAACGCACACATGGTCACCGGAGTGAGCACCGGCAATCCTTCTCACGGCAGGGTCCTGAGACAAAAACTCCCGAGGCCGGGGTCACAATCCCCAGCAGTAACTGAGGTGAGTCATCCTTTTCAAGCTGACAGACTTCACTATTTTGTACATGAGTGGCATGCTATTACCAGTGATCCAAATATTTTAGATATTTTTCAGCATTGCCATTTAGATATTGATGTTGCTAACATTGGTCCTTTATTTGCTGAAGAAGTTGAGTATGTGTTTAATGTCGAGGAAAAGGAAATTGTTTGCCAGGAAATTGTACAGCTTTTGAGTCTGGGGGTTATCAAGGAGACCCAGAGACAGGAGGGGCAGATTCTTTCCCCTATTTTCTTAAGACGGAAGAAGGATGGTGGGTTTAGGATGATCCTTAACCTGAAAAAATTTAATAAATTTTTAGAGTACAAACACTTCAAGATGGAAAATTTTGAGCAGGCGATTCGTCTTGTTAACAGTGGTGTCTTCATGGCCTCTGTCAATTTGCGGCATGCCTATTATTCTGTTAAGATAGCTGAGGAGCAACAACGCTTTCTGTGTTTCAAGTGGCAAGGAAAAATTTATCAATTCATGTGTCTCATTAATGGGGTTGCGGATGGTCCCCGTCTGTTCACTAAATTAATGAAACCTGTTTTTGCTGTCCTTAGAGAGAAGGGACATATCACGAGTTTCATTGATGATACTCTTATTTGTCACTGCACTTTTGATGGATGTTGTGAGAGTGTGCATGCCACTGTTGACTTGCTCAAGAAGTTAGGTTTCTGTATTAACGAAAGCAAATCTGTCTTGGTCCCCACTAAGCGCTTGGAGTATTTGGGGAACATTATAGATTCTGAGACTAAGACAGTAACATTACCTGATCGTACACAAGATACTACAATGCTGTGAGGAATTGTTACATAGTGACAGAGTCAAAATTCGGAATGTGGCCAGAGTTGTTGGGCTATTAGTTGCAGCCGTTCCAGCAGCAGAGATGGGGAAACTGCATTACAGGTGGTTAGAATGTGCTAAGATTGCTGCGTTAAGAGTTGCAAAAGGTAACTTTGACAAGTGGATGGTGGTCACTCATGAGATGAGATTGGACTTGCGTTGGTGGGTATCTCACACTGCATTGCAAAACAGACAGATTTTTCGGAAGGGTACAGAATTGGATCTGTATACTGATGCATCAAATTAAGGTTGGGGTGGCCACCTCAATCAACAAAAAGTTAATGGGAGATGGTCATTATCAGAATCTGCCTTGCACATTAATGCAAAGGAACTCAAACCCATCTCCCTGGTAGTGCGCTCATTTGCATCTCTTCTCAAAGGACGACATGTTCGGGTGTTTTGTGATAACACGACGGCGGTGACCTATGTCAATGAAATGGACGGCACACGGTCCTCACTGTGTAATGACATTTGCCATGACCTTTAGGAGTGGTGTGCGGTGAATGATATCTGGCTTACCTGCTCTTATGTACTGGGTAAAGTCAATCTCATGGCAGATGCTGCATCTCGGACATTCAATAACAGGCATGAGTGGAAATTGAATCAAGAACTCTTTAGGGCCCTCTCTGAAGTATTTGGGGTTCCGAGCATTGATCTCTTTGCTTCTAGACTGAATGCTCAAGTGACTCGTTTCTGCTCCTGGAAACCTGACCCAGATGCAGAACATTTTGATGCCTTTTCTATCTGCTGGTAGCAGTTTGAACTAATCTACCTTTTCCCACCCTTTGCTCTGATTGCCAGGTGCCTACAGAAAATTCGAGCAGAGTCAGCGAAGGGGTGGATGGTATTACCTCTCTGGCCGTCCCAGCCCTGGATGGGGACTCTACTCACTTTGCTGGTCAAGGAACCACGGCTGATTCCGAGGGGGGCACATGTCTTGCGTCACCCATCGACGGAGGAGGAACACCCCATTCTCCGACCACCCGACTGATGGCTTGCCTCTTATCCGGCAACGTCTGTGAGACAGGGGCATTTCTCAGGCAGGTACGGACATCATCCTTGCCTCCTGGAGACCTGCGACTGCGAGGCAGTACCAGCCAGATATTAACAGGTGGTTACAGTTTTGTGGTAGCCGGGACATCGATCCCTTTGCTCCCACTGTAACTAATATTGTGAATTTTCTGTCTGTCACTTTCCACAGAGGTGTTAGTTATACTTCAATCAACACTGCCAGGGGTGCACTCTCCTCCCTGGGGATTACTGTGGATGGCTGCAGTGCAGGCAGCCATCCTCTTGTCACCAGGTTCTTAAAGGGAGTTTTTAACTTGCGGCCGTCTGTCCCTAGGTATACAAGAACTTGGGATGTTCAGCAGGTGCTACAGCATCTGCGTGCCATGGATCCTTTGTCCTCCCTCTCTTTAAAGGATTTAACACTGAAGCTTGTGATGTTGATGGCACTTACGCAGGCTGCCAGAATACAAACTTTGCATTGTTTGTTGCTGAAGAATATTAGTTTTGGGCAGGATTCTATTTGTGTTTGGTTAGGGGAACTATTAAACAGTGCAGGCCAAAGTTCAATGTGCGGTTTGTGACCTTTAAAGCATATTCTACTAACATTAGATTGTGTGTGTGTGAAACTCTGAAAATGTATATTGCTAGGACAGAGGAGTTCAGAAATTCTGCACATCAGGAGAATGGGAAGTTACTCCTAAGTTTTATCAAGCCCCACAAGCATGTAACGAGGGACACTGTTGCAAGGTGGATTCGAACAGTGCTCTCTCTGTCGGGCATAGACTCCAGCCAGTATTCAGCATGCAGTGTTCGGCCTGCAGCTGCATTGAAAGCCAAAGCCATGGCTCTACCGATTGGACACATCATGGCAAGGGCTGGGTGGTCCAGGGCTGCTACTTTTGCCAAGTTTTATGACAAGGAGATTGTCCCGAGTCACGATCCTTTCCAAGATGCTGTCCTTTAATAGTCTGTTCATTTTGTTTGTATAGTAGATGTTGTCTCTTGTCACCTGGTCCATGGCTATGTAAATTTCTTACTATATTGCAGTTGGTTACTGCTTGTATCATTTCTCCTCTCTGCATGTCTACAGTACGACACCCACATGGCTTCAAAACCTCATGGGAAAGTGACCTCTAGCAGAGGTGTGATTTGCTGACGTAAAATTAATGAAGTACATGAGACTTACCGTAGGTCAGTTGAAATGTGCTTCAAATTTTATGAAGCCAATCACCTCTGCTAGAAGGGAGCTTTCACATGCCCACCTCTCCCACCCTACGCTCTGTAGCTGTCTTGTGGCTTACATATTTCTAGCAGTGCAAAATGTTCAGTTACTTTCATGTGGTTACTTTCACTGTATATATGGCCCAAAGTAAGGTACCTAAGGACTGCAGATTTTTTTATGTTAGCTGAGATAGCATTAGCAACTGAATGCTCTAATAAAGGTTCTGAGAGCATTAAAGAGAGTATGGAGAGTTCTTTATCTGGGAGAGCAAAAATGGGTATATTTGAAGGTATCGTAACTCCAACAATATTATGTGGATACGAGGCATGGGATATAGATAAATCTGTGTGGATGAAGGTTGATGTTTTTGAAATGAAATGTTTGAGGACAGTTTGTTGTGTGAGGTGGTTTGGTCAAATAAGCTATGAAAGTGTAAGAGAAATACATGGTAATAAAAAGAATGTGGTTGAGAGAGCTTAAAAGGGTGTGCTGAAATGGTTTGGAGATATGGAGAGAATGAGTCAGGAAAGGCTGACAAAGAGGACATATGTGTTGAGTGGAGGGAACAAGGAGAACAGAAAGGGTTAAACAATCATCATTCCAGTCGATGTCCCTTAGGGCATTACTTATATGTAGTCCAGAATTATTTGATGATGAGTTTGAGAAGATATATTTCATTGGATCCATGTTAAAGTATCCTCGATCTTTCACTAATAAATCTCTTAAGTTGGCAAAGGAATCATATAACAGAACCCCCCTTGATACCATGAATCTTTTAGTTTTCTCATTTAGAAATAATTCTAAGTTACTCCCATGTTGCTTAAGTTCTTTATGGTACATTCAGCCTTCAGCAATAGCAATACTATATATAAAGAATACCAAAGTAAAAACTTACCAGAATATTCTGTGGGCTGTGTCTAAAATAACACCATGTAAATGCTGTAATATGTTTTATACTGGGCAGACTGGTACGGATCTTTATGTTTGACTTAACATAAATGTAATATAAGAACAGGACAAGAATCAAATGCTTTGTTTAATCATGTTAAAAATCATGACCATTGTACTGACTGGAATAATACTAATTTGGTAACCAACCGTAAATCCTTGACCAAGAGAAATATCACTGAATCTTCTCTTATTGAATATACAAAGAACTGTAACATGAATATTAGTGAAGGTCTGTACAAACTGGATGACTTTGTTGTAGGCAAAATTTGTAAATGATTTACTGTCCTGTCTACATAATAAAATTTCATGACAGAAATGGTAACAGACCTGAACACCAAGTGTTTCTTGTTTACCAGCAGCATCTTAGCTCTACCCCTATAGACCTAATCTTCTTGTAAGGGAAATAATGTACTGGAGTAATACAGTAAGCCCTTGCCAATTCAAATCCAGGCAATTAGATTTCTGGCTTTTCTAAAAACAAATGTTTTCAACAAAAATGGCCATTTGTAGAATGCACATCTGAATGACTAGCAACTCATATAGTCATATCCTCAACTAAAAATATTATCTTTACATGGGGCTACTTGTGTGTGCTTTGAGTAAATTTTCATGTTACAAGTCAGTAGTAACCTCACACCATAAGGAACTAGTTCTATGTAAGATCTCATCCTCAAATTTTCACTTTTTCAGTGGACTACTTGCTATTGAGCATATTTCTAAACAAGTGATTCAAAATAGTATTCCACAAAAGGGTGTATACTTTTTCAACAGTGTTACTATCCTTTGCCTGCTTGAGCTTAACCTGCAAGTGGAAAGCCAGGTTGGCGTGGCTGTATCATCATCAGATGATGGAACAAGTACAGTCTTATCAAAGTGCCTCTCACTTAAAAAAAAAGTCCATTCTGTCCTTATAAATGAGTCTTGGAGCTGCAGCAGCCCCTGGAGATTTACATAACAAAAATAATGATAAAGCACTTTCAAACATTGGAGTAAGGAAGGTAGTACAAGGGCCTTACAACTGCGAAGAAACTGATCATCAATGAATGCATGGATACAGGAGTAGTAACATACTGGGTCATCAGAGGCCTCATTCATTTCTAGAGGCAATTTTTCTAAGTGAAGGTTTTATCAATTCTAATTCTTGGTTAATTCAACAATCCCTTCCCTCTTAATATATAGTTAATCTTTATAGTAGCAATTTCATTTCAGCATAAGCTAATGAAGGGATAGATTAATGAATATATTTCAAGAAAGTTTTGTGGTATGTATTGGCCTGGTTCATCCTCATCCCAGGGGTTTTCATATTAGGTTAATAATCATTAAAGCAGGTTTGGGTTAAACATGTGAAGAAGAAAGCATGAAAACAAAGTTGATTAAAGAATTCAGAAAAGTCACAGATTCAGAACTCAAAAAAATCTAATACCACAGAAGAGAAATGCTTATAGAAGAGAAATGCTTATACACATGATTATATGACTATGTTGTAAGAGAAAAGAGTAGTGGTACAGAAAACAGTTACGAGCATTTTGTAAATCAAGAAAAAAGAAGTGGAAACAACTGTTTAACTATGTATCAAGATTCTGGGAACATATGATACTTGAGAGAGGAAATCTAAACTGGACACGTGAGACTGGCGGCAATGCTGGATACATACGCAGGGAAAATTTGAATATTTCTAAACTAACCTTAGATACGAGGAGTGACATACTTCATATTCAATGGCCATAGTGCATAAAGACAATGTGTCATAGAATTCAGAATCTGGTGTAATATGTGAGAGTTAGAAAATACAATGGTGCCACTGGAGCATGAATGTTTCAAAGTTTGATAACAAAAATGTTGAAAATGAAATTAAATAATTCAGTGTTAAATATCAGAGGAAAATGGAAGCATTTGCTGACTGTCACATAATATTCAGAATTTAACCTTGAAATCACAAATTGTATCATTCATTAAGAAAATCTCTAACGTTATCCACAGCTTGAAGCTGCTGACCATGACACTACTTTAGAGAAAACTAACTTATTCTTATGAACTTCCAGTACTTGTTGGCAATCAAATTTTCCCATCATTAAGATAAAAATATTATATGCAGTAATAAAAAATGACATCACCTGACTCTAATGGTCAAGAGTCACAGTAAAATAAAAATAAAATATTTTGTTAGTTGATGGTGCACAAAGCTAAGCCTGAAGGTATGGCAATATGTAAAAAAAAAAAAAAAAATGTACAAGCAACCAAACACAAAAATATAAGTTTAATTATATGATCACCATACAAGGAAAAAATTAAATAGGACATACTGAAACCAACACACAGTCTTTCACTTTGTCTTCATGGATGAATGTTATTTCATAATGTGCCATACTTAATTCTGCAATGTTTCAATACAGAAATTGATAAATGAAAGAAGCATGAGTTTCTTACCAGCATCAATTGAATCAGATTATGCAATGCACTGGGTAACATATGATGAAAAATAGAAATAAAATAAATTCAGCAGAATACTAGTTTTTCCAGTTCATGAACTACCTACTTGACTAAGATCTGCATTTTCTTGCACTGATTTTGTGATTTTTTTTTTAGAAGCAGAAATTCAAACACTTAATGCAGGAATTTCAAAATTTCAAATTAAGGAAAAAAATCAATTCCAAACTTTCTGAACAATCTCTATTTAATGCAAAGATGATGAAGACTATAGGCATCCGGCAATAAGTACTCTGTCAAATCATTGTAGTTACAAACACCAAAATGTAATTTTGCTACATCAGCATGCCTGGAAAGAATAAATCTAATATATTTCGAGTTCATATGTACTCATTACAAAGGAATCTGCTGAAACTTGTTTCTGAACATTACAGAACCATTTACAACCATGAAGAAAGTTATAAACTTTGAAATTCCCTTACAAGAGTTTTCTTCTAGGTAAGGAGGTGTTAAAAGTAGGGATGCATCTTTAAGGGAACAAGATTTTTGGCCTTGAGAATGAATTTAAAGAAAGAATTACTCCTAGACTATACAGTGACCCAGTTGAAGAGAAATGCAGTTATCAATTGAATAAATATTCATCCACAGATAATGGATTTAAATGCAAAAGCTACTTTTCCTTTCTCTTTGCTCATGTCTTCCACTGAGTCAGATGTACAGTATATCATATTAATCATTCTAATCTTGATAATTGAATGATACAACCTAAACAAACATATGCAATAAAATAGGACAAAAAAATTCAAAGTAAAACTATAAATTTCAACCTGCATATCATGGGAAAATAAATAATAATACAAATCAAGTTTCATAGTAATGGGATTTATAACCAGGTGAGTGGTGATTATTCTCTGCAGTGGATGACAACTTGGAAACAAAATTATTAATAATTTCATCATCTGCCCACTGACTGCAATTCAATGTATTACTTATCCCTGTCTAAAACTTTAACTTATATTTTAAGATCCACCAACAAATCATAAATAAGTATATACAGTAATAAAGTTAACTATATGCAGCAAAAGCATTGGCATCAACACAACATATGCAAGTACGGGTTACTGTATGAATTAATAAGTTAAATATTCTTCATTCTACATTGATGAGATGGAACATAAAACTGATTAAGATATAATGATACTTACAGTTCTTACATTTACACTTCTTAATAAGGGTCTCATCTTTTATATCTTCATGACAAGCTTTGCAGTAATACCACGCTCTGAAAAGAAATATAAAATATACTCCTGAATTTCTAAACAAGTATGCTTCTAACCTTTTAAAAATCAGTGTAGATAAAGTCAGAGAAAGCTGTCAACTAAGCCAAAAAAAAAAATGCCAGTATTAACCCTCTGATTGTGCTGAGCTGTTTGAGGCTGGGCATGCAATGGGATGCCAAGCCACTAATGCTGTCATTAGAATTGCCAGCTGAAGTATAATTCCATATCTAAAACAATGATGTCTATAGCAACTTAACTAAACAAGTGTTAAAAATAACTTGTATCACAATCAACCATATATTTTCAAAGAAAGAGCAACTGCCTTTATAATGTGACAAGCCACACCTTAATGTGTTAAGCCAAGTCACATTTGTGGCTCTACACCTTTGCACCCTTATTTGTATTCCCATACAATGTATGATTCTATATCTTATCAAGAGATGCTGCAAGCAACCTAACAACAAAGCTGGAAACAATATCACACATAATAGTCACCTGTAACTCAACAACTCAACAACTCCTGATGGCAGGAGGGAAGATTTCTGCAGCAACAAAAATATCCATCTGTTAAATGTGTTGCATGACAAAGTGGCAGATATAGAGTGTTTTGGCCAGGGTGTATGTGTGAAGTGAGAGGGTCAAGGAGATTGGTTTGGTAAACAGAGAAGAGGTAGTGAAAGCTCTGCGGAAGATGGAAGACAGCAAGGCGGTGAGTTTGGATGGTACTGCAGTGGAATTTATCAAAAAAGGTGGTGACTGTATTGTTGATTGGTTGGTAAGGATATTCACAGTATGCATGGATCACGGAAAGGTGTCTCAAGATTGGTGGACTGCATGCATAGTACCATTGTAGAATGGCAAAGGGAACAAAGGTGAGTGTTCAAATTACAGAGGCATATGTTTGTTGAGTATTCCTGGGAAATTATGTGGGAGGATATTGATTGAGAAGGTAAAGGCATGTACAGAGCATCAGATTGGGGAAGAGGAGTGTGCTTTCAGACATATACATATAAACACATGTACATATTCATACTTGCTGCCTTCATCCATTCCTGTTGCCATCCCGCCAAACATGAAATAGCATCCTTCCCCCTCCAGTGCAGTAGTGCAAAAAAAAAAAGATAAAAAAATAAAAAGCCTGTTTCGTTCACACATGTGTAATGTGCCAAAACCACAGCTCTCTTTCCACATCCAGGACCTACAGAACTTTCCATGGTTTACCCTAGATACTTCACATGCCCTGGTTCAATCCACTGACAGCACATTGACCCCAGTATACCACATCGTTCCAATTCACTCTATTCCTTGCATGCCTTTCACCTTCCTGTATGTTCAGGCCCCGATCACTCAAATCTTTTTCACTCCATCCTTCCACCTCCAATTTGGTCTCCCTTTTCTCCTTGTTCCCTCCACCTCTGACACATATATCCTCTTTGTCAATCTTTCCTCACTCATTCTCTCCATGCGTCCAAACCATTTCAATACACCCTCTTCTGCTCTCTCAACCACACTCTACATTACCACACATCTCTTACCATTTCACTACTTAATCAAACCACCTCACATCATAAATTGTCCTCAAACATTTCATTTCCAACACATCCACCCTCCTCTGCACAACCCTATCTATAGCCCATGCCTCATAACCATATAACATTGTTGGAACCACTATTCCTTCAAACATACCCATTTTTGCTCTCCAAAATAATGCTCTTGCCTTCCACACATTCTTCAAGGCTCCCAGGACCTTTGCCCCCTCCCCCACCCTGTGACTCCCTTCCGCTTCCATGGTTCCAATCACTGCTAAATCCACTTCCAGATATCTAAAACACTTCACTCTTCCAATTTTTCTCTATTCACACTTTCCTCCTAATTACCTTGTCCCTTAACCTTAATGAACCTACTAACCTTGCTCTTATTCATGTTTACTCTCAACTTTCTCCTTTCACACTCACTTTTCCAAACTCAGACACCATCTTCTGCAATTTCTTATACAAATCAGCCACTAGAAATATCTAAAATGTGAAATATTGAAAAATATATGTGCAGCAGAAAGTGTGCCAAAACTTCAGTGAGGATTGGTGGGTGGAATAAGTGAGGGTCGTAAGTGGGACATGCGATGTTCCTACCACTGGGTAAGTCTTGCAGTTTTCGTCACTGTGTACAGATCTGTGCTAACTGTGCGATTTGGGTATACCTGCTTATATGATGATTCCTGTGACACCATTATTTGTGTTCATAAATACAGCATCCAAACATCAGGCAAAATCTAAGCCAGAACCAGCAGTCAAATGAAAGAAAATCTCTGTCCTTAGAAATGAATCTAAAAATCTTACGATGCACTAATGCTATTGGAGGAGAGACAGCATGGAAGAAAGTGTGCCAGAACTTCTGGGAGGGACGGTGAGTGGAGTTAGCATGGGTTGTGGATGGAACATGCCATGCTCCTGTCAGTGTGTCAGTCTCACAGTTACCACTATTGTGTGCAGGTCTGTGCAATTTGTGTATACCTGCTAATGTGATTTTCCTGCAGCCTGCTGTGTTTTAGTTTGTTAATATGACATCCAAATATACAACACCTTCTCCTACCCTAGAACCAGTTTGAACCTATTTGACCTTAGAAATGAAACATCAGTGCTTGGGTGTGCTTACAACCTGGGTGAATCTACAATCTGCAACATAAAGTTGAAGTGCAATGGTTCACTACTCTTCTGTCTGCTAAGTATACATAAGAGTTAGAAATCCTCTTGTGGAGAAGATGGGAGAAAATGCTTTCATTATACATGCAGCATGAGATAAAGGTCTTAGTAACCTTCTGCTCAGGTCTAAAGCTCTAAAGAATGATGAGTACTTATGTAAAGAAAACAGTGTAGCTGAGTTAGAGACATTTCAAGCAGGTAAAGGATGGCTAGATACATATATGTGAAATCAGAAGCTACATAACCTGAAAGCAACAGGAGATTCCGCCATTGCTAACCATGAAGTAGTTATACACATCCCATTTTTCAGTGTGATTTCTCTTTATGCCAGGTTTTTCAGTAAGAGATGGGCAATTTCTAAATTATCTAATATGTTAGAAAACTCAAATAACCAGATCTTTTTATCTGAAATGGCTGATTTTCTAGTCATCTTAAATAACAGAAGTTTCACTGTTCTGTGAAATTCTGTATATATTTAATGTGAGAAGAAAATACAAGAGAAGTATACAGTCATACTGGTGAGACAGCCTGCACCAAAATTCCCAAAATGGAGTCACTTAGACTTATAAACATATTTTGTTAAGTGCACTCAGAAATCTGGAAAAAAAAATAAAATCAGGCAAAGTCTAGGTCCTGACATTCTGGAATTTGATGCACTGCATGACTCCTCACTATCAACTGCCTCACATCCTTCTTTCTCACCTTTTCACTTCATCTGCTGATTGAGCAATAAAAAATCCTTGTGTGTTTGGCTGGATCTTTGTAGATTTTGGATTAATAGCAATCTTGCTATCGGTTCCATCTTCATTTTTTACTTCTATGGCTAGCAACAGCAGCTTCAGCTTTGAAAAACAGAGTCTGTAAAATAACATTAGGTTAAATGATATAATTGCAGAATATGCCCATATATGGAAATACCATAGTTAATCTTATCAAAATAACCTTTACTGTATTCCTCTTACAGAAATTGTTCCACTCAAATCAGTTACATGATCACGTTTTATCATTATGACTTTCTAAAAATCAAAGAAACAAAGAAATAATAAAGAGAATCTATGGGATATGTTGCAAATCTTAAAAACATTTTCCTAATTTTTTTTGGCATTTGTTCTGTATATAAGTTATTTGATTTTCGACAGTTTCTTGGCAACTGTGGCAAATATAACCTAATTATCAGTGAAAAAAACAGTGAATTAGAAATTCTTTAATAACAATAGTGTCAGAGAATACAAAACTACAAGAGCTCTCTAAGTTCTCTTCACTGTACTGATGACTCAATCACTGTCAGATACCTAAACAACCATAACCAGGCCCAGAGAAACAAAACACAGCCCTCATTATGTAACTATTTAGACCTATTTTTTGTCTATATACAATTCAAGTTAAAAATTGAAAAGCATGGTGAAGGAGTTCTAAACTCATGGGGACCCATTTCCTGAACATTTTTTACTGACATATGATTTCAAATATATCATTGTTCTGTCTGCATTCACTGTCTTATCACATAGCTTACTCCATTCATCTACTGATCTTTCATTCCTAATTTCAAGACATTTCACTCTCTACATATTCAATCTTATTCAAACACTTAAAAGTTGTATTCACTTCTATTGTACTCTTTCCTACAGTGTAGGCAAAACCTCTTCCTGTAATTTACCTGTCTTGTTTTGGGTACCATCTTTGTTGGCCCCCATAGGACATATTCTATCACATCTGCAGGTGCCTGTAATCCTTCACTGGTGGCCAATATCAACTTTCACATCTTTAGGTTTCTTAACCTTTCATTGGTGGTCAAGATCAACTTATGTTCTCTTAAGATATAGCACCAACTTCAATTGAGGTTTCAAAATTTCCCACCTCTGTTTAAACATCCACTTTACTTATCATACGACTAACAGGTGATCCCAGCAGAAGTTTCTCTTCACTACATCTACAACCACCATTTAAGTGCATCATTGCTGATCTGTAAATCATGCATACACAACGACCTTGGAGAAAATGCGGACAATATATATACATCTGGTAGTGCTTGCTTACCAATGGTGTCTCAGCTACGTGTCTCCCTTGTATATCAATTGACTGTTCTACGTCTTCTATCTCATTCTTGTATCTCCCCTGACGGTGTGATCATTACATGAAAGTGCACTTAAGTAAAACTTATTACATTTCATTTTCCTCATGGTTTTATGCATGTACTAGAACACATACACCACTGTGACCTCTTTCAATGTTACAACACTTGGTTGAAATCTTGGAAAATATTGATTTACGTGTTTCAAATTCTGTTTTCATTGAACTGATAAAATTGTCTTTAAAATCTAAGACTGTGTATTTCAATTAGAGAGAGAATATTAAGTTCAGAAATTTGGAATGGAAATGGGTAACCCTATTTCACCGGTATTAAGTAATCCTTACAAGGAATTCTTTGAAACAAAATTACTAAGGGATATCTTACCCTCTAATATAATTTGGTTTAGGCCAACAAACAAAAATTTACATACATTTCTTTCTTTACTGTAAAAGTGGAAAATATTTGCATGTTATCATTTTTTGATTGCATGATCCATAGGAATAAGGACATGTTTAAGTTTAACATATACAGAAAACCCATCAATGTTTGTTCATATATTCATTATTACTTAGTTCAACATGACATAGTTAAAATATCATTCCAGTCAATGTTCCCTAGGGCATTAAGCATATGCAGTCTGGAATTTATTGATGATGAGTTTGAGAAGATATATTCTATTGGATCCAAGTTAAAGTATCCTAGATCTTTCATTGTTTAATCCCTTAAGCTGACAAAGAAATAATTCTATAGAATTAACCCAAACCTCCCCTTGATACCAAGAATCTTTTAGTTTTCCCTTCTAGTGATAACTTTACATTACTTCCCAGGTTGCTTATATCCTTTAATGAAAATGTAGCCCTCAGCAATAACAATACTATAAAGAATATCTTAAAAAAAAACTCACCAGAAAATTCTGCAAGCTGTGTTTACAGAATACCTTGTACAAATTGTAATATGTATTATGTTCAGCAGACTGGTAAGGATCCTTATGTTAGGCTTAAGCAACACAAATATAGTGTAAGAACAGGATAAGAATGAAATGCTTCTCTTGAACATGTTAAAAATGATCTCCACTGTATTGACATAAGTAGTGCCAATTCAGTTATTGCATGTTACTCATTTACTATGAGAAATATCATTGGATCTTCTATCATCAAATACAGAAAGAATTCCAACATTACTATTATTGAAAATCTATATAAACTGGATGGTGTTATTGTAGGTAAAATTTGTAAGATCCTTTTCTTGTCCACATAATGAAAAAAAGTTTTATGACAAGTATGTTGCCAGACCCAAACACTGCAAAATGAACGCCACCATCCAGTACCACTTGTTTTCAAGTGGTGTCTTAGGTACATCTCTTCCTTGTGTATCAACTGACTGTTCTACATCTTCTAACTCATTCTTGTATCTCCCTTGATGATGTGACCACTATATGAAAGTGCACTTGGGAACAAATTGTTTCATTTTCCCATGTTCTTTTGCATATATTTCAACATATTTTGCATACATTTTGAGCATAAGGGCCTAAACATACAGGAGGGTGAAAGGCGTGCAAGGAATAGAGTGAATTGGAGTGATGTGGTATACCGGGGTCAATGTGCTGTCAATGGACTGAACCAGGGCATGTGAAGCATCTGGGGTAAACCATGGAAAGTTTTGTGGGGCCTGGATGTGGTAAGGAAGCTATGGTTTCATTCCCATCGCCACCTCACCACACATGGAATACCATCCCCCTCCCCCCTCATGTGTGCGAGGTAGTGCTAGGAAAAGACAACAAAGGCCCCATTCATTCACACTCAGTCTCTAGCTGTCATGCAATAATGCCCAAAACCACAGCTCCCTTTCCACATTCAGGCCCCACACAACTTTCCATGGTTTACCCCAGACGCTTCACATGCCCTGATTCAATCCATTGACAGCACATCGACCCTGGTATACCACATCGATCCAATTCACTCTATTCCTTGCCCACTTTTCACCCTCCTGCATGTTCAGGCCCCTATCACTCAAAATCTTTTTCACTCCATCTTTCCACCTCCAATTTGGTCTCCCACTTCTCCTCGTTCCCTCCACCTCCGACACATATATCCTCTTTGACAATCTTTCCTCACTCATTCTCTCCATGTGCCCAAACCATTTCAAAACACCCTCTTCTGCTCTCTCAACCACGCTCTTTTTATTTCCACACATCTCTCTTACCCTTACATTACTTACTCGATCAAACCACCTCACACCACATATTGTCCTCAAACTTCTCATTTCCAGCACATCCACCCTCCTGCGCACAACTCTATCCATAGCCCACGCCTCGCAACCATACAACATTGTTGGAACCACTATTCCTTCAAACATACCCATTTTTGCTTTCCGAGATAATGTTCTCGACTTCCACACATTCTTCAACGCTCCCAGGATTTTCGCCCCCTCCCCCACCCTATGATTCACTTCCACTTCCATGGTTCCATCTGCTGCCAGATCCACTCCCAGATATCTAAAACACTTTACTTCCTCCAGTTTTTCTCCATTCAAACTTACCTCCCAATTGACTTGACCCTCAACCCTACTGTACCTAATAACCTTGCTCTTATTCACATTTACTCTTAACTTTCTTCTTTCACACACTTTACCAAACTCAGTAACCAGCTTCTGCAGTTTATCACATGAATCAGCCACCAGCGCTGTATCATCAGCGAACAACAACTGACTCACTTCCCAAGCTCTCTCATCCCCATCAGACTTCATACTTGCCCCTCTTTCCAAAACTCTTGCATTCACCTCCCTAACAACCCCATCCATAAACAGATTAAACAACCATGGAGACAACACACACCCCTGTCGCAAACCTACATTCACTGAGAACCAATCTTTTTCCTCTCTTCCTACATGTACACATGCCTTACATCCTCGATAAAAACTTTTGACTGCTTCTAAAAACTTGCCTCCCACACCATATATTCTTAGTACCTTCCACAGAGCATCTCTATCAACTCTATCATATGCCTTCTCCAGATCCATAAATGCTACATACAAATCCATTTGCTTTTCTAAGTATTTCTCACATACATTCTTCAAAGCAAACACCTGATCCACAAATCCTCTACCACTTCTGAAACCACACTGCTCTTCCCCAATCTGATGCTCTGTACATGCCTTCACCCTCTCAATCAATACCCTCCCATATAATTTACCAGGAATACTCAACAAACTTATACCTCTATAATTTGAGCACTCACTCTTATCCCCTTTGCCTTTGTACAATGGCACTATGCACACATTCCGCCAATCCTCAGGCACCTCACCATGAATCATCCATACATTGAATAACCTTACCAACCAGTCAACAATACAGTCACCCCCTTTTTTAATAAATTCCACTGCAATACCATCCAAACCTGCTGCCTTGCCAGCTATCATCTTCTGCAAAGCTTTTACCACATATATATATATATATATATATATATATATATATATATATATATATATATATATATATATATGTGGTTGAGAGAGCAGAAGATGGTGTTTTGAAATGGTTTGGTCACATGGAGAGAATGATTGAAGAAAGATTGACAAAGAGGATATATCTATCAGAGGTGGAGGGAACAAGAAGTGGGAGACCAATTTGGAGGTGGAAAGATGGAGGGAAAAAGACTTTTTGCAATCGGGGCCTGAACATACTGGAGGGTGAAAGTCGTGCATTGGATAGAGTGAATTGGAACAATGTAGTATATTAGGGTTGACATGCTGTCACTGGATTGAACCAGGGCTGTGAAGCGTCTGGGGTTAACCATGGAAAGTGTTGTGGGGCCTGGATGTGGAAAGGAAGCTGTGGTTTTGGTACATTACATATGAATGGTAGAGACTGACTGTGAACGAATGTGGCCTTGTTGTCCTTTCCAAGTGCTAAATCGTGTTTGCGTGGGAGGAGGAGGGTGCCATTTCATGTGCTGCAGGGTGGCGATGGGAATGGATGAAGGAAGCAAGTATGGATACGTAGATGTGTACATATGTATATGTCTGTGTATGTACATGTATGTATAAGTTGAAATGTATAGGTATGTATATGTGCGTGTATGAGCGTTTATGTAAATACATGTGTATGTGGTTGGGTAGGGCCATTCTTTCATCTGTTTCCTTGCACTACCTCACTAACTTGGGAGATAGCGACTAAGTATAATAACAAACATATACATAAATGCCCACACATGCACATATGGTGGGAAGAGGAAGTAAGAGTGTTAGTGAAAGAGAAGAGAGAAGCGTTTGGACGATTTTTGCAGGGAAGTAGTGCAAAGGACTGGGAGATTTATAAAAGAAAGAGGCAGGAGGTCAAGAGAAAGGTGCAAGAGGTAAAAAAGAGGGCAAATGAGAGTTGGGGTGAGAGAGTATTATTAAATTTTGGGGAGGATAAAAAGATTTTTGGAATGAGGTAAATTGAGTGCGTAAGACAAGAGCACAAATGGGAACATCAGTGAAGGGGACTAATGGGGAGGTAATAACAAGTAGTGGTGAAGTGAGAAGGAGATGGAGATAGTACTTTGAAGGTTTGTTGAATGTGTTTGATGACAGATTGGCAGATATAGGGTGTTTTGGTCGAGGTGGTGTGCAAGGTGAGAGGGTCAGGGGTAATGGTTTAGCAAACAGAGAAGAGGTAGTGAAAGCTTTGCTGAAAATGAAAGCCGGCAAGGCGCCGGGTTTTGACGGTTTTGCAGTGGAATTTATTAAAAAAGGGGTGACTGTGTTGTTGACTAGTTGGTAAGGATATTCAATGTATGTATGGTTCACGGTGAAGTGCCTGAGGATTGGCAGAATGCATGCATAGTGCCATTGTACAAAGGCAAAGGGGATAAAGGTGAGTGTTCAAATTACAGAGGTATAAGTTAGTTGGGTATTCCTGGGAAATCACATGGGAGGGTATTGATTGAGAGGGTGAAGGCATGTACAGAGCATCAGACTGGGAAAGAACAGTGTGGTTTCTGATGTGATAGAGGAGGTGTAGATCAGGAGTTTGCTTTGAAGAATGTATGTGAGAAATGAATAGAAAAACAGTTGGACTTGTATGTAGCATTTATGGATCTGGAGAAGGCATATGACAGAGTGGATAGAGATGCTCTGTGGAAGGTATTAAGAGTATATGGTGTGGGAGGTAACTTACTAGAAGCAGTGAAAAGTTTTTATCGAGGATGTAAGGCATGTGTACAAGTAGAGAGAGAGGAAAGTGACTGATTCTAAGTGAATGTTAGTTTGCAGCAAGGGTGCGTGATGTCTCCATGGTTGTTTAATCTGTCTATGGATGGGGTTGTTAGGGAGGTGAATGCAAGGGTTTTGGAGAGAGGGGCAAGTATGCAGTCTGTTGTGGATGAGAGGGCTTGGGAAGTGAGTCAGCTGTTGTTCGTTGATGATACAGCGCTGGTGGCTGCTTCGAGTGAAATCCTGCAGAAGTTAGTGACTGAGTTCAGTATAATGTGTGAAAGAAGAGAGCTGAGAGTAAATGTGAATAAGGGCAAGGCTATTAGGTACAGTAGGATTGAGGGACAAGTCAAGTAGGAGGTAAGTTTGAATGGAGAAAAACTGGAGGAAGTGAAGTGTTTTAGATATCTGGTAGTGGATTTAGCAGCGGATGGAACCATGGAAGGAGAAGTGAGTCATAGGGTAGGGGAGGGGGCAAAGGTTCGAGAAGTGTTGAAGAATGTATGGAAGGCAACAATGTTATCTCAGAGAGCAAAAATGGGTATGTTTGAAGGAATTGTGCTTCCAATAATGTTATATTGTTGCGAGGCATAGGCTATAGATAGGGTCGTGCGGACGAGGGTGTATGTGTTGGAAATGAGATGGTTGAGGACAGTATGCAGTGTGAGGTGGTTTGATCGAGTAAGTAATGAAAGGGTGAGAGAGATGTGTGGTAATAAAAAGAGTGTGGTTGAGAGAGCAGAAGAGGGTGTGTTGAAATGGTTTGGTCACATGGAGAGAATGAGTGGGAAAGATTGACAAAGAGGATATATGTTTCAGAGGTGGAGGGAACGAGGAGAAGTGAGAGACCAAATTGGGGGTGGAAGGATGGAGTGAAAAAGATTTTGAACAATCGGGGTCTGAACATACAGGAGGGTGAAAGGCATGCAAGGAATAGAGTGAATTGGAAGAATGTGGTGTACTGGGGTCAATGTGCTGTCAATGGATTGAACCAGGGCATGTCAAGCAACTGGGGTAAACCATGGATAGTTTTGTGGAGCCTGGATGTGGAAAGGGAGCTGTGGATTTGGTGCATTACACATGACAGGTAGAGACTGAGTAACATTTTTTGTCTTTTTCTAGCACTACCTCTCGTGCGCACATGGGGGGTTTGCTATTTCATGTGAGACAGGGTGGCAATGTGAATGGTTGAAGGCAGCAAGTATGAATATGTGTCAGAGGTGGAGGGATCAAAGAGAAATGATAGACCAAACTGGAGGTGGAAGGAAGGAGTGAAAAAGATTTTGAGGGTGAGAAGGGTACAAGGAATAGAGTGAATTGGTACGCTGTGGTATACCGGGATCGACATGCTGTCAATGGACTGAACCAGGGCATGTGAAACGTCCCGGGTAAATCATGGAAAGGTCTGTGGGAGCTGTGGATTCGGTGCATTACATGTGACAGCTAGAGACTGAGTATGAACGAATGCGGCCATTTTTGTGTGTAATCCTGGCGCTACATCGCTGAAGCAGGGGATAGTGATGCTGTTTCCTGTGGGGCAGGGTAGCACTGGGAATGGATGAGGGCAAGCAAGTATGAATATGTAAATGTGTATATATGTATATGTATATGTCTGTGTATCCTTCCACCCAGTACTTACTTTTCCAAAAGAGGAAACAGAGAAGGGGGCCAAGTGAAGAGAAGATTAAAACATATTTGAATAAAGTGATAAACTTAGTTGAGTGGGTGCAAAATACATAAAAAAAGTATGACTAACCCAGAAGCCTTGTCAAATGAGAGAGAAACAGCATCCTTAACTTGAAGGGTGCAAGATGGTGCAGGGCACCAATTCAATGCTCTAATGTTAGGACACCCTGGATTAGTACCACCCTATGTGCCTGCAGTCTACACTCTAATGCATTCAAGACAATATCTAGCAGAGATGGTTTACTATTCTCCATTTCTCATATGCTTCATAATGTAATGATACAGTAATTTCTCTAATATACATTATAGCTACTTGCATCTCCATGACTCTTTATCTCTATGAGAATCTACATTCTTTTGCAGTTTATTTCCCTATGATTGACATCGCCCATCATCACTGCTTTATCATTCCTGAGGAGGGAGTGTCCTGCATCTTCATTCACCATCCTGATTATAGCTCTTGGCTATGCAGGTCCTTGGAGGGATGTAGACCAACAACACCACTATATAATATCTTTCCATTCCACTTTAATTCTACCTATTATGTACTGCTTGAAAGCATAACCAACTGACATTTTCTGAAATGTAATGGTATCCCTTATTAACAGGGATATTCCCCTCACTTGTTGTCTCTGTCTCTCTTTGCTTTAGTTCTTTTGTGCACTGTATCTCCACCACTCCATAAAGTTAGATTTACTTCCTTTGATGCAGTCTTTGCACTCCTGCTTCTTTCCACATGCTTCAGTCCATCTGCATTTGTATATAGAATCTTCAACCTAAGGAACATGCTACTAATTAGTTCTGGCCTCCCTAAGTTAGATGTAAGGGTTTTATTCTTCCATCTACAATGATCTAATTCCTCTCATTTCTTGACTTTTGCCTCTTCTATCTCCCTGTTCCTCTCTGCTTCTCTTGGTCTCAGTCGCAACAAACACTCCCTTGAACTTCTTTGCTTTAACAGTTCTTTGATATACATATTAGTATCAACTATTATCCTCTGTGGCTTTCCCTCTTGCTCTCCATTCCCTCCTTCTTTATTAGATAATCCTCTTCCAACCCAAAGATCATCATGGACTTCCATGTGATAATCTTCTATGCAACTTCCCTCATTTGCCTAGTTGCCAACCTTCTTGTCATCTCCTGCAGTCACACTATGCCTTCCTATTAGCCTTTAATCTAATCTAAAACCTGTTTTTCCACTGCTACATAGCTCTCCTTAATGATCTTTGTCCTCTTAAGTCATCCATCTACTGCACCATAAGCATCCCTGACTGTTATGTTTCTTCCTGTATATACTGCCTCCTCTATTGCTTACAGCAATAATCTATTCTACCTGAGTTTCTGACTGTACACACTGCCTCCCCTATTGCTTACTGCAATAATCTATTCTACCTATGTTTCAAAATCCCCAAATTTCTACTCTGCTTCAGCTACCTTTATTTTGTGGTTCTCTTCAGCCCTAGAATCATCTCCTAGTTCTTGCCCCTCCTTCCCTCCATTCTTCAGTGTTCTTTGAAATTTTTGATGTCTACCTTCCTGCTCTATCTTCAGTCTTCCCTGTAACCACACTTCTTTTATGTATAACCTTGTTAAAAGCATCCTCCAGTTTTTTACTTCCATTCATGCTCCATCACAATGTTATTTTTTGGTCCACTTGTGGTACTGCTCTCTGACATTTTCCATTGTGCCTTGCAATGTTCTCTGATTTCCTCACTTCATCCTAAAAGAGGTATATTCTAAATATCTTTTATTGCAGCCATAATATAGATGTTAATAGCTGTAATGTTTCCCATCTCCTTAATGGCAAATTCACTCTCCCTTGAAACCCCTTCAAAATTCTCAATGATCATCCTTCCATTGAAACTCCTTCAAAGTTCCCAATGATCGTCCTAGTCTGATGAATCGTCTTAGTATCATTCCAATTATTCCCTTCTGCAGTATCCCTATTCCCTGTATCAGGAATATCTCTAATTTTTCTTTTTCTTCTTCATGTAAATGTATAGGTATGTATATGTGCGTGTGTGGACGTGTATGTATATACATGTATATGTGGGTGGATTGGGCCATTCTTTCATCTGTTTCCTTGCGCTACCTCGCTAATGCGGGAGAGAGAATACTTCCCACACATTCCTTACATGTCGTAGAAGGCGACTAAAGGGGACGGGAGCGGGGGGCTGGAAACCCTCCCCTCCTTGTATTTTTGACTTTCTAAAAGGGGAAACAGAAGAAGGAGTCACGTGGGGAGTGCTCATCCTCCTCGAAGGCTCAGATTGGGGTGTCTAAATGTGTGTGGATGTAACCATGATGAGTAAAAAAGGAGAGATAGGTAGTATGTTTGAGGAAAGGAACCTGGATGTTTTGGCTCTGAGTGAAACGAAGCTCAAGGGTAAAGGGGAAGAGTGGTTTGGGAATGTCTTGGGAGTAAAGTCAGGGGTTAGTGAAAGGACAAGAGCAAGGGAAGGAGTAGCACTACTCCTGAAACAGGAGTGGTGGGAGTATGTGATAGAGTGTAAGAAAGTAGACTCTAGATTGATATGGGTAAAACTGAAAGTGGATGGAGAGAGATGGGTGATTATTGGTGCATATGTACCTAGGCATGAGAAGAAAGATCATGAGAGGCAAGTGTTTTGGGAGCAGCTGAGTGAGTGTGTTAGTAGTTTTGATGTACGAGACTGGGTTATAGTGATGGGTGATTTGAATGCAAAGGTGAGTAATGTGGCAGTTGAGGGAATAACTGGTGTACATGGGGTGTTCAGTGTTGTAAATGGAAATGGTGAAGAGCTTGTAGATTTATGTGCTGAAAAAGAACTGGTGATTGGGAATATCTGGTTTAAAAAGAGAGATATACATAAGGATACATATGTAAGTAGGAGAGATGGCCAGAGAGTGTTATTGGATTATGTGTTGATTGATAGGCACGCGAAAGAGAGACCTTTGGATGTTAATGTGCTGAGAGGTGCAACTGGAGGGATGTCTGATCATTATCTTGTGGAGGTGAAGGTGAAGATTTGAAGAGGTTTTCAGAAAAGAAGAGAGAATGTTGGGGTGAAAAGAGTGGTGAGCTTGGAAAGGAGACTCGTGTGAGGAAGTACCAGGAGAGACTGAGTACAGAATGGAAAAAGCTGAGAACAAAGGACGTAAGGGGAGTGGGGGGAAGAACGGGATGTATCTAGTGAAGCAGTGATGGCTTGTGCAAAAGATGATTGTGGCATGAGACGCGTGGTAGGTGGGCAGATTACAAAGGGTAGTGAGTGGTGGGATGAAGAAGTAAGATTATTAGTGAAAGAGAAGAGAGAGGCATTTAGACAATTTTTGCAGGGAAATAATGCAAATGACTGGGAGATGTATAAAAGAAAGAGGTAGGAGGTAAAGAGAAAGGTGCAAGAGGTGAAAAAGAGGGCAAATGAGAGTTGGGGTAAGAGAATTTCATTAAATTTTAGGGAGAATAAAAAGATGTTTTGCAAGGAGGTAAATAAAGTGCGTAAGACAAGGGAGCAAATGGGAACTTCAGTGAAGGGGACTAATGGGGAGGTGATAACAAGTAGTGGTGATGTGAGAAGGAGATGGAGTGAGTATTTTGAAGGTTTGTTGAATGTGTTTGATGATAGAGTGGCAGATATAGGGTGTTTTGGTCGAGATGGTGTGCAAAGTGATAGGGTTAGGGAAAATGATTTGGTAAACAGAGAAGAGATAGTAAAAGCTTTGCGGAAGATGAAAGCCGGCAAGGCAGCACGTTTGGATGGTATTGCAGTAGAATCTATTAAAAAAGGGGGCGACTGTATTGTTGACTGGTTGGTAAGGTTATTTAATGTATGTATGACTCATGGTGAGGTGCCTGAGGATTGGCGGAATGCTTGCATAGTGCCATTGTACAAAGGCAAAGGGGATAAAAGTGAGTGCTCAAATTACAAAGGTATAAGTTTGTTGAGTATTCCTGGGAAATTATATGGGAGGGTATTGACTGAGAGGGTGAAGGCATGTACAGAGCATCAGATTGGGGAAGAGCAGTGTGGTTTCAGAAGTGGTAGAGGATGTGTGGATCAGGTGTTTGCTTTGAAAAATGTATGTGAGAAATACTTAGAAAAGCAAATGGATTTGTATGTAGTATTTATGGATCTGGAGAAGGAATATGATAGAGTTGATGGAGATGCTCTGTGGAAGGTATTAAGAATGGGAAGTGTTAGAAGTTGTTAGAAGCAGTGAAAAGTTTTTATCAAGGATGTAAGGCATGTGTATGTGAAGGAAGAGAGGAAAGTGATTGGTTCTCAGTGAACATAGGTTTGTGGCAGGGGTGTGTGATGTCTCCACTGTTGTTTAATTTGTTTATGGATGAGGTTGTTAGGGAGGTGAATGCAAGAGTTTTGGAAAGAGGGGAGAGTATGCAGTCTGTTGTGGATGAGAGAGCTTGGGAAGTGAGTCAGTTGTTTGCTGATGATACAGCGCTGGTGGCTGATTCGTGTGAGAAACTGCAGAAGCTGGTGACTGAGTTTGGTAAAGTGTGTGAGAGAAGAAAGCTGAGAGGAAATGTGAAGAGCAAGGTTATTAGGTACAGTAGGGTTGAGGGACAAGTCAATTGGGAGGTAAGTTTGAATGGAGAAAAAATAGAGGAATTGAAGTGTTTTAGATATCTGGGAGTGGATTTGGCAGCAGATGGAACCATGGAAGCGGAAGTGAATCATAGGGTGGGGAGGGGGCGAAAGTTCTGGGACTGTTGAAGAATGTGTGGAAGTCGAGAACATTATCTTGGAAAGCAAAAATGGATATGTTTGAAGGAATAGTGGTTCCAACAATGTTATATGGTTGCGAGGCATGGGCTATGGATAGAGTTGTGCGGGGAAGGGAGGATGTGCTGGAAATGAGATGGTTGAGGACAATATGTGGTGTGAGGTGGTTTGATCGAGTAAGTAATAATAGGGTAAGAGAGATGTGTGGTAATAGAAAGAGTGTGGTTGAGAGAGCAGAAGAGGGTGTTTTGAAATGGTTTGGTCACATGGAGAGAATGAGTGAGGAAAGATTGACCAAGAGGATATATGTGTCAGAGGTGGAGGGAATGAGAAGTGGGAGACCAAATTGGATGTGGAAAGATGGAGTGAAAAAGATTTTGAGTGATTGGGGCCTGAACATGCAGGAGGGTGAAAGGCATGCAAGGAATAGAGTAAATTGGAACAATGTGGTATACCAGGGTCAACGTGCTGTCAATGGATTGAACCAGGGCATGTGAAGCATCTGGGGTAAACCATGGAAAGTTCTGTGGGGCCTGGATGTGGAAAGAGAGCTGTGGTTTCAGTGCATTATTACATGACAGCTAGAGACTGAGTGTGAACGAATGTGGCCTTTATTGTCTTTTCCTAGCGCTACCTCACGCACATGAGGGGGAAGGGGGTTGTTATTTCATGTGCGGAAGGGTGGCGATGGGAATGAATAAAGGCAGACAGTATGTATTATGTACATGTGTATATATGTATATGTCTGTGTGTATATATATATATATCTGTATACGTTGAGATGTACAGGTATGTATATTTGCGTGTGTAGACGTGTAGGTATATACATGTGTATGTGGTTGGGTTGGTCCATTCTTTTGTCTGTTTCCTTGCACTACCCCACTAATGTGGGAGACAGCGACAAAACAAAATAAATAAAATGAAATAAAATAAATGCTGATGATAGTAGTTTTGTTGAAATGAATCTAGGGATTGGCTGTTTTGGGGTTTGACAACTACCTTTATGACTAACAGGTTTATTTTACTTGCCTAATTCCTGCAGTGATAATGGTTTATTAAGCTCTCCAAAATGACTAGAGATGAAGCTCTGTGGCTCATTTGGAAAAAAAATATATCTTCCCAAATTTGAGACAAATGCTGGAGCTCTCTATGGTGAGTTTGGATTCACTAGTTCTATTTTCCGCCTCCTAACAGTTTCTCTTCTCACTTAATTTCACTATGCTTCATAATAACAACCATACATGTAAGTATAATACCTTTTATCATTATTGTACAAATTGTAGATGGTCTGAAATAAACAAGATAGAAGATGTCTACCTGGCAACTTCTGCATGGTCAGCAGTATTTTTATGTCTCCCTTCATAACCTGCCTTGATTTACCAGTGAATTTCCCACTGTCAAAATGAATAATTACTTTGAAAATATTCCTATGGCCCCTTTGCATAAAAGAAGTGCATGTGAAGATTAAAATCACAATCAACATTCTGTATATTTACCTATTTGCACAGAGAGAGAGTCCTACACTAGTGTGTGTATTTGCCTATCTGTACTGTACAGGGAGGGAATTTTTCACTCATGAAGCCCCATCCCTTGAATATTCTCTACTATACAACAAATTCTTAAATTTCTCTATGCTGTATGCATTAGCCATGCCTTCAGTTACTTTATTCCATTAATCCACCACTCTCATACTATGAAAGTATCTCTTCACACCCTTCTTAACAAGTTTCTTGTTTACTTTCATGATATGTCCTTTGGTCATTCATTCTCTACATCTCTCAAAGAACTGTTCACTGTCCATGTCATCACTTTTTGAAAACAAACACTGTGATGAAGTCATCCCTAACTCTTCTCTCTACCAAGGTGGGCAAATTCAAAGCCTCTAGACTTTCTCTGTAACTCATCTCACTTAATAATGGCACCACCCTTGTTGCTCTCCTCTGGACTATCTCCTTCAGCCGTTTGTGTTTCTTTAAGTAAAGGGACCAAATATGAGAAGCATATTCTAGTTTTGTCTTATGTATGACGTGAACTGCTTGCTGAGCATTTCCTTACCCATGAACACAGATGCATGTGTGAGTGTGTGTGTGCATGTGTGTGTGTGCGTGATTAAAATATGTGTATCAAAAAAAGAAAGTTTTACACTTGTGTTGCCCTGTTTTTTTACCTTAGATATGTGCACCACGTCTTTGCTCCTTTGTATGTATGCGTATATGCACTCCAGCCAAAGTGAGTCTTCTATTTATTGACCAACCCCAAGGGAAAGATGACCACCCGGATGGGTGTAGGGTGACTGCCACATCCAGGATTTTAACCCATGCAGGTACGACCCTGACCAGGCCTGTAATGACTCACAGAAAGTAACACTAACCACATCACTCAAGTAATTAGCTATTCACAGAGAGAGAGAGAGAGAGAGAGAGAGAGAGAGAGAGAGAGAGAGAGAGAGAGAGAGAGAGAGAGAGGGGGAGAGAGAGAGAGAGAGAGAGAGAGAGAGAGAGAGAGAGAGAGAGAGAGAGAGAGAGAGAGAGAGAGAGAGAGAGAGAGTTTTACACTCATATCGCCCATATCTTGAACATTCTCTACCATCATACAGTTACTGAAATTCCTGTATGCTGTTTACATTTACTGTCTTCATTCATTTTGTTTCATTTATCCACCATTCTTGTTCTATGAAAGTACATTTCAAAATCTTTTTAAAAATCATCTTAATTTCATTGAATATCTTCAAGCTATTTCATCCCTGCATCTCTTAAAGACCTGTTCAATGCCTCCTTCGTCAATGTTTTAAAACTCAAATGTTGTGATCAAGTCACCTCTCACTCTTCTCTTCTCCAGGTGAGTAAATTTACGATTTCTTGGCTTTCCCTGACTCAGCTCTCTTTATTCTGGTACCATCTTTGTTGTGTAATTGCCTATTTGTACTGTATGGAGAGGGCATTTTACAGTTATGGGACACAAATCTCTTGAACATTCTCTACTATCATACAACTTTTGATATTTCTGCATGCTGTTTGTATTTACCATGTCTTCATTCACTTTGTTGTAATCTTCCACCACTCTTATTCTACAAAAGAACTTCACATCTTTTTTAACAAGTTTCTTTCATAATTTCATGTCATGTCCTTTGGTTGTGCAGTTCCTACATCTATCGAAAAACTCTTCGCTGTCTCTGTCATCAATGTTTTTAAAACTTAAATGTTTTGATCATGTCACCCTTCTCTATTCTGAGTAGGGCAAACATAAGGGCTCCTAGTCTTTTCCTGTAACACAACTCTCTTTTTCTGGTACCATCTTTGTTGCTCTCCTCTGGACCTTCTTTAACAGTGCTTTGTGTTTCTTTAGGTTTGGTGACCAAAACTTGAAAAATAATTTTCTCACTTTCATATGAACTACTTCCTGAATACTACCTTGTCCATGAACTCAAATGCAATTCTAATATTTGCCAGAAAACAGCAGTCCTTAACTATTCTCCAGAGGTTGAACTCTGAGGGGACACATTAAGAAAGGTGTCTACCTCCAGTTCTCTCTCACACAGATTCCTGCAGCTTATTTCTTGCTAGATTATAATCAAACTGAAGCTTTCTTTCATTGTGACGCATCTTGTGTGAGTGTGTGTCTGTGATTGTGTGTTTGGGGAGAGAGTTTCATCAGTTGTTCAGTCTCTTACCTTTGTACATGTAACATATCTTTACTCTTATGTGCATAATCACACACACAACCCAGGCCAATCCAAAGCCAGGCACCCATTTAATGACAATCCCCAAGGGAAAGATGAAGAGCTGGGTTGGATGAGAGCCAAATGCCCTGTCCATCTCCTGAACATTCTACAATCTACACATATTTTTTGAATCTTTCTTCTTAATTTCATATTACATCCTCCATTTGATTCATCCCTACACCTCTTGAAGAACTGGTCACTGTCCTTATATCTCCTGATGTCCCTATATCTCCAGAAGAACTGGTCACTGTCTATGTCACTGTTATGTTTTCTGAACTTAAAGACTGTGATCATGTCACCCCTAACTCTTCTCTCTTTTAAGGAGGGCAAATCTAAAGCCTCTAGGCTTTCCCTGTACCTTAGCTGTCTTAATTCTAATATAGTAAAATCTCTGTTATTGAAAATGCTTGAGGAATCAATTGTTTCAGGAAATTCTTTTTTAACATATAAAATGATTCAGAAACCATATTTCATAATGTCCTATTTTTAAATATATCACAGCAAATCCTCGATTTAACTGACTAATAAGGGAGAAGTGGTGTCTGATAATGCCAAAAGTTTGTTAAATTGAATGTGACCTAGATGAAGTGTAGTTGAAGAAAACTTTTTAGTGAAAGAGAAAAGTGAGGCATTTGGGCAGTACTTACAAGGAAGGAGTGCAAATGATTGGGAGATGTATAAGAGAAAGCAGCAGGAGATCAAGAGGAAGGTGCATGGGTTGGAAAAAAGGGCAAATCAGAGTTAAATCCAGTCTATTAAATCCAAAATCCATTATATCAGGGTCCATTAAATTGAGGATTTACTGAAATTCAGAAATTACATTTCATATCTTACCTATCCACAAATATCTCACATAGAGGAAATACTAATATAGGTAAGCATATAAGCACTACTAAATGCCCTGATCTTCTTTTGCTGCTTGGTGACATTGTAAACAGTCATCATGGTGACACTGAAGTCCTTCAAAAGCAGTGCATTGGACTCACACTTAGCCAGCCTCTTGCATAACTCCATCTTTCTGAGCTTTAAAATATACCTCCTGTGTTACGTGCAAGACATAGATGGTTTTGAGGTGTTATGCAATTGCTGGTGATGCTTGAAAGGGGCCACTGTCCACTGTAATAACTGAGGGTGCACAAAATGCACAAATGTCTAAGACCTGCAAACAACACCACACCTGAAAATACATGTGGGATGGTGAACAATCACCAACACCACAAGACAGCAGGTACTGAGTACACTAATTGCTGCAGTGTGGTGTGCACACAATTTGAAATATCTTTACATGTCTTTTTTTAACTTTTAAATTACTTTCTGGATAAAAAAGGGTTGCAAACTGAAATTGAAAAACATGTTGTTTTCAACATTTTGTTGTCTCCAATTAAAGATAAAAGAGGTTTACTGTAAAATCTTTGTTGCTCTCCCCTGGATCTTCTCTTTTAGTTCTCTGTGGTTCTTTAGATGAGATGACCAAATATGAGAAGCATATTGTAGTTTTGGCATTATGTATGATGTGAAAAGCTTGCTGAGAAATTTTTTATACATAAACTTAAATGCTATTCTAATATCTCCTAACAGACAGTTGGTCTCATCTAATCTACAAAGAAAATAGGAATCTAGCAACAGGTTAGGAGCAAGGTTAACTCCCAAGTCTTTATCTCTCACAGATTCTCACAAGTTGTGATCATTCTATGAGATGATTATAATATTTGAGGCCTTTGGTCACTATGACCCACCCTCATGCATGTGTGTGTAATCAACTATTTGTATTGTAAGAAAGTGAGTTTTACACTCATGGGGGCCCCATCTTTTAAACATTTTCTACCCTCATACTACTTAAATCTATGTATGCTGTCTGCATTAACCAATTCCTCCATAATTTTCTCCCATCAATCTTATAAAATTAAATCTTAGCATCTTTTTAACAAGTTCTGCTTAATTTTATGTTATGTCCACTGGTTTCTCTATCCCACGTCAAGTTTGTTTTAAAAACTTAAGGTTTTGATCACCTTGCCCCTTACTTTTCTCTCTTCCAAAGTGGGGAAATTTAAAGCTCCTTGCCTTTCCCTGTAACTCAGTTCTCTTAATCCTGGTACAATCTTTGCTACCCTCCTCTACAATTTCTCAATTAGCTCTTTTATGGTTCTTTAGGTGCAATGACTAAACATGAGAAGCATATTCTAGTTTTGTCTTTATATAAGATATGAACATCTTGCTTAAATATTTCCTTATCCATATACTTGTAAGCTATTCTACTATTTACCAGATTAGTTTCTCTCCTTCACTATTGTCCCGATGGGACTTTGGTGACAGTTTAGACATAAAAGTAAATCCCAAGGCCTAATACGCACAGAATCCTGAAGCTTATTCCTGTTAGATAACAATCATATTGAGGCCCCCTTTCATTTTATCCTATCCTCATTATTGTACATCTGCTTATGTTGAATTTCATCAACCATGTATTAGGCCAACTTTGGAGTCTGTGTAATTACTTATTTGTACTGTATGGGGGAGGGAGTTTTATACACACTGGGCCCATCTCTTGAACATTCCCTGCTATCATACAGCTTCTTAAACTTATATATGCTGCCTGCATTACTAATATCCTTTATCATTCTATTCCATTGGTACATCACTCTTACACACTACTCCCTCATTTAACAAAGGGCTTTTCCTAAGCGAAATTTCATAAACAGAGACCTAATTTCTCATTGTCTTCCATTATCATAACAGAGATGTGTTCCTGCAAATAAATGTTTGCCTTCAACACACTGGAAATTTAGACAAAAGATGATTACAAAGCAAAAATGGGTATGTTTGAAGGAATAGTGGTTCCAACAATGTTGTATGGTTGCGAGGCGTGGACTATGGATAGAGTTGTGCGCAGGAGGATGGATGTGCTGGAAATGAGATGTTTGAGGACAATGTGTGGTGTGAGGTGGTTTGATCGAGTAAGTAACGTAAGGGTAAGAGAGATGTGTGGAAATAAAAAGAGCGTGGTTGAGAGAGCAGAAGAGGGTGTTTTGAAATGGTTTGGTCACATGGAGAGAATGAGTGAGGAAAGATTGACCAAGAGGATATATGTGTCGGAGGTGGAGGGAACGAGGAGAAGAGGGAGACCAAATTGGAGGTGGAAAGATGGAGTGAAAAAGATTTTGTGTGATCGGGGCCTGAACATGCAGGAGGGTGAAAGGAGGGCAAGGAATAGAGTGAATTGGAGCGATGTGGTATACCGGGGTTGACGTGCTGTCAGTGGGTTGAATCAGGGCATGTGAAGCGTCTGGGGTAAACTATGGAAAGCTGTGTAGGTATGTATATTTGCGTGTGTGGACGTATGCATATACATGTGTATGGGGGTGGGTTGGGCCATTTCTTTCGTCTGTTTCCTTGCGCTACCTCGCAAACGTGGGAGACAGCGGCAAAGCAAAATAAAAAATAAAAAATGAAAAAAAAAAGCTTATAAATTAAAACCTCTGTTATCTGAACTGATTGGGGAATCAGCTATTTCGGATGACAAATATTGTGATTATTTGATTTTTGAATAAATTGAATCAATCAGAAATTGCCCTTCCCTCATTTTATGTAGCAGGTTATCTTCTGCAAAATCCTTGCACAAAGAGAAATTGCAAATAGCACTATGAGGTTCTCCCATTACCTTCATGTTATGTAGCTTTTGATGGCAAAAGAATTCCTTTAGCTATCCTTTACTTGCTTGAAATGGCTCCAGATCAGCTACATAGTCTTCTTTACAAAAAATGCTCTTGAAACTTCACAGCTTTAGACTAGCTCTGATCTGAAGTTTGCTTAGGCTGCTCTCCTTCTTTGTTTTATGCTCTATGTATAACATTTTCTCCATAAGTGGAATTCTAACTCTTTTGGCTGCCTTGGCAGACTATGGAGTAAAGTAGACCACAGCACTTCCAATTTTCTCAGCATTCTCCTTTATGTTGTGGATCATGGATTCATCCAAGTTGTAAGCACACCCAAGCACTAATATTTACAAAACATCAAAAGTGTGTCAGAAGATTTCTAGCTTTCTTTCTAAGTCTGAGAGGTTCTCTTCTATTTAACTGCTGGTTATGGGGTAAGAGAAAATGTTTGATGTTTGGATGCTATACTAACACACAAGACACACCGAGTTGCAGAAAAATCACACTAGAAGGTATTTCCCAATTGCACAAGTAGCACAGATCCACACACAATGGTGGTAACTGTGGGACTGACCCACTGGCAGGAATGTGGTACATTCCACCCACACTTACTCCATCCACTAACCTTCAATGAAGTTTTAGTGCACCTTCTACCACACTCACACTCCCACACCAGCATCAGCATTTCATAAGATTTCTAGTTTCGTTTCTAAGGTCAGAGATGTTCCCTTCCATCTAACTACTGGTTCTCAGGTAGAAGATACCGCTGCTTGTTTGGATGCCATATTTACAAACACAAACACAGTGGACTGTGGGAAAATCATACCAACAAATACAAGTAGCCCAGATCCGTACATAATGGTGGTAATAGTGAGAATGACTTGCCGGCAAGAATGTGGCATGCTCCACTAGAGAACACACTTAATCCATCTGCCAACTGTTTAAGATATTTTGGTGCACTTTCTATCAAACACATTTAAAATCATATTACCCTATTTTCAAATATTTTACACTGTGGACATCCTAATACATGTAAGCAAATATACACTACTAAATGCCTTGAAATAGTCATCATGCCAACAGTGAAGTCCTTCATAAGTGCTGCCTTGGACTTGCCCTTGGTCAGCTTCTCATACAACTCCATCTTCATTTTGATGCTTAAGATATTCCTCCTACATGTTTTGTCCAAAACACTGATGGCTTCAAGGAGCTTTGAGGCAATTGCTCAAAATACCTGAAAGAGGCCACTGCCAGCAAAAGTAATTCAGGATGCAAAAAATACACAAATGTGTATGAACAGCGCACAACACCATGCCAGAAAGCACATGGGAGACAATAAACAATTACTAGCGCTACAAAATACCAAGTGGTGAATACACTAACAGCTATGGTGCAGACGTGTGCAATTTGAGATATTTTTGCATATCTTTTTTTCAACTTTTTTTTTGAATATTGGAAGGTCACCACCGAAACCGAAAAACATCTATCATAAATATATCTTTTATGAATAAGTTTAAAAACAGATCTGAGGGTTGGAAAGGATTCCTTTGTTAATAGTTATAGGGCTAACCTTGTATACACTCCAAGCCTATAATTCTATGTGTATAAACAAATACAACCAAGTCAAAGCCAGGTATCTCTTTAAGGGATTTGTATCTCCAAGACTCACTATCTTCATGAGAATCTAAGTTTCTCCAGTAATTGAAATCCCTCATTATTAATACTTTACTATGTCCTAAGAGGGAGTATTTCATGAATTCCTTCACTTCTCTGATAGTTCCTTCATTGCCCATAACCTGCATCTGCCCTGCATCACTACACTACAATACACTTTTCACCAACACTAACTGTACCCATATGCACCATTTGAAGGTGTAATGTACTGATATTTTCTGGAACTCAATCTTTAAACTGCAACATGCATCACTTGATAGTTTACAATCAGTAATGACATAATTAAAGGCAAGATTTCCAAGCCACAGTTTTGAACTGCTCACCAAATGTAAAGTTCAGCACTTAACCATGGCAAAAGAAAAGTAGATGAAGGATTTATCTTTTTAATTTTTCATACCTCTGCATGCAGATCTATAATCCTATGATATATTGTCTATTTTCTTTTGTCCTTTTTCAAATATGTGCCAAGTGTAGCTTTCATAATTTTCAACACTCCACCCCAGCAAAGGTAAAGAAAGATTTGCTTTTGCATTTATCATATTCCTGCATGCATATATTCAATTTCATACAAATTTTTATGTTTTTAAGAAGTTTTCTAGTTTTTGGAGCATACAATGGTAGTCAGGTTTTCATACTGTTTAAGCTTTTTCAGTCAGAGTTTAAGTGTTAAAGGTATACCTTATCAAGAGGGCTACTTCCCATTCCTGTATCTTCGTTGTCCTTCCTTGCTATCACGTACCCTTGTGAAGACTAGTTTAGACTTTAGCTCTCTAGTGAGTTTTATCTCCACTATTCCAAAAATGTTGGGTTTGCCTCCCCTAATATAATCTTTGAGCTTTACTTCCTTTTCCATATGCAACCAGCCTTTCTGTATCTGTATACAGATCTTTCTGCCTAAGGCACTTGCTAACAGTAAGTTCCAGCCTCCTTGAGCTAGAAGTGGAAGTGTTGTTCCTTCCTCTAGCCTGATTCAACTCCTCTCATTTTTACCTTTTGGCTATTCTCTTCAGCTCCCTCTCTCTTCCCATGGTCTATCACTCTTGACACAATCCTCCGAAACCCATTTTCTGGCAAGTTCATCAGCCTACTTAAGCATCTCCTGACTACACATCTCCACATCAAATGTTACCTTAGTAGCCTTACCTACTTGCCTGATTTTATGACTTGCATTTGTAATGTCATGTTTTTCTTACCTACTCCCCTTCTCTGGCTTCCCTTTCTTCTTTGTCCGGCAAATGGTCATCTCTAGCCTAAAGACTATCATAGACTTATGCCTGTTGACCTCCCTCAGTATGATTTCCCTCAATTGTGCAATAATCCATTTTTAAACTTTCTCCAGCAGTCTTGCTATGTCTTCCTCCTCATCTCTTACCTTATCTAAAAAAATTATTTTCTATTCACTGCACAGCTGCCTTGAATCATCTTTGCCTTTTAACCTATTCATCCCCATCAACAAATACCTCCCTGACAGTCTTGTCCATACACTATCTCCTCAATGGCTCTTCACAATATTCAATTTTGCCTATGTGTTTCAGGGTCCCTAGATTTCTGTACTTTTTCAGTTACTCATGCTTTGTGGTTAACTTCTACCCTAAAATCATCTAATTCTAGTCTCTTCTCCCCTACAATGCCTAATTTTTGTGTACATATACATGGAGCATCTTAAAAAATGTTTAATCTACCATCAAGCTCCATTACAGTTTCGCTAATTCTCTCCACTTCTACTGCTCCCTGGGATTTTCCATGGTCCCCTAGCAATGTCCTTGAAGTGCTCTCTGACTTCTTTTTAAACCAGGTCTTTTAAGTAGTATATTCTGGGCAGAAGCTTGTTTATCTTATCCATAATGTGGGACCTATCAGCTGTTGGGTTCTCCATTTCCCCCCAACATCCATATTCTCCATTAACAAATCCCCAAAATCAATATCTTCTTTCACTGTCTCATTTTTCTTTTCTTGCTTCTGTCTACTCTCAGTTTGTTAATATTTCCTATGCTGTTTTAGAAATAAGTTGTTTTGGCCTAATCTATCCAAGTCCATTTTTCCTTCTTTTGCTTATTGAACCTTATTTGCCTGATTCATGCAACACTTCCAGCCATATTAGCTTCCCTAAATTTCTGGGGATACTAATCTATTTGCGTTGTAGTTCCAAATTACTAAAATAGATATCCCCAGCCTTGAGATCAAATGTTGTTGATCTCTGGCTTGAACTAATTTCCTTGATTTTTGATCTTCCTACTGTTTCTCTTCTCACTATGTTTCACTGTGCTCTAAAATAATGGTCTTGCCTGTCAATATATTAGCTTATTTTCACTAGTGCAAATGAATTGTGAATCGTTTACAATAGTTAGGATGGAGGATACCCCATCCAGCAAATGATGCTACTGGCATTTGTTTACCTCACACTGCATATGCTGTTTTATTCATAGCTCTTTCACTCCCTTTCCTGTAATTTTTGTGCTCAAAAAGTTCTCCAGGGGCCCCCCTGAGTATTTCTCTCTCTCTCCTTACCTGCTAAATAGGAGTCTATCATGGCAGTATCCTCTGTATTCTTGAAATTCCTGAATCTCGCTGGAGCCTGCCTGCCTGCTGAAGCTGTGTGTGTGTGTGTGTGTGTGAAGGGGTGACTGGATCCTAAATCCAGGATGTGTGTAAATAAGTGCTAGTGTACCTGCGGTAGTTTTATTGGTAGACTTACTCTGATGCCTGAGGAAATGACATCCCCACAAAACTTGGTGACAATGTTTCCGTGTACATTTCACAGCCAGTCCCACAGAGGTAGTCGTTCTGCCAGGCCTGCATGTCTGGAGACTGGGGAAGACACAAACGTGTCCAAATACACTTATCTATAACACACAACACTAAGATTACACTTCAGTACATTCAATACAACTGATAATAAGTCTAACAAGTAACACATACACATTTTCCTTTGGTTATGATAGATCACTCTAAAGTGCTAGTTATGCAAATAGTAGTTTATATTAGAAATTTTTTACGACAAAATTTCAAAATACAAAAAATACAAAAATTGGAGCTCAGTTGTATTAATCTGTGAAAGTAGGGATGGTTGGTATATTCAAATACATTAAATACACATAAAAACAAAGATAATTTCAGAAGCCTGAAATAAGAGCTTTAATTGTCTGCCAAACAAAAGTCAATCAAAGTGCACAGAATCTACTACATGGCCTGCTTCAATCAAATGCTGACAATGTAGCAGAAACTCAGATCATCTGTTTATTATCAAAAGTATATGGATATTTATTTATAGGGTATGTCCCAACTTTTACCTCTTGAGTTAGCACAGCTTTTGAGGGGGGGTATCTCACTTAGATAATGTAAACTTCTAGCAGTCAGTTTATGATAAAAGTGAATAGTTAGAAAGACACCTGGGTCATAAGCATGGTACAGTCCAGATGTTAGTAGTAACATATCACTGACACACTCTCCAGGCTGTACCAAATACCTAACACAGCTACTTACGCACATGTTTCCCTAAATTCAAGGTCCACAAAAGCTGGGCTAAGAGTTTCTGTGTACATCTCCATGCCAGAACCCTGCTGGTAGTGATCCTGCCACGGCGACATGTCGGGTGACTACCCAACAACACAGGATCATTAAGCATTTGCATGTAAAATCTAAAGCTAAATAGTGCTATTCAACTTTTTCTATTCATACTGATCCTTCTTGAAAATCATACCACCTTTTCATCTACAATCTGGAGTCCTAATTCTTTTTGCTAATGATATTTTGGATATATGGATGAAATGGGGACTATTGTAAGGAAAATAATTTAAACTGGGAAGGACCAGTATGAAGAGAAAATTTTTGTAATCATATATCTTACTTCAAAATAAATTCTTCCACTTTATCAACTAATCCATAAATAATCATGCAAGTTCTATGATTTTCTTCAGTGCTCAAATTGTATGCTTCACTAAAAGTTGACTCCCTTCTTTTACATATAATTTTTCTACATCCAAAACTTCAGTTAAAGGTTTACATACTAGCTGCATGAATTAAAAGTAAACTCTTTTGGTAGGCCTCTCCACAGCACAAACTGACATTTCAATTATGCCTCTCAGTATACCAGCAGTTTTTCTGTACCTCAGCATCATTTCAGATATTTCACAAACTGCCTTTCAAATCATTATCAACGATGCTACCAAAATGCTGAAAATCTTTAATGCTTTTGCTATCACATTCATTCATCCAAATTATACACATACACAGGGAGTACTTATCCTCCTAGATGGTTCAAGCTTGGATGTTTAAATGTGCGTGGATGTAAACAAGATGAGGAAAGTAGAGAGACAGGTAGTATGCTTGAGGAAAGAAACATGGACGTTCTGGCTCTTGAAAGAAACAGAGCTCCAAGGTAAAGAGGAAGAATGGTTTAGATATGTCTTAGGATTAAGATCAGGGGTTGGTGAGAGGACAAGGTCTGAGGAAGAAGCAGCACTACTCATGAAGCAGGAGTTATGGGAATGAGTGAAAGCATAAGGAAGTAAATTGTAGACTGAAGTGAGTAAAAATCAAAGTGGATGGAGAGAGATGGGTGATTAATATTAGTGCTCATGCACTTAGTCATGACGAGAAAGATAATGAGAGAAAAGTGTTTTAGGAGAAGCTGAGTCAGTGTGTCAGCAGTTGTAATGTTAGAGACCAAATATTAGTGATGGGTTATTTGAGTGCAAAGGGGGTTTGGGGTATTCAGTAATTCGGAACAGGAATAGTGAATAGTGGGTGAAGTTGTGTGCTGAAAAAGGGCAGGTGATTGGGTGTATTTGGTTTAAAATGAGGAACAAATATACATATGTGAGTAGGAGAGATGGTCATTGGGCTTTACTGGATTACATATTAATTGATAAGTGTGTAAGAAAGGCTCCCGGATGTAAATGCACTTAGAGAGATAGCTGGTGGAATATCTGATCACTACCTTATGGAGGCAAGGGTGAAGACTTGTATAGGTTTTCTGAAAAAGAAAGGAAACATTGTCTGTGAGAAAGGAATGGTAAGAGCAAGTGAGCTTGGAAAAGAAACTTGAGAAGAAATACTGGGAGATACTGAGTGTATAGCTGCAAAAGGTGAGAGTAAATGAAGCAAGGGGAGTAGGTGAGGAGTGGGAGGTATTTAGGGAAGCAGGGCTGGCATTTACAAGAAATGCATGTGTCATGCAAAAGGTGGGAGGTGGACAGATTAGATTGGGTATTGACTGGTGGGATAAAGAGATAAAGTTGATAGTGAAAGAGAAATGAGAGGGGTTTGCGTGATATTTTCAGGGAAAGAGCAAAAATGATTGAGGGATGTATAAGAGAAAGTGGCAGGAGGTCAAGAGGATGGTGCAGGGGGCTGAAAAAGAGTGCAAATGAGAATTGGGGTGAGCTAGTACCAGTAAACTTTAGGGAGAATGAGATGCTTTGGAAGGGGCTAACTGATGTGCAAATAAATACAAGATAACAAATAGGAACAAAGGTGAAGGGGAAAAAAGGAGTGATAACATATAAAGATGAAGTGAGCATTTTGAAGAATAGCTGAATGTGTTTAATGATAGGGCGATAGATGAAGGTGTTTTGGTTGGGGTGATATAAGACATGAGAGAGTCATGAAGAGTGGTTTGGTGGAGAGAGAAAAGGTGGCAAAAACCTTCCATAAGATAACTGGAAGCAAGGTGGCTGGAGTGGATGGTATTGCTGTTGAATTTATCAAGAAAGTGGGTGACTGTGTTGGATGGTTGGCAAGGATTTTCAATGTATGTATAGATAGGGGATAAGGGAGAAAGAATACTTCCCACACATTCCCCACGTGTCGTAGAAGGAAACTAAAGGGGATGGGAGTGGGGGGTTAGAAACCCTCCCCTCCTTGTATTTTAACTTTCTAAAAGGGGAAACAGAAGGAGTCACATGGGGAGTGCTCATCCTCCTCAAAGGCTCAGACTGGAGTGTCTAAATGTGTGTGGATATAACCAAGATGAGAAAAAAGGAGAGATAGGTAGTATGTTTGAGGAAAGGAACCTGGATGTTTTGGCTCTGAGTGAAATGAAGCTCAAGGGTAAAGAAGAGTGGTTTAGGAATGTTTTGGGAGTAAAGTTAGGGGTTGGTGAGACAACAAAAGCAAGGGAAGGAGTAGCACTACCCCTGAAACAGGAGTGGTAGGAGTAGGTGATAGAGTGTAAGAAAGTAAACTCTAGATTGATACAGGTAAAACTGAAGTAAACTCTAGATTGATACAGGTAAAACTGAAAGTGGATGGAGAGAGATGGGTGATTATTGGTGCATATGCACCTGGGCATGAGAAGAAAGATCAGGAGAGGCAAGTGTTTTAGAAGCAGCTGAGTGAGCATGTTAGCAGTTTTCATGAACGAGACCAGGTTATAGTGATGGGTGATTTGAATGCAGAGGTGAGTAATGTGGCATTTGAGGATTTAATTGGTGTACATGGGGTGTTCACTGTTGTAAATGGGAATGTAGATCTGTGTAGATTTGTGTAGACTTGTGTAGATTTGTAGATTTGTGTGCTGAAAAAGGACTGGTGATTGGGAGAAAAGAGAGATATACATAAGTATACGTATGTAAGTAGGAGAGATGGCCAGAGAGACTTTTGGATGTTAATGTGCTGAGAGGTGCTACTGGAGGGATGTCTGATCATTATCTTGTGGAGGCGAAGGTGAAGATATGAAGAGGTATTCAGAAAAGAAGAGAGAATGTTGGGGTGAAGAGAGTGGTGAGTGTACGTGAGCTTGGGAAGGAGACTTGTATGAGGAAGTACCAGGAGAGACTGAGTACAGAATGGAAAAAGGTAACAGCAAAGGACGTAAGGGGAGTGGGGGAGGAATGGGATGCATTTAGGAAAGCAGTGATGGCTTGCGAAAAAGATGCTTGTGGCATGAGAAGCATGGGAGGTGGGCATATTAGAATGGGTAGTGAGTGGTGGGATGAAGAAGTAAGATTATTAGTGAAAGAGAGAGGCATTTGGACAATTTTTGCATGGAAATAGTGCAAATGATTGGGAGATGCATAAAAGAAAGAGGAAGGAGGTCAAGAGAAAGGTGCAAGAGGTGAAAAAGAGGACAAATGAGGGTTGAGGTGAGAGAGTATCATTAAATTTTAGGGAGAATAAAAAGATGTTTTGGAAGGAGGTAAATAAAGTGCGTAAGACAAGAGAACAAACGGGAACATCGGTGAAGGGGACTAATAGGGAGGTAATAACAGGTAGTGGTGATGTGAGAAGGAGATGGAGTGAGTATTTTGAAGGTTTGTTGAATATGTTAGATGATAGAGTAGCATATGTAGGATGTTTTGTTCGAGGTGGTGTGCAAAGTGAAAGGGCAAGGGAGAATGAGTTGGTAAACAGAGAAGAGGTAGTTAAAGCTTTGCTGAAGATGAAAGCCGACAAGGCGGCGGGTTTGGATGGTATTGCAAAGGAATTTATTAAAAAAGGGGATGACTGTGTTGTTGACTGGTTGGTAAGGATATTTAATGCATGTATGGCTAATGGTGAAGTGCCTGAGGATTGGTGGAATGCATGCATAAAGCCACTGTACAAAGGCAAAGGGGATAAAGGTGAGTGCTCAAATTACAGAGGCATAAGTTTAATAAGGACTCCTAGGAAATTATATATGGGAGGGTATTGATTGAGAGGGTGAAGACATGTACAGAGCATCAGATTGGGGAAGAGCAGTGTGGTTTCAGAAGTGGTAGGGGATGTGTGGATCAGGTGTTTGCTTTGAAAAATGTATGTGAGAAATACTTAGAAAAACAAATGAATTTGTATGTAGCATTTATGGATCTGGAGAAGGCATATGATAGAGTTGATAGAGATGCTTTGTGGAAGGTATTAAGAGTAAATGGTGTGGGAGGCAAGTTGTTAGAAGCAGTGAAAAGTTTTTATCAAGGATGTAAGGCATGTGTACTAGTAGGAAGAGAGGAAAGTGACTGATTCTCAGTGAATGTTGGTTTGCGGCAGGGGTGTGTGATGTCTCCTTGGTTGTTTAATTTGTTTATGGATGGGGTTGTTAGGGAGGTCAATGCAAGAGTTTTGGAGAGGGGGCAAGTATGCAGTCTGTTGTGGATGAGAGGGCTTGGAAAGTGAGTCAGTTGTTGTTCGCTGATGATACAGTGCTGGTGGCTGATTCGGGTGAAAACTGTAGAAGCTGATGACTGAGTTTGGTAAAGTGTATGAAAGAAGAATGCTGAGAGTGAACGTAAATAAGAGCAAGGTTATTACATACAGTAGGGCTGAGAGACAAGTTAATTAGGAGGTAAGTTTGAATGAAGAAAAACTGGAGGAAGTGAAGTGTTTTAGATATCTGGGAGTGGATTTGGCAGTGGATGGAACCATGGAAGCAGAAGTAAGTCACAGGGTGGGGGAGGGGGCAAAAGTTCTGGGAGCGTTGAAAAATATGTGGAAGGCGAGAACATTATTTCGGAAAGCAAAAATGGGTATGTTTGAAGGAACAGTGGTTCCAACAATGATATATGGTTGCGAGGCATGGGCTATAGATAGGGTTGTGCGGAGGAGGGTGGATGTGTTGGAAATGAGATGTTTGAGGACAATATGTAGTGTGAGGTGGTTTGATCGAGTAAGTTATGAAAGGGTAAGAGAAATGTGTGGTAATAAAAAGAGTATGGTTGAGAGAGCAGAAGAGGGTGTTTTGAAGTGGTTTGGTCACATGGAGAGAATGAGTGAGGAAAGATTGACAAAAAGGATATATGTGTCAGTGGTGGAGGGAACGTGGAGAAGTGGGAGACCAAATTGAAGGTGGAAAGATGGAGTGAAAAAGATTTTGAGTGATCGGAGCCTGATCATGCAGGAAGGTGAAAAGCGTGCAAGGAATAGAGTGAATTGGAATGATGTGGTATACCAGGGTCAATGTGCTGTCAATGGATTGAACCAGGGCATGTGAAGCGTCTGGGGTAAACCATGGAAAGTTTTGTGGGGTCTTGATGTGGAAAGGGGGCTGGGATTTCGGTGCATTATACATGACAGCTAGAGACTGCGTGTGGATGAATGTGGCCTTTGTTGTCTTTTCCTAGCCCTACCTCGCGTGCATGCAGGGGAGGGGGTTGTCATTTCATGTGTGGCAGGGTGGCGACAGGAATGAATATAGGCAGCAAGTATGAATTATGTACATGTGTATATATGTATATGTCTGTGTATGTATAAATATGTATACTGTACATTGAAATGTATAGGTATATATGTGTGTGTGTGTGAATGTGTATGTATATACATGTGTATGTGGGTGGGTTGGGCCATTCTTTCATCTGTTTCCTTGCGCTACCTCGCTAACATGGGAGACAGCGACAAAGTATAAGAAAATATATAAATATAGTATAGATCATGGTAAGGTGCCTAAGGATTGGCAGAGAGCTTGAATAGCGACATTATATAAAAGCAAGGGGGGTAAAGGTGAGTATTTAAGCTACAGAGGTATAGGTTTTTTAAGTGTACCTGTTAAGCTGTATGGGAAGGTATTGACTTAGAGGGTGATGGCTGGTACAAAGCATCAGACTGGTGAGGAGCACTGTGGTTTCAGAAGTGGAAGAGGATGTGTGGATCAAGTGTAAACTTTAAAGAATGTGTGCAAGAAGTACGTAGAGAAACATGGATTTATGGAGCTGGAGAAAGCACATTATAGGGTTGATAGTGATACATTGTGGAAGGTCTTAAGAATACATGGTGTGGGAGGAAAGATGCTAGAAGCAGTGAGATTTTATCAAGGGTGTATGGCATGTGTAAATGGTAGAGAGGAGACAAAGATTCTAAGTGAGAGATGGTTTGCAGCTGGGGAGTGTGATGTTACCTTGGTCACTCAGTTTGTTCATGGATGGAGTGGTGTGAGAGGTAAATGCAGGAGTCTTGGGGAGAGGGGCAAGTATGTAGTCTGTGGGGGATGAGAGGGCCTGAGAAGTAAGTCACCTGTTGTTTGCTGGTGATACAGCACTGGTGTCAAATTTGAGTGAGAAACTGCAGAAGTTGGTAAATGACTTTGGATGAGTTTGTGAGAGGAGGAAGTTGAGAGTAAATGTGAATAAAAACAAGATTATCAGGTTTAGCAGAGTTGAGGAACAGACTTGTTAGAGTGTGAGTTTGAATGGAGGAAAACTGGAGGACATGAAGTGTTTTAGATACCTGGGAGTGGATATGACAGTGAATGGAACCATAGAAAGGGACAAAGGGTCTGGGAACAATGAAGAATGTGTGGAAAGACAGAAAGTTATCTAGGAGGGCAAAAATGGATGAAAGGCAAGGGCTATAGATAAGGCTGTGAGGAGGAGAGCAGATGTGTTGAAAATGAAATGTCTGTAGATAATATGTGGTTTGAACAAGTAAGTAATGAGAGAGTAGGAAAGAGGTGTATTCATAACTAGAGTGTGGCTGAAAGAAATGAAGAAATGAATGGTTTGGACATATGGAGAAAATGACTGAAGAAAGACTGAAAGGGATTACATGTCAGAGGTGGAAGGAAAAAGGAGAATGGGGAGACCAAAATTGGAGATGGAAGGATGAATTGAAAAAGACTTTGAGCAATTGGGGACTCAACATGCAGGAGGGTGAAAGGTGTGCATGGGATAGCAGGAACTGGAACAATAAGATTTACTGCAGTTGACATATTGTTAATAGACTGAACCAAAGCATGTTAAATACACAGGGTAAATCATGGAAAGGTCTCTGGAGCCTGGTTGTCAATAGGGTGCTGTGATTTCAGTGCATTACACATTAACAGCTAGAGGATGGATGTTGAGCAGAAGTGGTCTTTCTTTGTCTGTTCTTGGCACTACAGTATTAATGCAGAAAATGGTAATCAAGTATGAAAAAATAAGATGATTATGTGTTTACCTAAATGTGATATTGTTCTACATGCTTTATAGATTTAACCAGGCATCCCATATGTATTATTTACATAATATTTTACATATGTGTATTTCTTACATTTTAAATGCATTATTTGCATAATTTCCAATAATTTTCAAAAAACATAGTTTACATGGATAAATAAAAAATTATCAAAAAAGGGGGTGACTGTGTTGTTGACTGGTTGGTGAGGATATTCAATGTATGTATGGTTCATGGTGAAGTGCCTGAGGATTGGCAGAATGCATGCATAGTGCCACTGTACAAAAGCAAAAGGGATAAAGGTGAGTCTTCAAATCACAGAGGTATAAATATGTTGACTATTCCTGGGAAATCACATGTGGTTTTAGGGGTGGTAGAGGATGTGTGGATCAGGTGTTTGCTTTGAAGAATGTATGTGAGAAATACTTAGAAAAGCAAATGGATTTGTATGCAGCATTTAAGGATCTGGAGAAGGCATAAGATAGAGATGCTTTGTGGAAGGTATTAAGGGTATATGGTGTGGGATGTAAGTTGCTTGAAGCAGTGAAAAGTTTTTATCAAAGATGTAAGGCATGTGTACGAGTAGGAAGAGAGGAAAGTGATTGGTTCCCAGTGAATGTCGATTTGTGGCAGGGGTGCGTGATGTCTCCACGGTTGTTTAATTTGTTTATGGATGGGGCTGTTAGGGAGGTGAATGCAAAACTTTTGGAGAGAGGGGCAAGTATGCAGTCTGCTGTGGATGAGAGGGCTTGGGAAGTGAGTCAGTTGTTGTTCGCTGATGATACAGCGCTGGTGGCGGATTCGGGTGAGAGACTGCAGAAGTTAGTGACTGAGTTTGGTAAAGTGTGTGAAAGAAGAAAGCTATGAGTAAATGTGAATAAGAGCAAGGTCATTAAGTAAAGTAGGGTTGAGGGACAAGTAAACTAGGAGGTAAGTTTGAATGAAGAAAAAATAGAGGAAGTGAAGTGTTTTAGATATCTGGGAGTGGATTTGGCAGCGGATGGAACTATGGAAGCAGAATTGAGTCACAGGGTGGGGAGGGGGCGAAGGTTCTGGGAGCATTGAAGAATGTGTGGAAGGCGAGAACATTATCTTGGAAAGCAAAAATGGGTATGTTTGAAGGAATAGGGGTTCCAACAATGTTACATGGCTATGAAGCATGGGCAATACATAGGGTTGTGCGGAGAAGGGTGGGTGTGTTGGAAATGAAATGTTTGAGGACAATGTGTGGTGTGAGGTGGTTTGATCAAGTAAGTAATGAAAGGGTAAGAGGGATGTGAGGTAATAAAAAGAGTGTGGATGAGAGAGCAGAAGAGGGTGTATTGAAATAGTTTGGTCACATGGAGAGAATGAGTGAGGAAAGATTGACAAAAAGGATTTATGTGTCAGAGGTGGAGGGAATGAGAAGTGGGAGACCAAACTGGAGGTGAGAGGATGGAGTGAACAAGATTTTGAGCGAATGGGGCCTGAACATGCAGCAAAGTGAAAGGCGTGCAAGGAATAGAGTGAACTGAAACACTGTGGTATACCGGGTTGGACTTGCTGTCACTGGATTGAACCAGGGCATGTGAAGTGGCTGGGGTGAACCACAGAAAGTTTTGTGGGGCTTGGATGTGGAAAGGAAGCTGTGTTTCTGTGCATTACACATGAGAGCTAGAGACTGAGTGTGAACGAATGTTGCCTTTGTTGTCTTTTCCTTGCGCTACCTCGCATGCATGCGGGGGGAGGAGGGGTGTCATTTCATGCGAGGCCGGGTGGCAGCGGCAATGGATGAAGGCAGCATGTATGAATATGTGCATATGTATATATGTTGGGGTGAAGAGAGTGGCGAGAGTATGTGAGCTTGGGAAGGACACTTGTGTGATGAAGTACCAGGAGAGACTGAGTGCAGAATGGAAAAAGGTGAGAGCAGAGGACGTAAGAGGAGTGGGTGAGGAATGGAATGTAATTAGGGATGCAGTGATGGCTTGCAAAAAAGATGCTTGTGGCATGAGAAGTGTGGGAGGTGGGCAGATTATAAAAAGGGTAGTGAGTGGTGGGATGAAGAAGTAAGATTATTAGTGAAAGAGAAGAGAGAGGCATTTGGATGATTTTTGCAGGGAAATAGTGCAAATGCCTGGGAGATGTATAAAAGAAAGAGGCAGGAGGTCAAAAGAAAGGTGCAAGAGGTGAAAAAGAGGGCAAATGAGGGTTGGGATGAGAGAGTATCATTAAATTTTAGTGAGAATAAAAAGATGTTTTGGAAGGAGGTAAATAAAGCGCGTAAGACAAGAAAACAAATGGGAACATTGGTGAAGGAGGCTAATGGGGAGGTAACAAAAGTAGTGGTGATGTGGGAAGGAGATAGAGTGAGTATTTTGAAGGTTTGTGGAATGTGTTAGATGATAGAGTGGCAGATACAGGGTGTTTTGGTTGAGCTGGTGTGTGAAGTGAGAGGGTAAGGGAGAATGATTTGGTAAACAGAGAAGAGGTAGTGAAAGCTTTGCAGAAGATGAAAGCCGGCAAGACAGCAGGTTTGGATTACCATCCAGTGGAATTTATTAAAAAAGGGGGTGACTGTGTTGTTGACTGGTTGGTGAGGATATTCAATGTATGTATGGCTCATGGTGAAGTGCCTGAGGATTGGCGGAATGCATGCATAGTGACATTGTACAAAGGCAAAGGGGATAAAGGTGAGAGTTCAAATTTCCGAGGTATAAGTTTGTTGAGTATTCCTGGGAAATTATATGGGAGGGTATTGATTGAGAGGGTGAAGACATGTACAGAACATCAGATTGGGGAAGATCAGTGTGGTTTCAGAAGTGGTAGAGGATGTGTGGATCAGGTGTTTGCTTTGAAGAATGTATGTGAGAAATATTTAGAAAAGCAAATGGATGTGTATGTAGCACTTATGGATCTAGAGAAGGCATATGATAGAGCTGACAGAGATGCTCTGTGGAAGGTATTAAGAGCATATGGTGTGGGGAGTATATGGTGTGGGAGGCAAGTTGCTGGAAGCAGCGAAAAAGTTTTTATCGAGAATGTAAGGCATGTGTACAAGTAGGAAGAAAGGAAAGTGACTGGTTCTCATTGAATGTTGGTTTGCGGCAGGGGTGCGTGATGTCTCCATGGTTGTTTAATTTGTTTATGGATGGGGTTGTTAGGGAGGTGAATGCAAGAGTTTTGGAGAGACGGGCAAGTATGCAGACATGCAGACTGTTGTGGATGAGAGGGCTTGGGAAGTGAGTCAGTTGTTGTTCGCTGATGATACAGTGCTGGTGCTTGATTCGGGTGTGAAACTGCAAAAGCTGGGGACTGAGTTTGGTAAAGTGTGTGAAAAAAGAAAGCTGAGAGTAAATGTGAATAAGAGCAAGGTTACTAGGTACAGTAGGGTTGAGGGACAAGTAAATTGGGAGGTAAGTTTGAATGGAGAAAAACGAGGAAGTGAAGTGTTTTAGACATCTGGGAGTGGATTTGGCAGCAGATGAAACCATGGAAGCGAAAGTGAGTCACAAGGTGGGGGAGGGCGTAAAAGTTCTGGGAACACTGAAAAATGTGTGGAAGGCAAGAACATTATCTCGGAAAGCAAAAATGGGTATGTATGTATGTATGTTAGTTCCAACAATGTTATATGGTTGCGAGGCGTGGGCTATAGATAGGGTTGGGCGGAGGAGGACGGATGTGTTGGAAATGAGATGTTTAAGGACAATATGTTGTGTAAGGTGGTTTGGTCGAGTAAGAAATGAAAGGGTAAGAGAGGTGTGTGGTAGAGAGAGCAGAAGAGGGTGTATTGAAATGGTTTTGTCACATGGAGAGAATGGGTGAGGAAAGACTGACAAAGAGGATATATGTGTCAGAGGTGGAGGGAACAAGGAGAAGTGGGAGACCAAACTGGAGGTGGAAAGATGGAGTGAAAAAGATTTTGAGCGATAGGGGCTTAAACATGCAGGAGGGTGAAAGGCATGCAAGGAATAGAGTGAAGTGAACGATGTGGCATACCGGGGTCAACATGCTGTCAATGGATTAAATCAGGGCATGTGAAGCATCTGGGGTAAACCAAGGAAAGTTTTGTGGGGCCTGGATGTGGAAAGGGAGCTGTGGTTTCGGTCATTTTCATGTGTTGCGGGGTGGCGACGGGAATGAATAAAGGCAGCAAGTATGAATTATGTACATGTGTATATATGTATATGTTTGCGTATGTATATATATGTATACGCTAAAATATATAGGTATGTATATGTGCGTGTGTGGATGTGTATGGATATACATGTGCATGTGGGTGGCGTTGGGCCATTCTTTCATCTGTTTCATTGCACTATCTCGCTAACGCGGGAGACAGCGACAAAGTATAATGAATGAATAAAAGAATGGTTCATATGTAAATGTCTGTGTATGTATATGTATATATACGTTGAAATGTATGGGTATGTATATGAGTGTGTGTGGCCGTTTATGTATATACATGTGTATGTGGGTGGGTTGGGCAATTCTTCTGTCTGTTTCCTTGAGCTACCTCGCTAATGCGGGAGACAGTGACAAAATATAATAAATAAACATAGATTAAATATAACGTTACTAACTTCAAATAAAAAAGAAATACTACAAGAGAAATTGTTTCTCTTTATATAAAAAATGATTATCATAGTTGTTACACAAATCAAGCTTCCCACCACAATGATGCAATACACATTCTTAGACAAATTATGAGTAACTGTGATGCATGATATTATTCTTATTGTTGCTATTAGGCTGCTTGTAACATCTATGGATAAGTGTGGAACCATACATCTGCTGGGAAATTAGATGAAGGCTTAAAGCTACAAATGTGGCTCAGCACAACCAAATATGTTCTTCTACAAATGTGGCTTCACACAATGAAAGGGTTAAGATAACACTACTGACTTATCTACACCTCAAGCAGTACTTAAATATGCTGTCAGATTACCAAAGGGTGGGACTAAACATGAGAAATTATGCTAGAGTAATGCTTAATGCAAGCATGCAAAAGATGTACTTATAATACATCCAGACACCAGTCTGAGAAATCTGCTGATAAACAATGCTGCGATCACTGACCAAGTCATAACCACCTACTTGTGGCATCAAACCACCAAGACTAGTCCCACTTGATTGCCATGTCACCAGCCTTGGACCCAAAATGTTGTTGAGAGGTTCTTTGGGAAGACAGGCCTGGCAACTAGGCAAAGGTCAATTGTTTTTCTTCTTTTTCTGTTCACCATTTTCATTCTTCTTACTGAAAAACCCATTACCCCCTCACCACCACTCACTTTTGTATCCAAATCAACCATCACTAATACCCAGTCTCCTGCATCAAAACTGCTGACACATTTGCTTAATTGCTCCCAAAACACTAATCTCTTCATCTTTCTTTTCATGGCCAGGTGCATAAGTACTAAAAATCACCAATCTTTTGTAATCTATTTTCATTCTTACCTACATCAGTCTGCTGTTCAAGCCCTTACACTCTTTCAAACAATCATACAATTCCTGGTTTAGATGTACCATCTCAATAACCCCTGAATTTAACCCTAAGACATGCGCATACCATTCAACTCCCTTGCCCTCGAGCTTTCTTTTACAAAAAGCTAGAATGACCAGGTTCCTTTCCTGAAACATACTACTTATCCCAGACTAAGCCTTCAAGAAGGATGAACATTCCTTGCCTGGCTCCTTCTGTTCCATCTCTAAGAAAATTAAAAACAAGAAGGGGAGAGTTTCAAGTCCTCCACTCCCAATCCTCTTACTTACTTTGTACAACAAGCTTCTAATGAATGGATAGAATTCTTTCTCCCCTATCCTTAGGTATGTATGTCATATTTCATCATCATACTTAACTGCTGTTTCCCACGTCAGCGAGGTAGTCCCAGGAAACAGACACAGAATGGCCGATCCACTCATTAACATATATATATATATATATATATATATATATAGTTACCCCCTTCACTCCTTGTTCAATCCTGAAGCACGCAATTATAAATGAATCAATCTGTTCAGCATTGCATTTCCAGCCCCGATCCCTCTTTTTCATCATCTTTCACTCCAATACTTGGAATCTCTCTTCTCCCCGTTCCATGCCCATCCGACACATATATCTATGGTCAACTATTCCTCACTATTTATATATATAACCATAAAAACTACCTCTTTCTTTAACACTTTTTTATTTCCAACTTCTTCTCTTCCTGTCTCGTGCAGCGCGAGGAAAAAGAAGCCACCATACACGTCTACCACCGATTCATCTACATTCAGTTCCGTCCTGATCGACCACTCACCTACACATCTCATCATCATCTGCCTTCACCTCTGAGTGCCGTCACCAACTCACTCCATCCCTCTTGTCCTTTCTTCTCACTCGCTAACCTGTCACTCCCTATTCTCATGTCACATTAACACTCTGCTCTACCTTTTATTCACCCTCTCTTACTTACCTTCAACTACTGATCAACCACTCACACCATTGTCCTCAAACATCTCATTTCCAGCAATCCATCCTCCTGCGCACAACTCTATCCATAGCCCACGCCTCGCAACCATACAACATTGTTGGAACCACTATTCCTTCAAACATACCCATTTTTGCTTTCCGAGATAATGTTCTCGACTTCCACACATTTTCAAGGCTCCCAAAATTTTCGCCCCCTCCCCCACCCTATGATCCACTTCCGCTTCCATGGTTCCATCCGCTGACAGATCCACTCCCAGATATCTAAAACACATTCACTTCCTCCAGTTTTTCTCCATTCAAACTCACCTCCCAATTGACTTGACCCTCAACCCTACTGTACCTAATAACCTTGCTCTTATTCACATTTACTCTTAACTTTCTTCTTCCACACACTTTACCAAACTCAGTCACCAGCTTCTGCAGTTTCTCACATGAATCAGCCACCAGCGCTGTATCATCAGCGAACAACAACTGACTCACTTCCAAGCTCTCTCATCCCCAACAGACTTCATACTTGCCCCTCTTTCCAGGACTCTTGCATTTACCTCCCTAACAACCCCATCCATAAACAAATTAAACAACCATGGAGACATCACACACCCCTGCCGCAAACCTACATTCACTGAGAACCAATCACTTTCCTCTCTTCCTACACGTACACATGCCTTACATCCTCGATAAAAACTTTTCACTGCTTCTAACAACTTGCCTCCCACACCATATATTCTTAATACCTTCCACAGAGCATCTCTATCAACTCTATCATATGCCTTCTCCAGATCCATAAATGCTACATACAAATCCATTTGCTTTTCTAAGTATTTCTCACATACATTCTTCAAAGCAAACACCTGATCCACACATCCTCTACCACTTCTGAAACCGCACTGCTCTTCCCCAATCTGATGCTCTGTACATGCCTTCACCCTCTCAATCAATACCCTCCCATATAGTTTACCAGGAATACTCAACAAACTTATACCTCTGTAATTTGAGCACTCACTCTTATCCCCTTTGCCTTTGTACAATGGCACTATGCACGCATTCCGCCAATCCTCAGGCACCTCACCATGAGTCATACACACATTAAATAACCTTACCAACCAGTCAACAATACAGTCACCCCCTTTTTTAATAAATTCCACTGCAATACCATCCAAACCTGCTGCCTTGCCGGCTTTCATCTTCCGCAAAGCTTTTACTACCTCTTCTCTGTTTACCAAATCATTTTCCCTAACCCTCTCACTTTGCACACCACCTCGACCAAAACACCCTATATCTGCCACTCTGTCATCAGACACATTCAACAAACCTTCAAAATACTCATTCCATCTCCTTCTCACATCACCACTACTTGTTATCACCTCCCCATTTACGCCCTTCACTGAAGTTCCCATTTGCTCCCTTGTCTTACGCACCCTATTTACCTCCTTCCAGAACATCTTTTTATTCTCCCTAAAATTTACTGATAGTCTCTCACCCCAACTCTCATTTGCCCTTTTTTTCACCTCTTGCACCTTTCTCTTGACCTCCTGTCTCTTTCTTTTATACTTCTCCCACTCAATTGCATTTTTTCCCTGCAAAAATCGTCCAAATGCCTCTCTCTTCTCTTTCACTAATACTCTTACTTCTTCATCCCACCACTCACTACCCTTTCTAAACAGCCCACCTCCCACTCTTCTCATGCCACAAGCATCTTTTGCGCAATCCATCACTGATTCCCTAAATACATCCCATTCCTCCCCCACTCCCCTTACTTCCATTGTTCTCACCTTTTTCCATTCTGTACACAGTCTCTCCTGGTACTTCCCCACACAGGTCTCCTTCCCAAGCTCACTTACTCTCACCACCTTCTTCACCCCAACATTCACTCCTCTTTTCTGAAAACCCATACTAATCTTCACCTTAGCCTCCACAAGATAATGATCAGACATCCCTCCAGTTGCACCTCTCAGCACATTAACATCCAAAAGTCTCTCTTTCGCACGCCTGTCAATTAACACGTAATCCAATAACGCTCTCTGGCCATCTCTCCTGCTTACATAAGTATACTTATGTATATCTCGCTTTTTAAACCAGGTATTCCCAATCATCAGTCCTTTTTCAGCACATAAATCTACAAGCTCTTCACCATTTCCATTTACAACACTGAACACCCCATGCATACCAATTATTCCCTCAACTGCCACATTACTCACCTTTGCATTCAAATCACCCATCACTATAACCCGGTCTCGTGCATCAAAACCGCTAACACACTCATTCAGCTGCTCCCAAAACACTTGCCTCTCATGATCTTTCTTCTCATGCCCAGGTGCATATGCACCAATAATCACCCACCTCTCTCCATCAACTTTCAATTTTACCCATATTAATCGAGAATTTACTTTCTTACATTCTATCACATACTCCCACAACTCCTGTTTCAGGAGTATTGCTACTCCTTCCCTTGCTCTTGTCCTCTCACTAACCCCTGACTTCACTCCCCAGACATTTCCAAACCACTCTTCCCCTTTACCCTTGAGCTTCGTTTCACTCAGAGCCAAAACATCCAGGTTCCTTTCCTCAAACATACTACCTATCTCTCCTTTTTTCACATCTTGGTTACATCCACACACATTTAGGCACCCCACTCTGAGCCTTCGAGGAGGATGATCACTCCCCGCGTGACTCCTTCTTCTGTTTCCCATTTTAGAAAGTTAATATATATATATATATATATATATATATATATATATATATATATATATATATATATATATAAAGTTAATATATATATATATATATATATATATATATATATATATATATATATATATATATATATATATATATATAAAGTTAATATATATATATATATATATATTTTTTTTTTTCATACTATTCGCCATTTCCCGCGATAGCGAGGTAGCGTTAAGAACAGAGGACTGGGCCTTTGAGGGAATATCCTCACCTGGCCCCCTTCTCTGTTCCTTCTTTTGGAAAATTAAAAAAAAACGAGAGGGGAGGATTTCCAGCCCCCCGCTCCCTTCCCTTTTAGTCGCCTTCTACGACACGCAGGGAATACGTGGGAAGTATTCTTTCTCCCCTATATACATAAATGCCCATACATGCACATATATATATCAACATATACATATATATATATATATATAAATAAAGAGACATATACATATATAAACACATGTACATGTTCATACTTGCTTGCCTTCACCCATTCCTGTCGCTACCCCGCCACACAGGTAATAGCATCCCCCCTTAAACGAGGCAGCGCCAGGAAAAAAAAAGAAAAAAAAGCCACATTTGTTCACATTCAGTCTCCAGCTGTCATGTGTAATGCACCAAAACCACAGCTCGATATCCACATCTTGGCCCCACAGACCTTTCCAAGGTTTATCCCAGATGCTTCACATGTCCTGGTTCAGTCCACTGACAGCACATCAACCCCAGTAAACTACATCGTTCCAATTAACTCTATTCCTTGCATGCCTTTCACCCTACTGTATGTTCAGGCCCTGGTCACTCAAAATCTTCACTCCATCCTTCCACCTCCAATTTGGTCTTCCACTTCTCCTTCTTCCCTCCACCTCTGACACATATATCCTCCTTGTCAATCTTTCCACACTAATTCTCTCCATAAGTCCAAATCATTTCAACACATTCTCTTCTGCTCTCTCAGCTACACTTTTTATTATCACACATCTCTCTTACCCTTTCATTACTTACTTGATCAAACCATCTCACACTGCATATTGTCTTTAAATAGTTCATTTCCAATAGTCCACCCTCCTCCATACAATCCTATCTATAGCCCATGCCTTGCTACCATATGACAGTGTTGGAGCTACTATTCCTTCAAACATACCCATTTTTGCTCTTCGAGATAATGTTCTCTCCTTCCACACATTCTTCATCGCTCCCAGAACCTTCGCCCCCTTCCTTACCCTGTGACTAACTTCTGCTTCCATAGTTCCATCAGCTGCTAAATCTACTCCCAGATATCTAAAACAATTCACTTCCTCCAATTTTTCTCCATTCAAACTTACATCCCAATCAACTTGTCCCTTATCCTGCTGAACCTAATAACCTTCCTCTTATTCCCATTTACTCTCAACTTTCTCCTTTCACACACTTTTCCAAACTCAGTCACCAACCTCTGCAGTTTCTCACCCAAATCAGCCACCAGTGCTTTATCATCAGCGAACAACAACTGACTCACTTTCCAAGCCCTCTCACCCCCAACGGACTGCATACTTGCCCCTCTCTCCAAAGTCTTGCAATTACCTCCCTAACCACCCCCATCCTTGTCATAAATCAACATTTGCTGGGAACCAATCACTTTCCTCTCTTCCTACTCGCACACATGCCTTACAGCCTAAGTAAAACTTTTCACTGCTTCTAGCAACTTACCTCCCAAACCATATACTCTTAAAACCTTCCATGAAGCATCTCTATTGACCATATCATATGCCTTCTCCAGATCCATTAATGCTACATACAAATCCATATGTTTTTCTAAGTATTTCTCACATACATTCTTCAAAGCAAACACCTGATACACATATCCTCTACCACTTCTGAAACCACATTGCTCTTTCCCAATCTGATGCTCTGTACATGCCTTTACCCTCTCAATCAATACCCTCCCATATAATTTCCCAAGAATACTCAACAAACTTATGCCTATGTAGTTTGAACACATACCTTTATCCCCTTTGCTTTTGTACAATGGCACTATGCATGCATTCCACAAATCCTCAGGCACCTCACTATGATCCATACATTCAGTGAATATCCTTACCAACCAATCAACAACACAGTCACCTCCTTTTTTAATAAATTGCATATCCAAACCTGCCACCTTGCCAGCTTTCATCTTCTGCAAAGCTTTCACTATGTCTTCTCTGTTTACCCTGACCCCTCTCACTCTGCACACCACCTCGATCAAAACACCCTATATCTGCCACTCATTCATCAAACACATTTGACAAACCTTCAAAATACTCACTTCATCACTAATTGCTATTACCTTCCCACATAACCCCTTCATCGATGTTCCCATTTGTTCTATTATCTTATGCACTTTATTTACCTCCTTCCAAAACATCTTTTTATTCTCCCTAAAATTTAATGATACTCTCTCACCGCAACTCTCATTTGCCCTCTTTTTCACCTCTTGCACCTTTCTCTTGACCTCCTGCCGCTTTCTTTTATACATCTCCCAGTCATTTGTACTACTTCCCTGCAAGTACTGTCCAAACGCCTCTCTTTTCTCTTTCATGAACATCCTTACTTCTTCATCAAACCACTCAGTACCCTTTCTAATCTGCCCACCTCCGACCTTTCTCATGCATCTTTTGCACAAGCCATCACTGCTTCCCTCAATACATCACATTCCTCATCCACTTCCCTCATGTCATTTGCTTTCACTTTTTGCCATTCTACAATCAATCTCTCCTGTTACTTCCTCACACAAGTCTCCTTTCTAAGCTCACATACTCTCACCACTCTCTTCTTCCAAACACTCTCTTTTCTTTTTTGAAAACCTCTACAAATGTTCACCTCCACCTCCACAAGACAGTGATCAAACATCCATCCAGCTGCCCCTCTCAGCACATTTACTTCTAAAAGTCTCTCTTTTACATGCCTATCAATTAACACATAATCCAATAATGCCATTTGACCCATCTCTCCTACTCACATACAGACATCTATGTATCTCTCTCTTTTCAAACCAGGTATTCCCAATCACCAGTCTTTTTCAGCACACAAATTCACAAGCTCTTCACCATTTCTGTTTACAGCACTGAACACCACATGTACACCAATTATATCCTCAACTGTATATGAGTGGATGGGCCATTCTTCGTCTGTTTCCTGGCACTACCTCACTGACGTGGGAAACAGCAATCAAGTATAATACATAAATACCAAATAATGCACTAATCATCATTTAAACAATTAAACTTCATCTACAATACAGTACAATCAAAACAATAAGACAGCTACTAGATTTGCCCATATTCTTGAACAATCTCATTACCTTACTCAGGCTCTGCAGACAACTGTAGCTTGGGTTGAGTCAAAACCCTGAAATATGCCAAGATCAGCCAAATGTACCCCAATAACACAATGTATGTCAGCCAAATTGGCTAAATTTTGTTCAAATGAGTGGGCAGATCAATGTTTTATATAATGAAGACACAATTTGAAACTAAAGAAAAAATAAATTTGCCTTGGAACTCTCACCACATCAGTCTCCCAAGCACTGAGAAACATTTTGAACAGTGAATTAATAAAGTTAAAAACATTGTTTCTTTTTCATGAAAGAACAACATAAGAGAACACTAAAACAACCAAGAAAAAAGTGATATAGGAATTAATAAGGGGGAAATAAAAACTCAACTTTATAATCAACATGACTATTGTTGAGTGATAAAGACCCAATGGTTGATAACTTCATTGATAAACTTCATTTATGTATTTTTCATAACTGCATAAGGAATATGCATGAATCTGCATTTACAATATAATTAATGATAAACAGTCTAAGAAACCTGAATCATAGGGAATATGCATGAATAAGCATTTACGATATAATTAATGATAAAGTCTAAGAAACCTAAACTGCTTAAAAGTGAAACAAAATGTTTTTCTAAAAACATTCTGATGCCATAGATGCAATTTGGTTAATACTGTATATACAATTGGTACAACACACCATAAATGACAAAAGAAATACATGAAAGAGATAGGACGTACAACTTTATCTATATGAATGACTGACTTTAAGTGAGTGTATAAGCGATGCTCTTTCATTTCATGAGAAAGAAACAATTCTTTATATCATTATTTTGTTATTCATAATGAGTATCAATGTTTGGGAAACCAATATGCAGGGAGTGCTAAAGCAAAATAATGGTTTTTCTCTTTGAGTGGCAGCAAATTTTTCTTACCTATATCAAGCACTGTTCTACCGACTCATTTGTAAAACCTTAGGCAACTTGGATGGTATACACTGTTTTTTGGAACATTATGGCCAATTTTGGTTGATTCAGCACATTTTGAGGTCCTGTTGTACTAGATGCTTGAGATGCAATGTCACAATTGACAAAGATGGCTCAAAAAAGTCTTTGCTGATTGATTCACTTTTCAGCTTGATGGTGTGGATACTGTTATCTTTAACCGCATAATGGCTAGCAACTGCTGAAGTGCCAAACACACCCTCAAGTTCATCTACTAGTCTAACCTTTTCCTCTAAATCAAAGGTTTTCCTCACTCCCTTGGCAGGTTCATCTGTATGTGTACTTCCAGGATGTTTAGGCATAGTGGTGACTGGTAAACATCAGCACAAGTACAGATTTATATGAGTGGCAAACGATATGTCCTTACTCAGTGAATGCTAGCACAAAACTGATGCAGTGGTCAGTGTGGCATGGGCAGCATTAGCACCATGCAGCCAGCTAGGCTCATGTTGTATCATGATGGTTCATGTTATAACAAAAAGGTGGGAGCAATTTAGGTGCTCATGCTATATCATAGTCACTTTATCCAGTCGTGCTCTATCCTAACATATCTGTAACAGCATTTAAGTTTCTAAATCAACTAGATGATGCTGACAGTCAACAGTTCTTCCTAAAGTACAATACTAGAGTTACCAGAGGCCATGATCAAAAACTGAGAAAGGGGATGGTCAAGAAAGCTGTAAAGAAACTCTGGTTTAGTGTAAGGGTAGTACATGGCTGAAATGGTGTAAGGCATAAGACTGTGAACACCACCAACTTACAAAAGGTTTAAAAGTCTTTTTGATGATACATAAAGTAGGAGAGACAGGGCCCCATGAATGTAAAACTCTCTCCTCGTAATGTATGAACAGGCACTTATAAATAAGTCATTACTACTGGTAGTATGTAAATGATTCCAGTAACCTTTGTGATGCATTTTTTTTGTCTTACACTCTGTTTTTCATGTATATATTTGTTGAAATAGGATTGCTCAATAATTCAATATATACCCAACTAAAAATCTTATCCCAAATCAACCATTATAAAGCAAATTTGTTTATCACTACCATAAATATCTATAAACATATTTTCACTTACATGAATTTTGGTAATACAAAATATTACTTAACAATTCATTTCCATGAAAGGCTGGAACACACTTCAAACCAGAAAATATGCTTACAGACTCATAAATGGATTTTCAGTGAATTTTCACAGAATTGAATGTAAATGGCATTAGATGCATGCCAGAATAAGTATTTTGAACAATGGTGAAAAATCTGTGCACATAAGTGTCACTGGGAAATAAACACTTTCAATCTGTGCACAAAAGAGTCAATGGGAAATAAACACTTTCAATCTTATGGATAAGCTTCATAGAAGACATCTAGCCTACAGATATAATATATTCCTTTCATGATTCCCACTTAGCTTCACTGGATGATAACATCCCACCCAGAGATTAGATCATATTCTTTTAGTGGTCCTCATTTATTAGTGAAGAGAATAAACATACACAAAACAACAAATCTTTGAAACATCATTTAGTAAAAACACAGAGCTATTTTACCATAAGTAATCATGATGCTTCCTATGATATCCCTTACAATATCTTGCCACAGATATTAGTGTGTTATGTCTACTTAAAAAGCAAACTGATTTTGATAATATCTATCTCAACTCCTAGAGACACAATGTCAACTTTCGGTAATATAAAGCTAACACCTATCCTACATTCATAATCAGCACAACAATAGCTTCTACATTATATAGCTGGTCCCCAACTCATGATGGGGTTACGTTCTGGTAAACCCATCATAAGTTGAAAGTACACTTACTACAATTAACATGGTTGTTTACACTCATGATCATGTCGCTAACTGGAAGCTGCTGTGCAGCCCAATTAAAAATCAAAATTCAAAATTTGAAATGTTTCTAACTGAATTCATATCGATATCGCACCATCATAAAGTTGAAAAGTCGTAAGTTGAACCATCATAAGTCGGGGACTATCTGTATATCAACTTCAATAAAAATTGAGGTACACTATGTTGAAAAGTATTCTAAATGTGACTCAGTTAACTTACATGATAGTGAGCACAAGTACTTAACATGATCTAAGAAATATGACTAAAAGGCAACCTTATTCACTTACAGTTTTGTATGATCTCATGGCAAAGAGGTTGGCCATCATTGTAGAAAAGCCAGGAGCCAAGCATGACTGTGCAATAAATCCTAATTTGAGCTCTGCTAAGCAGATAACATCATCACCACGTTTCCAGTCCCAGGATGGGATGTTTAGCAAGTAAGCCTGAAAAAAGTATCAGCAATGATGATTAGTATCATTATTACTATTCGCATACAAATCTTTCTTTCTCTAAGTATTTCTCACACAGGTTCTTCAAAGCAAACATCTGGTCCACATGTCTTCTACCACTACTAAATCCACACTGTTTCTTCCCAGTCTGATGCTCTGTGCATACCACCATCCCTACAACCAATGCTTTCCCATGCTACTTAGAAGGTATACACATCAATCTTGTACCTCTGCACATTTTTCCCCCTTGCCTTTACAAAATGGCACTATGCAGGCATTCCACCATTCCTCTAGGACCAAACCTTGAGCTATCTATACATTTAAAATCCTGACTAACCAGTCAACAGTAATGTCATCCATTTTCTTGAGAAATTCAACCATAAGCCCATCTACTCCAGCCATAATTCATCTTACACAAGGCTTTCACCACTTCTCTTTATATCAAACAACAGGCCTGACTCTTGCTCTGTATACCTCAACCTCCCAAATACACCACATCTGCCATCCTATCATCTAACATATCTAAAAGTCCTTCAATATACACATTAAATTCCCTTTTCACCTCTTTTTGCCTGTTACCACAACCCCATCTGCTCCCCACAATGATGCTTTTGCTCTCCTTACACTATTCACTTCCTCATGAAACAATTCCTTAATCTCTCTCAGGTTAACCAAATACTCCATCACCCCAGCTCTCATTTACCCTCTTTTTCTTTGAAGCTCTTGTTACTTCCTCTTGTACATCTCTAATTTATTTGTACTCTTTCCATGCAGGTAATACCCATACATTTCTATTTCCTCTTTCATTAGAAATTCAACTTTCTCATCCTACAATTCAATACCCTTGCTCACATCCACACAGTGCACCTTGCATATGCCATACGGACTTTCATGGTGTAGTGGTTAGAGTTACCGAATGTCATGCAAGCATGGGCTGCCAGGAATCTAACCCACATAGGTCTAAATCCTGGTCCTAACAGCTGGTCCACAGTCCAACCAGCTCTTCATCCTCCTCTAGGGGCTAGTCAACAGAATGGGTACCTGGCATAGGCTAGTGTGTGTGTGCATGCATGCCTGTGTGCGTGAGTGTGAGTGCACATACATACATAGGAATAAAGGCATGGTAAATAAATAAAAGGTTACGAAGATGGAGCAACTCTAGTGGAAAACTCTCTTCCACACAACACAAATAGTAATTACAAACTTGTCCCACACATGTAAGTGCTGCATCTATTAATACCTTCTATTCCCCACAGATTCCCCTAGATTTCTTTACTATCTCCTGTTGCCAATTTTCACCAGTCCCATCTTATAACTCCTTAAAAAAGCTTCTTTTACAAGCTCACTTGCTTTCTTTACTCTATTTCTATCCACATCATTTCCACTTGATCTGGAGAAAGCATATGATAAGGCTGAGATATATGCTCTGTGGAAGGTACTACAAAAATGCAGCATGGGAAGAAAGGTAACAGAAGCAGGGAAGAGTTTTCAACAAAAAATGAAGAGGGTGATTGGTTCCACATGTAGGTAGGTCTGTGTCAAAGTTAAGCGACATCACAATGACTGTCAAGCCTATTTATGGATGGATGGTGAGAGATGTAAATGTGAGGGTTTTAGAGAGAGCAGCAGGTCTGCAATCATTTCAGGGTGAAGGAGATCTGCAGGTGAGTCAGTTGCTGTTTACAAATGAAATTGGCTCTGATGGCAGACTCAAAAGAGAAACTGCAGAGGCTGGTGTCCAAGTTTGGGAGAGTGTATGAAAGACGAAAGTTGAAACTAAATGTCAATAAAAGTAAGGTAATGAAGTTGAACAGGGTAGAGAGACTGGGTGATTAAGTGTTAGTTTGAATAGAGTGAATCTGGAAGAAATTCAATGTTATGGAGTGGATATGAGCTGAAATGAATCATATGGTGAAAGAGGGGGGTAAAGGTCCTGGGTACAATTAAGAGTATGTGGAAAGTTAGGTCAGTGTCTGTAAGGGGCAAAGATAGTTGTTTGATGGTATAGTAGTCCTGACTGTGCTGTATGGATAAGAGAAAATCTTCTTAAATTAAAAAGTATGAGAGTGCATGTATTGGAATTGAAATGTCTGAGAACAGTATACGGCATGATAAGGGCTGATTGAGTAAGAAATGAGAGGGTAAGAGAGATGTGTGGTATTAACACTCATTTGCACCAACTTAATGATAATACTATCACCTCCTATGCATGAGGTTGGTTGTAACCTTCTGGCATGGATATATTTTTATGCAACAGATTAATTCATTTGCATGAAACCAACTTCATTTTATGTAATATTGGTTACTCTTTCACATAAAATCAGAAAAAAGGAAATATTTTTGATGATGTAAAGTTGTGTGTTTTAGTTTTCAATACAATCAATTCATGCTTTCTCTATAAAAAATCACAGAAGCATAAGAGTTACAGTTTAAAAAGATGTTTTGAGCTTTACAACTGTGAATCTGGAAATTGGATACGAGTAATACTAACAAAATGGAAAAATCAGAATCTTAAGAATTTTTTCCAAAACTGCTTTTTTTAGTTTTTTAGTTTTTGCAATTACTTCTTATCTTTATATCTTTTTTATTTCATTAATTAGTTTAAATGTTTAAAGTATTACAGTGGTTTTATACTTCTAGCATGTGTGGTATGCCTGTAAGTGAATTCAAAGAATAATCCATCCCCATTTAGTGTACTAATATACCACATACTGAAGGTATACAGTAATCTTTGTAATATCATACCAATGCAATAAAACTATATTTTAAAACAATCTGGTGTGATGTTATATGCTTGAGGGAGTTGAACAGGGTGCAGTAGGCTGCAGTGATGGTGTAAGAAATAGATGGTTGCACCATTTACAATTGCTTTACACCACTTGGCCTTGGTTGTAGAGAATAGGAAGTTGGGAGAAAATCACAGGGTAGGTTGCTAATCGTCTGTTCTCTGTATCCCCTAACCTCCAGGCAGAGGGACTAGAAGCCCACAAAACAGACTTAAGCATATAATCACTGCTATCAGATTCAAGATCAATATCATCCTCAAAGTTGCATTAAGAGTGTGAGTGAGGCATTGTATTGGAGTTGAACACCCATGGTGTCTATGTTATATGACCCCAAATATCTTGGAATATAACAAGGCATTACTTTTACATAGGGATCAGACATTTATTGTACAACATAGGGGCATTTACTGCATGACAACACTGACAACTGAAGTCTGAAAAAGTGAAATTCAAAATACATCAATGAACACTTCATAAGCCCTTAAACAATTTGCAGAGAGTTTTACATGGGAATGTTACTGAACAATGGAAGACGGGGATTTGTGAAAGGCAGCACCTTCCAGTGTGGGTGGTGGGAGGTAAATGATGCCCTAATGGCATGTGCTACACAGGGCTGCCATATATCTCAATAAAGTCAGATTACCTTGACAGAGCAAGCTTTGAGAAATGACTAGCTAAAATTTCACACACCGATTAGAATTCTTCAAAATCAATTTTTTTTATGTGATATGATTAACATGTTAGGTGCCAAATGGATGAGGGACACTGAGGCAATGTTCATGCAACTTTCTGGTCTTATCCAATTTGCACCAGACACAACACTTTATACACAATTTTAAACAATTTACAAACAATTTTACAGGCAAATGTTATAACATAATGGAGGGGAGTAGAGAAAAGCTTTAAAGTGCTAGCACACAGCACTTTCCACCATGGCTGCAGGGAGGTAACTGATGCACTAATGGCAGGTGCTACATAGGTTTGCCATATATCTCAATAAAGTTAGATTACTTTGAGATACTAAGCTTCAGGAAATGACTATCTAAAATTTCACTAATGACTTTGAATTTTTCTTCTTATTTTTCTTTTTGAGTGATATGAATGTCACATCAGGTTCCAAATGGATGAGACTATGCACTGATACAACACTCATTTTCATTTTTGACGTCGTCCAATTTCTACCTGATGTGAGTATCGCAACACTCAAAAGAAAAATAGACACATAAAGATGAGTAACTCTGAATGACATGTAAATTTTGGAGCATCATTTCCAGAAGCCTGCTCTCTCATGGTAATTCAACTCTGGTGAGATAACTGGCAATCCTACATACAGCACATAAGTGCATCAGTTATCCCTCAGCAGCCATGCCCAAATGTATTGTGTGCTGGCCCTTTAAAATTTTTCTCATGTCCTTCTCACACACTCCTGCCCTTCACTATGCAGTAATATTCACCTGTGAAACTGTTTGTAAGTATTTACAAACAGTCTATTGGTGTATTTCAAGATATTTCAATAGTTCAATCTAGCTACCATCATTTGTGTGTGACCTACTGTTGTGCCTCACAATAAATGCCACTCTGTGGACAATACAATATACATCTCATCCCTATGTAAAAGTGATGCATAGTATTGTGAAGTAGTTATAAAAATGTGTGTTGTTATATTTCTGGATATTTAAGCTCTTATAACAGAACATATCACATGTGTTAAACCCCATTACAATGCTTTGTCATATGGATGCAAATCACCAGTGTCTGCTCATTATTTTAGATGATAACACGCTTGATAATGCCTTTGCACAGTGTGAATCAAAATCTGATGGTAGAAACTATATGCAGGTTTCTGCAGGTTGCTCTGCCTAGAGGCATGGAATGCTGGTCAAACATGCAGCAACCTGCAACATGGCTTTCCTGTTACCTTTTCTCCCTAGCCAACACCAAGTGGTGCACAGAAATTGCAAAAGGTGGAACTATCAACTCCTCCCTACACTATCACCAATGCCCACCCCATGGCACCACAAGCAACTCCTTCAAGTATCTAACATCACACAAAAAAGTAAGATTGTTATAAAACATAGTTTCCCTGTATCAGTATAAAGGTATAAAGATTATCTTGTACATTTTGTTACACTCCAGTATGTTGTAAAACAGTACATTACAAGGGGGTTTTATTTTTCTTCTAAAATTGCTTACAGTGCAGCCACACATGCTAGAAACATTCTAAAACCACCAAAACATATCTGGACACTTAACCTAACATATGGAGCAATAAAAAGTAAAAAAAATGTAAAGTAATTGTGAAAACTAAAATATTAAAAATTTTGGAAAAATTTCTTGATATTCGATCGTTCAGTTTATCCTTCTTAGTATTATTCACATCTAATTTCCGAAGTCACCAATGTGTGCTTACTCACTTTTCATGCTGGTGAAAATATGAGTTAATTGTACTGAAAACTATAATACACAAATTTACATCAAGGTTTTTCCTTATTTTTCTGGTTTTATTTGAAAGAACAACCAATTTTACATAGAATATTGTTGGTTTCATAAGAAAAGTATAAATCAGTTGCTCAAAAATCTATCTGAAAATAACATAACGTGGCTCTTCTGTGCCAGATGGTCACAACAAAGCCAGTGCATGGGAGGGGATAACATTATTATCAAGAAAGTGTATGATGGCATTAAGAAGAGTTTGATAGAAAATGCTGGAGAATGTGCTGAAATAGTTTGCACATATGTTGAGGAAGAGTAAGGAGAGACTGTTCAAGAGAGTATAAGTGTCACAAGTGGAAAGAACAAGCAATGAAGACCTTTCTGTTGTTTCCATTGACCACTTCATATGCAGTGGTTCAGTATGGGGACAAAAGGTCACCCCTGCATAACACATTGCTCTGACTCAATGTTTCCTAAGCATGCTTAACACACTTTTAAGCTTTCACACAGCAATCATTAAAAGCATCTTTCACTACATCCTTCCACCTTATCTTTGGTCTCTCTCTTCCCACTTAGCCAGTATTTCTTTTACCCTCTCAATAGGCCCAATTCATACCAACAAACCCTCTTCAACTCTCTCATAGACATTTTTTCTTACTGCCACACCTTTCTCTAACTCTATTGCTCCTTAATCAATCAATCCTCCTCTTACCTCACTGGTACTCAAGCAGCTCATTTCCAATACATCTGTTGTCTCCTATAAATTTTATATTTTGGGCCCAAACCTTGAATCCATATACCACCACTGGGACAACTATACCACCTACATATATATATTTATCATTATCGTTATTGTTCTTTTCATTTCCACACACCTCTCTTAAAGTTTTATTTCTTACTCCATCAAACCACCTCACACCACATACTGTCCTCAAACATTTCATTTCCAACACATCAACCCTCCTCCGTACAACCCTATCTATAGCCCATGTCTTGTAACCATGTAACATTGTTGGAACTACTATTCCTTCAAACAATCCCATTTTTGCTCTCTGAGATAACGCTCTCTCCTTCAATATGGAGAGAATGAGTGAGGAAAGATTGACAAAGAGGATATATATGTGTCGGAGGTGGAGGGAACAAGGAAAACCAGGAGACCAAATTGGAGGTATGAGGATGGAGTAAAAAAGATTCTGAGTGATTCGGACCTGGACATATGTGAGGGTGAGAGGCATGCAAGGAGAAGAGTGACTTGGAACGATGTGGTAGACTGGGGTCAACGTGCTGTAAATGGACTGAACCAGGGCATGTGAAACGTCTGGGGTAAACCATGGAAAGGTCTTTGGGGCCAAGATTTAGATACGGGGCTGTGGTTTTGGTGCATTACATACGATAGCTAGAGATTGAGTGTGAACAAATGTGGTCTTTTTTGTCTGTTTTCCTGGCGCTACCTTGCTGAAGCAGGGGGTAGCAATGCTGTTTTCTGTAGGGCAGGGTAGCACCTCTAATGGATGAAGGGAAGCAAGTATGAATATGTACATGTATATATATATGTATGTGGTAGATGAAAGCTGGCAAGGCAGCAGATTTGAATGGTACTGCAGTGAAATTTATTATAAAAAAAGGGGTGACTGTGTTGTTGACTGCTTGGTAAGGATATTCAATGTATGTATGGTTCAGGGTGAAGTGCCTGAGGATTGGCAGAATGCATGCATAGTGCCTTTGTATAAAGGCAAAACAGATAAAGATGAGACTAAGAGGCCACATTCGTTCAACACTCAGTCTCTAGCTGTCATGTGTAATGCACTGAAACCACAGCTCCCTTTCCACATCCAGGCCCCACAAAACTTTCCATGGTTTACCCCAGATGATTCACATACACTGGTTCAATCCATTGATAGCATGTCGACCCTGGTATACCACATCATTCCAATTCACTCTATTCCTTGCACGCCTTTCACTCTCCTGTATGTTCAGGCCCCGATTGCTCAAAATCTTTTTCACTCCATCCTTCCACCTCCAAGTTGGTTTCCTACTTCTCCTCGTTCCCTCCACCTCTGACACATATATCCTCTTTGTCAATCTTTCCTCACTCATTCTCTCCATGTGACCAAACCATTTCAATACACCCTCCTCTGCTCTCTCAACCACACTCTTTTTATCACTATACATCTCTCTTACCCCTTCATTACTTACTCGATCAAACCACCTCACACCACTTATTATCCTCAAACATTTCATTTCCAACACACCCACCCTCCTCCGCACAACTCTATCTACAGCCCATGCCTCGCAACTATATAACATTGTTGGAACCACTATTCCTTCAAACACACCCATTTATGCTCTCCAAGATAACGCTCTCACCTTCCACACATTCTTCAACGCTCCCAAAACCTTCACCCCCTCCCCCACCAAATGACTCATTTCTGCTTCCATGGTTCCATCTGCTACCAAATCCACTCCCATATAACTAAAACAATTCACTTCCTCCAGTTTTCATCATTCAAATTTACCTCCCAATTTACTTGTCTCTCAACCCTACTGAACCTAATTACCTTGATCTTATTCACATTTACTCTCAGCTTTCTTCTTTCACACACTTTACCAAACTCAGTAACCAACTTCTGCAGTTTCTCACATGAATCAGCCACCAGCGGTGTATCATCAGCAAACAACAACTGACTCACTTCCCAAGCCCTTTCATCCTCAATAGACTGCATACTTGCCCCTCTCTCCAAAACTCTTGCATTCACCTCCCTAACAACCCCATCCATAAACAAATTAAACAACCATGGAGACATCAAACTCCCCTGCTGCAAACCGACATTCACTGGGAACCAATCACTTTCCTCTCTCTCTACTCGTCCAAATGCCTTACATCCTTGATAAAAACTTTTCACTGCTTCTAGCAACTTACCTCCCACACCATATACTCTTAATACCTTCCACAAAGCATCTCTATCAACTCTATCATATGTCTTCTCCAGATCCATAAATGCTACATATAAATCCATCTGTTTTTCTAAGTATTTCTCGCATACATTCTTCAAAGCAAACACCTGATCCAAACATCCTCTACCACTTCTAAAACCACACTGCTCTTCCCCAATTTGATGCTCCGTACATGCCTTCACTCTCTCAATCAATACCCTCACATATAATTTCCCAGAAATACTCAACAAACTTATACCTCTGTAATTTGAACACTCACCTTTATCCCCTTTGCCTTTGTGCAATGGCATTATGCATGCATTCTGTCAATCCCAGAAAGTTAAGAGTAAATGTAAATAAGAGCAAGGTTATTAGGTACAGTAGGGTTGAGGGTCAAGTCAATTGGGAGGTAAGTTTGAATGGAGGAAAACTGGAGGAAGTAAAGTGTTTTAGATATCTGGGAGTGGATCTGGCAGCGGATGGAACCATGGAGGCGGAAGTGAATCATAGGGTGGGGGAGGGGGCGAAAATTCTGGAAGCCTTGAAGAATGTGTGGAAGTCGAGAACATTATCTTGGAAAGCAAAAATGGGTATGTTTGAAGGAATAGTGGTTCCAACAATGTTGTATGGTTGCGAGGCATGGGCTATGGATAGAGTTGTGCGCAGGTGATGGATGTGCTGGAAATGAGATGTTTGAGGACAATGTGTGGTGTGAGGTGGTTTGATCGAGTAAGTAACGTAAGGGTAAGAGAGATGTGTGGAAATAAAAAGAGCGTGGTTGAGAGAGCAGAAGAGGGTGTTTTGAAATGGTTTGGGCACATGGAGAGAATGAGTGAGGAAAGATTGACCAAGAGGATATATGTGTCGGAGGTGGAGGGAACGAGGAGAAGTGGGAGACCAAATTGGAGGTGGAAAGATGGAGTGATAAAGATTTTGTGTGATCGGGGCCTGAACATGCAGGAGGGTGAAAGGAGGGCAAGAATAGAGTGAATTGGATCGATGTGGTATACCGGGGTTGACGTGCTCTCAGTGGATTGAATCATCCCACCACTCACTACCCTTTCTAAACAGCCCACCTCCCACTCTTCTCATGCCACAAGCATCTTTTGCGCAATCCATCACTGATTCCCTAAATACATCCCATTCCTCCCCCACTCCCCTTACTTCCATTGTTCTCACCTTTTTCCATTCTGTACACAGTCTCTCCTGATACTTCTTCACACAGGTCTCCTTCCCAAGCTCACTTACTCTCACCACCTTCTTCACCCCAACATTCACTCTTCTTTTCTGAAAACCCATACTAATCTTCACCTTAGCCTCCACAAGATAATGATCAGACATCCCTCCAGTTGCACCTCTCAGCACATTGACATCCAAAAGTCTCTCTTTCGCACGCCTGTCCATTAACACGTAATCCAATAACGCTCTCTGGCCATCTCTCCTACTTACATAAGTATACTTATGTATATCTCGCTTTTTAAACCAGGTATTCCCAATCATCAGTCCTTTTTCAGCACATAAATCTACAAGCTCTTCACCATTTCCATTTACAACACTGAACACCCCATGCATACCAATTATTCCCTCAACTGCCACATTACTCACCTTTGCATTCAAATCACCCATCACTATAACCCGGTCTCGTGCATCAAAACCGCTAACACACTCATTTAGCTGCTCCCAAAACACTTGCCTCTCATGATCTTTCTTCTCATGCCCAGGTGCATATGCACCAATAATCACCCACCTCTCTCCATCAACTTTCAATTTTACCCATATTAATCGAGAATTTACTTTCTTACATTCTATGACATACTCCCACAACTCCTGTTTCAGGAGTATTGCTACTCCTTCCCTTGCTCTTGTCCTCTCACTAACCCCTGACTTCACTCCCCAGACATTTCCAAACCACTCTTCCCCTTTACCCTTGAGTATATATATATATATATATATATATATATATATATATATATATATATATATATATATATATATATATATATATCTTTTTCTTTCAAACTATTCGCCATTTCCCGCATTAGCGAGGTAGCGTTAAGAACAGAGGACTAGGCCTTTGAGGGAATACCCTCACCTGGCCCAATTCTCTGTTCCTTCTTTTGGAAAATTAAGAAAAAAAAAAAAAAAAAAAAAAGAGAGGGGAGGATTTCCAGACCCCCGCTCCCTCCCCTTTTAGTCGCTTTCTACGACACGCAGGGAATACGTGGGAAGTATTCTTTCTCCCCTATCCCCAGGGATAACATATATATATATATATATATATATATATATATATATATATATATATATATATATATATATATATATATATATATATATATATTATCCCTAGGGATTGGGGAGAAAGAGTACTTCCCACGTATTCCCTGCGTGTCATAGAAGGCGACTAAAAGGGGAGGGAGTGGGGGGCTGGAAATCCTCCCCGCTCTTTTTTTTTCCCAAAAGAAGGAACAGAGTAGGGGGCCAGGTGAGGATATTCCCTCAAAGGCCCAGTCCTTTGTTCTTAACGCTACCTTGCTAACGCGGGAAATGGCGAATGATATGAAAGAAATGAAACAAGATATGTGTATATATTAATTATTTATTTTGCTTTGTCGCTGTCTCCCGCATTAGCGAGGTAGCGCATGGAAACAGACGAAAGAATGGCCCAACCCACCTACATACACATGTATATACATACACATCCACACACGCAAATATACATACCTATACCTCTCAACGTATACATATATACACACACACAGATATATACATATATACACATGTACATAATTCATACTGTCTGCCCTTATCAATTCCCATCGCCACCCCACCATACATGAAATAACAACCCCCTCCCCCCTCAAGTGTGCGAGGTAGTGCTAGTAAAATACAATAAAGGCCACATTCGTTCACACTCAGTCTCTAGCTGTCATGTAATAATGCACCGAAACCACAGCTCCCTTTCCACATCAGGCCCCACACAACTTTCCATGGTTTACCCCAGACGCTTCACATGCCCTGGTTCAATCCATTGACATACAGCGACCCCGGTATACCACATGGTTCTAATTCACTCTATTCCTTGCGCGCCTTTCATTCTCCTGCATGTTCGGCCCTGATCACTCAAAATCTTTTTCACTCATCCTTCCACCTCCAATTTGGTCTCCCACTTCTCCTCGTTCCCTCCACCTCTGACACATATATCCTCTTTGTCAACCTCTCCTCACTCATTCTCTCCATGTGAGCAAACCATTTCAAAACACCCTCTTCTGCTCTCTCGACCACACTCTTTTTATTACCACACATCTCTCTTACCCTTACATTTCTTACTCGATCAAACCACCTCACACCACATATTGTCCTCAAACATCTCATTTCCAGCACATCCACCCTCCTGCGCACAACTCTATCCATAGCCCACGCCTCGCAACCATACAACATTCTTGGAACCACTATTCCTTCAAACATACCTATTTTTGCTTTCCGAGGTAATTTTCTCGACTTCCACACATTCTTCAACGCTCCCAGAATTTTCGCCCCCTCCCCCACCCTATGATTCACTTCCATTTCCATGGTTCCATCCACTGCCAAATCCTCTCCCAGATATCTAAAACACTTCACTTCCTCCAGTTTTTCTCCATTCAAACTTACCTCCCAATTGACTTGACCCTCAACCCTACTGTACCTAATAACCTTGCTCTTATTCACATTTACTCTCAACTTTCTTCTTTCACACACTCTACCAAACTCAATCACCAGCTTCTGCAGTTTCTCACATGAATCAGCCACCAGCACTGTATCATCAGCAAATAACAACTGACACTTCCCAAGCTCTCATCCACAACAGACTGTATACTTGCCCCTCTTTCCAAAACTCTTGCATTCACCTCCCTAACAACCCCATCCATAAACAAATTAAATAACCATGGAGACATCACACACCCCTGCTGCAAACCTACATTCACTGAGAACCAATCACTTTCCTCTCTTCCTACACGTACACATGCCTTACATCATCGATAAAAACTTTTCACTGCTTCTAACAACTTCTCTCCCACACCATATATATTCTTAATACCTTCTACAGAGCATCTCTATCAACTCTCTCATATGCCTTCTCCAAATCCATAAATACTACATACAAATCCATTTGCTTTTCTAAGTATTTCTCACAAACATTCTTCAAAGCAAACACCTGATCCACACATCCTCTACCACTTCTGAAGCCATACTGCTCTTCCCCAATCTGATGCTCTGTACATGCCTTCACCCTCTCAATCAATACCCTCCCATATAATTTACCAGGAATACTCAACAAACTTATACCTCTGTAATTTGAGCACTCACCTTTGTCCCCTTTGCCTTTGTACAATGGCACTATGCAAGCATTCTGCCAATCCTCAGGCACCTCACCATGGATTATACATACATTAAATAACCTTACCAACCAGTCAACAATACAGTCACCCCCTTTTTTAATAAATTCCACTGCAATACCATCCAAACCCGCTGCCTTGCTGGCTTTCATCTTCTGCGAAGCTTTTACTACCTCTTCTGTGTTTACCAAATCATTTTCCCTAACCCTCTCACTTTGCACACCACCATATATATATGTCTGTGTGTGTGTGTGTGTGTGTGTGTGTGTGTGTGTGTGTGTGTGTGTGTGTGTGTGTGTGTTTATATGAGTGGATGGGCCATTTACTTATTTATCATACTTAATCGCTGTTTCCTGCGTTATCGAGGTAGCGCCAGGAAACAAAGAATGGCCCAACCACTCCTATACACATATATATACATAAATGCCCATACACATATCAACATATACATACATCTACATACACATACACACACATATACATATATACACATGTACATATTCACACTTGCTTGTCTTCATCCATTTCGGTTGCTATCCCGTCCCACAGGAAATAGCATCACTACCCCCTGCTTCAGAAAGGTAGTGCCAGGAAAACAGACAAAAAAGGCCACATTCGTTCACACTCAGGAATTCTAAGTGGTGGGTTTCCAGATTTATGATGAGTGCAACTAAACAAAGCATCCCAAACAGTCCTAACATTGTGCAAGTGGTGAGCTATCTACCCTTTGGTCACAAAGTGAATTTCCAGCTGTATTATCAAAAAGTATCAATTTTTCAGCAAAATATGAAAACTACTTTCTGAACAAGGCAAAAACATGAAGTTTCCATATGTGGCATCACTATTTCTTAAAAACAACATATGACAACTGCAGGAAGGAAGAAGAAAATAAAACCATGTATTTATGAGTGCTTCCCGCAAGGTGGTATAAACTTCCTCAAGTACAACATATTTCGTGCTCATTGCACTCCTAATGAGGGAGGACCTGAAAATAGCCTAAAAATTAAATTGCCAGATATAAAGGAATTCTAAATAGCACTGCACTGCTATCTTATGAGCTACCATCAAAAACACTGTCATCATTATACATGAAAAAAAAAATTGTATAAGGCACAAAATCATCGAAGCACCAGATCTAAAATTTAAAGAAGCAAAGCTTCCAGGTGTTGCTAACTGATAAACATTCTTCACAAACTTTGTATATTATCATTTGTCATGCATTATAACATATGAAACACACTTATACAGCACAACTTGACTTATTATGCCTATAAATTACCCAAATAACAGTGAAAACAAAGTAAAAAGAGAAAAGAAAGATAAATGAACTGCTAGGATGGTTGTGCCTACAGCTGACTGAGGTACAGTTTATGTGTGAAGTTTCAGCCAGCCATCACAAAAAGGCAACACCTTAAGGGACCCTAGTGCCATTTTCTGGATGTAGGAGGGTTGGTAATCTGAGCACAACTTTCAAACTGTTTCTAGAAAACGGCTGGGAAAACCCTGTTATTAAGGCTAATTGAAACTTACTATATCAAGATTTTCCTTAGCAACACAGTGAAAAGATTTAAGAAAAAGGGTAGATGGCTAGTTTTAAATATAAAAGAATGATTAGAAGATCTATAAGAGAAGAAACAGGTGCTATATGGGCTTGGATAATCACTGTGGAAAAAAATGAGTATGCTTTTCCTTTTCTGAACAATCAGAAATACAGGATGATTTATGGTTGTGATGTGTTGCTTTCAATGAGACAAAGCATTTTCCTTATCTGCCTTTATAATTCTAGCAAATGCTTGATTAAATCTCAACTATATGAAGCATAACTCTACACAAGTATGCTGGAACTACAATGAACCTATGATTTGATTATGATATTGCATGAACTGGATTCAATGACATCGCAATAAATCTATAACTAACCTTATTGTGATACTGCATAAGTTGGATGATGACTCTAATATCATCAGAGTAATTCTTGATGGATATAACACGCATAATATTCGCAGCATCCTCAGCATCTGGGTCCTGACAATACTTATTGGCCAGCACAAGGCACGCATCAGCTTCATGTACCTGCCACATGCACCATATTCAGTCAACACATGTTTGGAGATATTTACTTGCCAAAGACTCACTATCAACTGTACTGCCAAGAACAGAAAATAGTGACTAGATATATATATATATATATATATATATATATATATATATATATACACATATATCATGTCCCACAAAAATTCACTACGAAAATAATTGGTATCAACAGTTCTGGGCACTTTTGTATGCATTCAAAATAAGGAAAACATTCATTATATACCATAATTTCTATCTATCAGTTCTTCCAAAACCCAGACTGTAAAACCAATTCAACTGGAATGCACACTGTCAATTTTAACTATGCTTGAAAACACAAAGATGTGCAGAGGTAATTTAGTTACAAAATAACCAGGAGAATTCAAAAGTACTGAGAACCCTTCTTTATTGTCTAAAGCTGTCAAAAGTTTTTGAGAGATGAAAAGTATGAATTCATCCAATTTATGTAGTATTATTGTTTAAAACTGCCAATGTTTTCCCAAAGAAATACAAACTCATCAAATTCATACAGTATGCTATCTCTTGTTTTAATCCTTAAACTCTAGGAGTCATCATATGAAGACTTATGCAGCAGGCTCCAGGAATCATCATATCAGCAATTATGTTCAAGGGCTTTGTTTAAATACCCTGCCAATATTCTGACATGCATATGGTTTCTAAGTGTCTCTGGTCATTACAGATAGCTTATTTCAGAGACTACCACATTATGGATGCAGTTCTGAAATATAACTACATTTGAAGATATATATAGATATGTTTAAATGTATTTGTATACAGTGACCATATTCACTGATAAGTGTCATCTAGTGAATTTACGTCAAAAATGCTCATCCAATTACCTCCCCCTCCCTGCCACCTCATACATAAATATGTTCAAATGTATATAAATCTGTATAAATACATATGGAAATGACAGCCATAAACAGAGATGTACTATCAAATGAACTCGAGTCATGATTATCACCCGTCTTACCCTCACTTGCAAACTCACCACTACCCCTGTGGGGAAACCTCCAAATTATCTTAAGAGCCATACCATGGCCACATAAAGTATATCAACTCATTTACTTTTAACTGTTTTTCATTTTATAATGGGAAAAAGAATATTTGAAAACCTTGTTTTCTGTCCACCTGATGAGCAACTTTCTGCAAATCCTCTAGAGTTTAAGGGTTAAAGAGGGATCTACTGATGAAGCTGCTGTTATAGTAATAAGTATGAATGATTATGGAATATCTGAAAAAAATTATAAATTTCAGTAATAATGTTTTGGACAGTAATGATAAATGTGTCTGTTTCTAACACCATCCAAAAGAATAGAAATCAGATCAATGAAAAGACAATGTGATATTCATTATGAAGTAACTGCAATAAGGTACACACACAAATCAACATATTGCAAGAAAATGATCTCTCTTCAATGTACACTCATATACTGGAAGTCACCAACTTACAAACATCTAAGCTATGAACAACCATACTTATGAATGAGCACCTCTAAAATGCTATTCATTTCTTAGCTCTTCATACAAACAATCACTTATACTGTAGAACTACTTAAATGTGCATTTTTTCCATCAAATAATGCTTAATATAATCTTGTATTAACTAAGTCTCTTTCAAAATACAATATCTATTACATTACTAAAGGGAGGTATAGGTATCTACATTAAATCTAAGCAGATTATCAAATAAATTCATATTTTACTACTTGTGAACAATTCAATTTGTAATCAAGGTCCATGAATGTAACCCATTTGTAAGTTGGGGACTCCCGTTAAATTGATAAAAGATCTAAATGTAAAACAAACATACCAATGATAATATCAAAAACTAATTCATGGAAAGAGAAAATGGTATCTTAAAAGATGCTAGAGAAAAAACAAGACAAAAGAATATTTCTGTATCTTGGCAACACAATGTCTACTGACTGTCTTGGCAGCATCTTGTTTTGTATTGCATTATTTCCAATTCCTCATTATTCTCCAAAAACTATAAAGTATATCACATGACATATTCACTGCTTAATGCATGAATCTGATGTGGCACTAACATATGTAGCCACAAAACACTACTTCAAGCTATGTCTGTACCTTCAACAAAAATATTCACAAATAATTATGTTCATAATATGTGCCAAAGAAAGTTAATGTATACAGTATAAACTTATAGGATAAGATGGATATATTACTATATTCATCGATATAAAACATATGCCACTTCCAGTAGTAAACATAAACCAAATTTGTTTATGAACAAGGTAATCTATTCCGTTAAGATGAAGGAAAATAAATTGGGTATACCACTGAATACACAAAATCATACGTAAATCATTCCATGAAGAAGATTCAGTACTCTAGATATCTCTGGGATGAGCATGCATTTAGTGTGGATGTTCAGGTTTCAATATCAAGATTCACAATACATCTGGAGGATCATGCTGAATGCTTAAGCAAGATTACCATGCAGATGATTGTAGTCTCAGGCATGCCCACTTACCATTCATGCCGCACCTCAGAGGAATTCTCTAGAGGTCTCCCAGGCAATAGTCCGTGGCGCTGCGACTTGGTCTATTCATGGTCATAATCCACAAGCTACAGCAAAGTGACCAACTGGCCACCTTCCTAGGAGATTACCCACACCCTAGTACCACTCAAGAGCCAGACCATCTGATTTCTCCCAAAGGCTGACACTTTACATCAATAACTACTATAGTGCTGCTATGAATCTTATTTACTTTCATTCTCAAATGTGTGGGAGACTTATGCTCATAATTAGCATATCAAACCATTAAACTGCTTTCCAACATCTGAAACTTTATTTCTAACTAGACTTAATAGGTTATACCTTTCTATCCTTTACCTCTCCTTTCAGTTCTGCTATCAAAGGAAGAGGAAGTACCTTCTAATGAGACTAATATGTTACCCTCTCTTATGATGAACAACAAAAACATGACCCTCACCAGTTCCATGTGTTTCACTCTATACAGCCGTCAATACAGATATCACATAGATAAAGTTGTCACATTTCACCAAAAAACAAACAAAGTCATGGTTAAATATACATCATGGATGGCTCCACTTAACTGGACAAAACATAGCAAATAACTTTGAAAGCAGATACACTCCATCTATGAAATACTTAAGTAAAATAAGATCAAAAGAGTCAGAAGAAATTTCATTAAATGCCAATATGATTCCTTCAACTGGATGGTATATCTGATAATCTAATGATGAAATACAGATCACATTCACCAAAGTAAGATAATTAAATACTTGGTTAATACAAAAATGTAAACATAATTCATAAAACTTTTTTAACAGAGGAGAAGCTATTTTGGCAAGAATATTAGACATGATACAAAGTTAGTATGATCTACCAAAATCTCATCAGAGTATCAAAATCATCACAGAAAGTAATTCTGTATCACTAATAGGTGTATTATTAATAGAATTATTAGGATTGGAAAACTCCTGAGCTAAGATTGAGGAAAGAGTGAACAGATATGGAAAGGGAGGAGTTAAAAGCTGGTGCTGTGATGGAATCATATCGTTAGGTGACATGACATCAAAAATGATTTCATGTTAACTGAAAATCTTTGCTCAACGTTTTCTTCTTTAGATTTGATATTTTCACTGAAGATGATCTATAGTGGGGCATATACAACAAGATAACAGTGTTCATCATTTTTAAAATGGACAATATGGAAATACTATATTGCCCTGCATAGGGTTGGTCTTTGTCAAGCCATTGAGTTAATAACCTTTTGAATGCCTAGTTTCACTTTATTCAATAAGGAAGGATGTAATGGATATTAATTTATTTCTTCCATTATCCTCTTTTAATTTCTAGCCCTTACCACATCTTTCCTTTAACACATTTGTCATTCTCTTTTCAGTAATGTATCTTATCTGTATACAGTCACTTTTTATACTACTATCCTTTCTATTTCCATATGTTTTCATGAAATACTTAATTCTACTTAGAACTTAACAAGCTCATGCCTGTTATATTCCTATATTTTCATTACAACCTTCCTCCTGAGGTGTAGTTAAAGCTGCTTTTTAATGACATCTATATGGTTTGGCCATACATATCTCCTTCACTCCACTTTTCAAATTCAGTTTAACCATGTACTAACATACTATGTATATATTCAAGCAAGTGTTACTAAACACTACCTTCATGACATTAAACTGTGAGTGACGTCATCTCAATGAGGTCGTATCATTGTCAGTGAACAAAAAGGATTACAATCTCGCTGGCAAATTCTGCACTCAAAGGTAGTCCATGATTTCCCTGCTACTGATTGTAGCACAGCTTCAGAGCTGCAGCAGCCCCATAAAAGGGATTCTATGGTTATATAAGGTTATATAATAATAATAATGAACATGACGGCTCATGCATTGATATGAGCAGATGTGGCCTTTCTTCATCCATTTCCCAACACTACTTGAGAGCTGCAGTGGCCCCATAAAAGGGATCCTTGGGTTATATAATGATAATGATAATAATAATAATAATAATAATAATAATAATGATAATAATAATAATGCACATGACAGCTTGTGAATGGACATGAATGACTCTACCTCAATGATGCAGGGAGAAGTGATCAAGGGTTGGGGAGAAGAAGGGGAGAAGAGAAGAATGTATTAGTAATTTTTTCTTTTCTTTCATGCATTTGCTTTCTTTTATGCATCTGTGCTGTTTCCTGTGGAGCAGGGCAGCATCAGGAATGGATGATGGTGAGAAGGTATGAATAGTATGAACATGTACATGTGCATATTTGTATATGTATGTGTATGAGCATGTATATGTGTGTATGTATGTATGAATGTATGTATATGTACGAATGTTTCATTTATTTATCATACTTTGTCTCTGTCTCCTGCATTAGCGAGGTAGTGCAAGGATACAGACGAAAGAATGGCCCAACCCACCCACGTACACATGTATATACATAAACGCCCACACATGCACATATACATACCTATATACAATGTATACATACATATACATAAACAGACATTTATATACATACACATGTACATATTCATACTTGCTGCCTTCATCCACTCCCGTCACCACCCTCCCACACATGAAATGGCACCCCCCCTCCCCCATGCATGCAGGGTAGCGCTAGGAAAAGACAACAAAGGCCACATTCGTTCTTACTCAGTCTCTAGGTCATGTGTAATGCACCGAAACCACAGCTCCCTTTCCACATTCACGCCCTACAAAACTTTCCATGGTTTACCCCAGACGCTTCATATACCCTGGTTCAATCCAATGACAGCAAGTCAACCCTGGTATAACACATCATTCCAATTCACTCTATTCCTTGCATGCCTTTCATCCTCCTGCATGCTCAGGTCCAGATCGCTCAAAATCTTTTTCACTCCATCCTTCCACTTCCAATTTGGTCTACCACTTCTTGTTCCCTCCACCTCTGACACATATATCCTCTTGGTCAATCTTTCCTCACTCATTCTCTCCATGTGACCAAACCATTTCAAAACACCCTCTTCTGCTCTCTCAACCACATTCTTTTTATTACCACACATCTCTTCTACCCTTTCATTACTCACTTGAGCAAACCACCTCGCACCACATATTGTCCTCATACATCTCATTTCCAACACATCCAATCCTCCTCTGGACAACTCTATCTATATCCCATGCTTCGCAACCATATAACATTGCTGGAACCACTATTCTTTCAAACACACCTATTTTTGCTCTACGAGATAACATTCTAACCTTCCACACATTCTTCAACGCTCACAAAACCTTCACCCCCTCCCCCACCCTGTGACTCACTTCTGCTTCCATGGTTCCATCCACTGCCAAATCCACTCCCAGATATCTAAAACACCTCACTTCCTCCAGTTTTTCTCTATTCAAACTTCCCTCCCAATTGACTTGTCCCTCAACCCTACAGAACCTAATAACCTTGCTCTTATTCACATTTATTCTCAGCTCTTCTTTCATACACTTTACCAAGATCAGTCACCAACTTCTGCAGTTTCTCATCTGAATCAGCCACCAGTGCTGTATCATCAGCAAACAACAACTGACACTTCCCAAGCCCTCTCATCCACAACAGACTGCATACTTGCCCCTCTCTCCAAAAGTCTTGCATTCACCTCCCTAACAACCCCACCTGTAAACAAATGTATGTATGTATATATATATATATATATATATGAATATGTATGTGTATGTATATATGTGTGAATGTGAGTGGGTGTGTTTTTCTTTGTTTCCTGGTGCTACTTCGCTGATGCTGGAAATGGCAATCAAGTGGAAAGAAAAGACAATAATAGCCATAAGAATAATGATATCAAGGGTTTAATGCTTGTGTAGGAGTAAAATGAGAGGAGAGAGAATGGTTCCAAGTGAAGGTTGGTCTGTGGCAGGGGCATGTGATGTCACCATGGTTGTTCACTTTATTTATAGATGCAGTGGTGAGGGGGGGTGTATGTGACAGCCTTGGAGAGAGGGGAAATTATGCAGTCTGTGGGTAATGATACACCCTGGGAAGTTAGTTAGTTGTTGTCTGCTGATGATACAGTGCTGGTGGCTGATTTGAGAGAGAAACTGCAAAAGTTGGTGACTGAGTCTGAAAGTGTAAGAAAAGAGAAAGTTGAGAGTGAATGTGAATAAAAGCAAGGATATGTGGTTCAGTGGGGTTGAGAGGCAGTTTAGTTGGGATGCGAGTTTGAATGGAAAAAATTTCAACTCTTGACTAAATGAACATACTTGGTATTACTGTAATATCCACTCATTCTTGGAAACCCCACATTACAGGAATAGCCAAGTCTGCCTCTAAGAAACTGGGTGTCCTGTTTAGATGTTGAAACTTCTCTTCTGCTTAGTTGCTCCATTTATACAAGGGATTAATTCATTCCTGTATGAAATACTGCTCTCACCTTGGGGATGGTTCAAGCTGTGTATGCTTACTTTACAGAATTCAGTTGAATGTAATCTGACTTATAAAGTGTCCCAGGCTAACTTCTAAAGTTGACCCCCTTGCTCTATGCTGCAATGTTGTTCACTTTCCCTCTTTTGTAACTATTACTTTGGTTTTTGCTTCTGGGAGCTTGTGTGCCCCCATCACTAACTAGATTATGCAATACTTGGCAAGCTGCTGTCATACGATTACTGTGTGGCCATCGGCAACTCAAGAGTGGGCTGTCTTGATACCTACTTCTTTCCCTAAACATCAAAGCTTTGGAACTTTCTCATGTTTTTCCCAATAACTATGACTTGGCACATTTCAAAAGACAGGTCTTTCACTTCTACCAAAATTTATGAATACTTTCCCTTGATTTTTTCTTTTTCCCTTTCATAATTCTCTCGATATCTCAATTAAGGCCCAGCCTTGATGTAAGTAAGAGCAAGGCCATTTAGGTTCAGCAGGGTTGAAAGATAAGCCAGTTGGGATGTAAGTTTGAATGGAGAAAAATTGGAGGAAGTGAGGTGCTTTAGATATCTAGGAGTGGACTTAGCATCAAATGGAACCATGGAAGTGAAAGTGAGTCACAGGGTAGGGGAAGGGGCAAAGGTTCTGAGAGTGATGAAGAATGTGTGGAAAGAGAGAACATTATCTTGGAGAGCAAAAATGGGTATGTTTGAAGGAATAAAAATTTGAACAATATTGTATGGTTGCGAGGCATGGGCTACAGATGAGATAGTATGGAGGAGGGTAGGTGTGTTGGAAATGAAATGTTTGAGGACAATATGTGGTGTGAGGTGGTTTGATCAAGTAAGTAATGAAAGGGTAAGAAAGATGTGTGGTAATAAAAAGAGTGTGGTTGAGAAAACAGAAGAGGGGGTGTTGAAATGGTTTGGACATATGGAGAGAATGAGTGAGGAAAGATTGACAAAGAGGATATATGTGTCCGAGGTGGAGGGAACAAGGAGAAACGGGAGACCATATTGGTGGTTGAAGGATAGAGTGAAAAAGATTTTGAGCGATGGGGCCTGAACATACAGGAGGGCGAGAGACATGCAATGAAAAGAGTGTATTGGAACAATGTGGTATACTGGGGTCGATGGGCTGTCAGTGGACTGAACCAGGGCATGTGAAACATCAGGGGTAAACCATGGAAAGCTTCATGGGGCCTGGATGTGGATAGGGCTCTATGGTTTTGGTACATTACACATGACAGCTAGAGACTGATGTGAATGAATGTGGCCTTTTTGCCTGTTTTCCTGGCACAACCTTGCTGAAGCACGGGGTAGCAATGCCGTTTTCTGTGGGACAAGGTGTCGCCAAGAATGGATGAGGGCAAGCAAGTATGAATATGTACAAGTGTACATATGTATGTGTCTGTGCATATGTATGTATATGTGTATATGCTGATGTGTATATGTATATATATATGTGTACGTGTATGGGCCTTCATGTATATTTATGTGTATACAATTGGATCGGCCATTCTTCATCAATTCCTGCATCAGCAAGGTGGTGCCAGGATACAGAGGAAGAACAACCCATCCACTTATATACACATATGTGTATATGCTGATGTGTATATGTATATGTATGTATATGTACATGTATGGGCCTTCATGTATATATATGTGTATACAATTGGATACGCCATTCTTCATCATTTCCTGCATCAGAAAGGTGGTGCTAGGAAACAGAGGAAGAACAACCCATCCACTTATATACACATATATATTCATAAGTGCTCATACACGTACATATACATACATACAAATATCAACATATAAACATATACACACACATACACAGAAATATACATATATATATATATATATATATATATATATATATATATATATATATAGTGGTAGAGGATGTGTGGATCAGGTGTTTGCTTTGAAGAATGTATGTGAGAAATACTTAGAAAAGCAAATGGATTTGTATGTAGCATTTATGGATCTGGAGAAGGCATATGATAGAGTTGATAGAGATGCTCTGTGGAAGGTATTAAGAATATATGGTGTGGGAGGAAAGTTGTTAGAGGCAGTGAAAAGTTTTTATCGAGGATGTAAGGCATGTGTACGTGTAGGAAGAGAGGAAAGTGATTGGTTCTCAGTGAATGTAGGTTTGCGGCAGGGGTGTGTGATGTCTCCATGGTTGTTTAATTTGTTTATGGATGGGGTTGTTAGGGAGGTAAATGCAAGAGTTTTGGAAAGAGGGGCAAGTATGAAGTCTGTTGGGGATGAGAGAGCTTGGGAAGTGAGTCAGTTGTTGTTCGCTGATGATACAGCGCTGGTGGCTGATTCATGTGAGAAACTGCAGAAGCTGGTGACTGAGTTTGGAAAAGTGTGTGGAAGAAGAAAGTTAAGAGTAAATGTGAATAAGAGCAAGGTTATTAGGTACAGTAGGGTTGAGGGTCAAGTCAATTGGGAGGTGAGTTTGAATGGAGAAAAACTGGAGGAAGTGAAGTGTTTTAGATATCTGGGAGTGGATCTGGCAGCGGATGGAACCATGGAAGCGGAAGTGGATCATAGGGTGGGGGAGAGGGCGAAAATCCTGGGAGCCTTGAAGAATGTGTGGAAGTCGAGAACATTATCTCGGAAAGCAAAAATGGGTATGTTTGAAGGAATAGTGGTTCCAACAATGTTGTACGGTTGTGAGGCGTGGGCTATGGATAGAGTTGTGCGCAGGAGGATGGATGTGCTGGAAATGAGATGTTTGAGGACAATGTGTGGTGTGAGGTGGTTTGATCGAGTAAGTAACGTAAGGGTAAGAGAGATGTGTGGAAATAAAAGGAGCGTGGTTGAGAGAGCAGAAGAGGGTGTTTTGAAATGGTTTGGGCACATGGAGAGAATGAGTGAGGAAAGATTGACCAAGAGGATATATGTGTCGGAGGTGAAGGGAACGAGAAGTGGAAGACCAAATTGGAGGTGGAAAGATGGAGTGAAAAAGATTTTGTGTGAGCGGGGCCTGAACATGCAGGAGGGTGAAAGGAGGGCAAGGAATAGAGTGAATTGGATCGATGTGGTATACCAGGGTTGACGTGCTGTCAGTGGATTGAATCAGGGCATGTGAAGCGTCTGGGGTAAACCATGGAAAGCTGTGTAGGTATGTATATTTGTGTGTATGGACGTATGTATATACATGTGTATGGGGGTGGGTTGGGCCATTTCATTCGTCTGTTTCCTTGCGCTACCTCGCAAACGCGGGAGACAGAGGCAAAAAAAAAGAAAAAAAAAAAAATATATATACATATATATATATATATATATATATATATATATATATATATATATATATATATATATATATATATATATATATATATCTTTCTTTCTTTCTTTCAAACTATTCGCCATTTCCCGCGTTAGTGAGGTAGCGTTAAGAACAGAGGACTGGGCCTTGGAGGGAATATCCTCACCTGGCCCCCTTCTCTGTTCCTTGTTTTGGAAAATTAAAAAAAAAAAAAAAACGAGAGGGGAAGATTTCCAGCCCCCCGCTCCCTCCCCTTTTAGTCGCCTTCTACGACACGCAGGGAATACGTGGGAAGTATTCTTTCTCCCCTATCATATATATATATATATATATATATATATATATATATATATATATATATATATATATATATATATATATATATCTGTTTCCCATTTTAGAAAGTTAATACAAGGAGGGGAGGATTTCTGGCCCCCCGCTCCCGTCCCCTCTAGTCGCTTTCTACGACATGCGAGGAATACGTGGGAAGTATTCTTTCACCCCTATCCCCAGGGATAATATACATATATATATACATATACACATACACACACATACACATACATACGCACATTACACACACACACACACATACATATATATACATATGAAAAATGTAAGAAACAATTTAGAAAACTGAAACTTCTAGCTTGAAATGAATGAAAAAAATGAATGTCACATAATATATATATATATATATATATATATATATATATATATATATATATATATATATATATATATATATATATATATATGTGGTTTCAGAAGTGGTAGAGGATGTGTGGATCAGGTGTTTGCTTTGAAGAATGTATGTGAGAAATACTTAGAAAAGCAAATGGATTTGTATGTAGCATTTATGGATCTGGAGAAGGCATATGATAGAGTTGATAGAGATGCTCTGTGGAAGGTATTAAGAATATATGGTGTGGGAGGCAAGTTGTTAGAAGCAGTGAAAAGTTTTTATCGAGGATGTAAGGCATGTGTACGTGTAGGAAGAGAGGAAAGTGATTGGTTCTCAGTGAATGTAGGTTTGTGGCAGGGGTGTGTGATGTCTCCATGGTTGTTTAATTTGTTTATGGATGGGGTTGTTAGGGAGGTGAATGCAAGAGTTTTGGAAAGAGGGGCAAGTTTGAAGTCTGTTGTGGATGAGAGAGCTTGGGAAGTGAGTCAGTTGTTGTTCGCTGATGACACAGCGCTGGTGGCTGATTCATGTGACAAACTGCAGAAGCTGGTGACTGAGTTTGGTAAAGTGTGTGAAAGAAGAAAGTTAAGAGTAAATGTGAATAAGAGCAAGGTTATTAGGTACAGTAGGGTTGAAGGTAAAGTTAATTGGGAGGTAAGTTTGAATGGAGAAAACCTGGAGGAAGTAAAGTGTTTTAGATATCTGGGAGTGGATCTGGCAGCGGATGGAACCATGGAAGCGGAAGTGGATCATAGGGTGGGAGAGGGGGCAAGAATCCTGGGAGCCTTGAAGAATGTGTGGAAGTCGAGAACATTATCTCGGAAAGCAAAACTGGGTATGTTGGAAGGAATAGTGGTTACAACAATGTTGTATGGTTACGAGACGTGGGCTATGGATAGAGTTGTGCGCAGGAGGATGGATGTGCTGGAAATGAGATGTTTGAGGACAATGTGTGGTGTGAGGTGGTTTGATCGAGTAAGTAACGTAAGGGTAAGAGAGATGTGTGGAAATAAGAAGAGCGTGGTTGAGAGAGCAGAAGAGGGTGTTTTGAAATGGTTTGGGCACATGGAGAGAATGAGTGAGGAAAGATTGACCAAGAGGATATATGTGTCGGAGGTGGAGGGAACGAGGAGAAAAGGGAGACCAAATTGGAGGTGGAGAGATGGAGTGTAAAAGATTTTGTGTGATCGGGGACTGAACATGCAGGAGGGTGAAAGGAGGGCAAGGAAGACAGTGAATTGGATCGATGTGGTATACAGGGGTTGGTGTGCTGTCAGTGGATTGTATCAGGGCATGTGAAGCGTCTGGGGTAAACCATGGAAAGCTGTGTAGGTATTTATATTTGCGTGTGTCGACGTATGTATATACATGTATATGGGGGTGGGTTGGGCCATTTCTTTCGTCTGTTTCCTTGCGCTACCTCGCAAATGCGGGAGACAGCTACAAAGAAAAATATTTTTTTTTTTTTTTTTTTTTTTTTTTTTTTTTATACTTTGTCGCTGTCTCCCGCGTTTGCGAGGTAGCGCAAGGAAACAGACGAAAGAAATGGCCCAACCCTCCCCATACACATGTACATACACACGTCCACACACGCAAATATACATACCTACACAGCTTTCCATGGTTTACCCCGGACGCTTCACATGCCTTGATTCAATCCACTGACAGCACGTCAACCCCGGTATACCACATCGCTCCAATTCACTCTATTCCTTGCCCTCCTTTCACCCTCCTGCATGTTCAGGCCCCGATCACACAAAATCTTTTTCACTCCATCTTTCCACCTCCAATTTGGTCTCCCTCTTCTCCTTGTTCCCTCCACCTCCGACACATATATCCTCTTGGTCAATCTTTCCTCACTCATTCTCTCCATGTGCCCAAACCACTTCAAAACACCCTCTTCTGCTCTCTCAACCACGCTCTTTTTATTTCCACACATCTCTCTTACCCTTACGTTACTCACTCGATCAAACCACCTCACACCACACATTGTCCTCAAACATCTCATTTCCAGCACATCCATCCTCCTGCGCACAACTCTATCCATAGCCCACGCCTCGCAACCATACAACATTGTTGGAACTACTATTCCTTCAAACATACCCATTTTTGCTTTCCGAGATAATGTTCTCGACTTCCACACATTTTTCAAGGCTCCCAAAATTTTCGCCCCCTCCCCCACCCTATGATCCACTTCCGCTTCCATGGTTCCATCCGCTGACAGATCCACTCCCAGATATCTAAAACACTTCACTTCCTCCAGTTTTTCTCCATTCAAACTCACCTCCCAATTGACTTGACCCTTAACCCTACTGTACCTAATAACCTTGCTCTTATTCACATTTACTCTTAACTTTCTTCTTCCACACACTTTTCCAAACTCAGTCACCAGCTTCTGCAGTTTCTCACATGAATCAGCCACCAGCGCTGTATCATCAGCGAACAACAACTGACTCACTTCCCAAGCTCTCTCATCCCCAACAGACTTCATACTTGCCCCTCTTTCCAAAACTCTTACATTTACCTCCCTAACAACCCCATCCATAAACAAATTAAACAACCATGGAGACATCACACACCCCTGCTGCAAACCTACATTCACTGAGAACCAATCACTTTCCTCTCTTCCTACACGTACACATGCCTTACATCCTCGATAAAAACTTTTCACTGCTTCTAACAACTTGTCTCCCACACCATATATTCTTAATACCTTCCACAGAGCATCTCTATCAACTCTATCATATGCCTTCTCCAGATCCATAAATGCTACATACAAATCCATTTGCTTTTCTAAGTATTTCTCACATACATTCTTCAAAGCAAACACCTAATCCACACATCCTCTACCACTTCTGAAACCACACTGCTCTTCCCCAATCTGATGCTCTGTACATGCCTTCACCCTCTCAATCAATACCCTCCCATATAATTTACCAGGAATACTCAACAAACTTATACCTCTGTAATTTGAGCACTCACTCTTATCCCCTTTGCCTTTGTACAATGGCACTATGCACGCATTCCGCCAATCCTCAGGCACCTCACCATGAGTCATACATACATTAAATAACCTTACCAACCATATATATATATATATATATATATATATATATTTTTTTTTTTGCTTTGTCGCTGTCTCCCGCGTTTGCGAGGTAGTGCAAGGAAGCAGACAAAAGAAATGGCCCAACCCACCCCCATACACATGTATATACATACGTCCACACACGCAAATATACATACCTACACAGCTTTCCATGGTTTACCCCCCAGACGCTTCACATGCCCTGATTCAATCCACTGACAGCATGTCAACCCCGGTATACCACATCGATCCAATTCACTCTATTCCTTGCCCTCCTTTCACCCTCCTGCATGTTCAGGCCCCGATCACACAAAATCTTCTTCACTCCATCTTTCCACCTCCAATTTGGTCTCCCTCTTCTCCTCGTTCCCTCCACCTCCGACACATATATCCTCTTGTTCAATCTTTCCTCACTCATTCTCTCCATGTGCCCAAACCATTTCAAAACACCCTCTTCTGCTCTCTCAACCACGCTCTTTTTATTTCCACACATCTCTCTTACCCTTACGTTACTTACTCGATCAAACCACCTCACACCACACATTGTCCTCAAACATCTCATTTCCAGTACATCCATCCTCCTGCGCACCACTCTATCCATAGCCCACGCCTCGCAACCATACAACATTGTTGGAACCACTATTCCTTCAAACATACCCATTTTTGCTTTACGAGATAATGTTCTTGACTTCCACACATTCTTCAATGCTCCCAGGATTTTCGCCCCCTTCCCCCACCCTATGATCCACTTCCGCTTCCATGGTTCCATCCGCTGCCAGATCCACTCCCAGATATCTAAAACACTTCACTTCCTCCAGTTTTTCTCCATTCAAACTTACCTCCCAATTGACTTGACCCTCAACCCTACTGTACGTAATAACCTTGCTCTTATTCACATTTACTCTTAACTTTCTTCTTTCACACACTTTACCAAACTCAGTCACCAGCTTCTGCAGTTTCTCACATGAATCAGCCACCAGCACTGTATCATCAGCGAACAACAACTGACTCACTTCCCAAGCTCTCTCATCCCCAACAGACTTCATACTTGCCCCTCTTTCCAAAACTCTTGCATTCACCTCCCTAACAACCCCATCCATAAACAAATTAAACAACCATGGAGACATCACACATCCCTGCCTGCAAACCTACATTCACTGAGAACCAATCACTTTCCTCTCTTCCTACACGTACACATGCCTTACATCCTCGATAAAAACTTTTCACTGCTTCTAACAACTTGTCTCCCACACCATATATTCTTAATATCTTCCACAGAGCATCTCTATCAACTCTATCATATGCCTTCTCCAGATCCATAAATGCTACATACAAATCCATTTGCTTTTCTAAGTATTTCTCACATACATTCTTCAAAGCAAACACCTGATCCACACATCCTCTACCACTTCTGAAACCACACTGCTCTTCCCCAATCTGATGCTCTGTACATGCCTTCACCCTCTCGATCAATACCCCCCCATGTAATTTACCAGGAATACTCAACAAACTTATACCTCTGTAATTTGAGCACTCACTCTTATCCCCTTTGCCTTTGTACAATGGCACTATGCACGCATTCCGCCAATCCTCAGGCACCTCACCATGAGTCATACATACATTAAATAACCTTACCAACCAGTCAATAATACAGTCACCCCCTTTTTTAATAAATTCCACTGCAATACCATCCAAACCTGCTGCCTTGCTGGCTTTCATCTTCCGCAAAGCTTTTACTTCCTCTTCTCTGTTTACCAAATCATTTTCCCTAACCCTCTCACTTTGCACACCACCTTGACCAAAACACCCTATATCTGCCACTCTATCATCAAACACATTCAACAAACCTTCAAAATACTCACTACATCTCCTTCTCACATCACCACTACTTGTTATCACCTCCCCATTTGCGCCCTTCACTGAAGTTCCCATTTGCTCCCTTGTCTTACACACTTTATTTACCTCCTTCCAGAACATCTTTTTATTCTCCCTAAAATTTAATGATACTCTCTCACCCCAACTCTCATTTGCCCTCTTTTTCACCTCCTGCACCTTTTATTGATCTAGGCAACATTAGATGAAAACATCTGGGAAAATATAGTGATAAGGGCTTGTGTTGGTGGTGTAGTGTAGGTTACTGAAAGGGAGAGGTAGGGAAATGGACATTCTCTAAATTGAATGGTTTGGTGACAGTTTCAACTGGAGAGTGCAAGAGATGTTCTCCTCAGCTTCCAGAAAAAAGAGCCATCATATTTCAGCAGTGGAGTATGCCTCTTCCTCTCTAATTCTCCCTGTAGCCATGCAAAATACAGTGAAATATCTTTAGTCCGACATCAAAATTCCCATGGTTCATAAATATGATTGACCTACTTCAGGAAAATTTGTTTCAGAATATTGTCACTGCCATCAGATTCTATGGTCATTTAGGTACTTCATGGTCAGAAAATGTACCTTGTGATTTGTATCCTGTATACATTTAACATATAACCATACTTTGGATTACTTTTTATACCTTTACTGTGAAATATAATTAAATGACATACAAAACAATTATCAAGACAAGAAACAAAACATAGAAAAATTTTTTCATAAGCGAAGAAGAGATTGCCGCACAGTTAATGCTGCTGTAGTTGGCTATTGTAACAACATGGGGACATGCATTCCTAAGTGACTCATTACTGTATGTGCATGTACATTCATGTTGCACTCATGGTTCATGTAATATACTGCAAAATGTATGATAATATAATAAATGATTATAAAGACAAAGATATTAATCAAAATTGGAGAATCTAATTATGCAATCTAACAAGAGAATGCTTCCTCAGGAGAGTTCAGCTGCAGTCACCTATTGTAACAGCAAAGAAATGTAGCTAACATCAGTGATCATTTTTGAATGTACATCTATGTGTACATCCTTACACTTATGGTATTAATACTGAGAAACTAACCAAATACAAAGAGTTTTACTGACTGATCGTAGTTCATATGAGCCACCTTTGGAGCCTCCATCAGGCACAATTTACTCACTGGGTCAGCAACCTTGTTCAATTGAAAACAGTAATTTTGCCCATGACCTTTTCTATTCAGACAAGTTATAACAAGTTCATTCCTGCCAAATGTAAGCACTTACTGCACCTAAGAAAGCAGCAGTTATACAAAAGACAGATAAAGAGACTTCAGCAAAAAAAATTTGTGCTGAAATGTAGTGTTGGTATGTCTACCAATATCAAAATTTTGTACTGAAAAAGGCTCCAGTTGAAGCATGCATTCATCAAGCTACTAATTAACTACAATGAATGAGTATATCTATATATCTTTCTATACATCTGACATCTATTCCCAACTGAAACTCCCTCAAGGGAGTGGCCATGGCAACAAAGTCTCCATAACTAGTGAACTCCAATGCTGCTTTTTGGCCTTTAAAGCCTCACTCTTAACAGGCCACTAGCAGAGGGCAACCGTAGTGCAGTGTTTGCAGAAGCTCCCATCTAACATTCCTATAGATGACTTCCACCCAATGATCATACCTAATTCTTCTACTTAAAGCTCCTGTCTAAATATTCCTATCTACTACTTCCATATAATGCTCCTACCATTTTGTTTTTAAAGGTCGGGTTAGCACACTGTGCAAGCTGCAGGAAAATCTAGAGTTACAAAGAATAAGCTGTGTGAGCTAAGTATTGTCAAGTGTTATGTATGACAAGTAGAGATCATAAGTTTGTGGACAGAATGCCAGTAGTACATGTGTGGGGTAGGGCAGAAAGAAAACACAGCTACCTGGGTCACTAGAGCGTATGCTTCCTAACTTCATTATTGACTATTTCCACTATAAAAAGATGGTACTTTCCACCTGCATACAGCATACCAAATATCCTGTTAAATTTTGCTAGGTTCACAACATCTTATTAGTCAAGCACCAAGCAGTATCTCAACTAAAGATGAATACTGTACTGTAAGGGAACAGAGAGGAAAATTATCCTACAGATGCCATATATGCATACCATACTGTAATCATAAATGCCTCAGGACCACATTCTTTAAAACTCCTAGGCCTGCATCTGTCAACAGAATTGGATTCCTTTATATCTTAAAAAGTAACATAGATATTAACTCCCCATATGCATTTTTCAATGAAGTGCAACAAAAGGTATCTATCTTTCTCTATTTTCTAGATACAGGCTATTTAATACAAAATATTCTGTTAAATATCATTGTTTTGAAAATACAGTACTGAATTCTGTTCTTTAAACAACTCCTTAGCTAGAATGCACTCAGCATAAAAAGGGAGGGAGTTAGATAAATTTTTTCCATCATTTTCTCTTCAAATGGATGATTATCTTAGCATATGAGCGCTGTGAATTAAATGTCTATATTCTATTAACAAAATTAGCATTCATTTTTGGACTTTATTGCTTGCTAACCCTTCGAAATCCCAGGAAATTTTCATTATCCATACTTCAGAAAAATCATCAGTCTGACAATTGCTCTGTCCTAAACATTCTGAAGTAAAGATATTTCACTGTATCAACAAGCCCTCTAAAAAATAAGAGGACACATACATTCATTCTTGAAATGAATATCATCAATGAGGCCCACAATTCTGTATAATTTTTTCAAACATATCTGCAAAACCCCTTGCTTGTAATGTTGTGTATGAGAGGGGTGTTCCTGACCTCTTCTCTTGGAATTTTTGCCTCTAATTTCATGAATTCCTCATTGGTCAGGTTTTCAAAATATGACTGCCACAACGCAGTCTAAAATTTCTTCAAAGCAAACTTTGTTGACAAGAAGTAAATTGCTTGCTATTACTGAGACACTGTTATATTTACTGAAAACCTAAGAAGCCATGAACATGCTTATGCTATACCTTACCCCAAACTATCTTCAGATTGACTTCATCCCATGACAAAGAGATGTTTTCCACTGCTTTCATATTAGCCTGATCACACCATAATACATCATGCTATATTGATCCCTTACTTCCTATCTATTTGTATTGTTGCATTTTCTATGGTATACAAGGCCATATTTCAGGAAACAAGAGTACAACGTGATTGTAAAATGATGCAATTGGATTCTATCAATCATAAGATACTTATTTATTTATTCATTTTGCTTTGTCGCTGTCTCCCGCGTTTGCGAGGTAGCGCAAGGAAACAGACGAAAGAAAAGGCACAACCCACCCCCATACACAATGTACACACACACACGCCCACACACGCAAATATACATACCTATGCATCTCAATGTACACATATATATACACACACAGGCACATACATATATACCCATGCACACAATTCACACTGCCCCTATTCATTCCCATCGCCACCTTGCCACACATGGAATACCATCCCCCTCCCCCCTCATGTGTGCGAGGTAGCACTAGGAAAAGACAACAAAGGCCCCATTTGTTCACACTCAGTCTCCAGCTGTCACGCAATAATGCCCGAAACCACAGCTCCCTTTCCACATCCAGGCCCCACACAACTTTCCATGGTTTACCCCAGACGCTTCACACGCCCTGATTCAATCCACTGACAGCACATCAACCCGGTATACCACATCGATCCAATTCACTCTATTCCTTGCCCACCTTTCACCCTCCTGCATGTTCAGGCCCCGATCACTCAAAATCTTTTTCACTCCATCTTTCCACCTCCAATTTGGTCTCCCACTTCTCCTCGTTCCCTCCACCTCCGACACATATATCCTCTTGGTCGATCTTTCCTCACTCATTCTCTCCATGTGCCCAAACCATTTCAAAACACCCTCTTCTGCTCTCTCAACCATGCTCTTTTTATTTCCACACATCTCACTTACCCTTACATTACTTACTCGATCAAACCACCTCACACCACACATTGTCCTCAAACATCTCATTTCCAGCACATCCACCCTCCTGCGCACAACTCTATCCATAGCCCACACCTCGCAACCATACAACATTGTTGTAACCACTATTCCTTCAAACATACCCATTTTTGCTTTCCGAGATAATGTTCTCGATTTCCACACATTCTTCAATGCTCCCAGGATTTTCGCCCCCTCCCCCACCCTGTGATTCACTTCTGCTTCCATGGTTCCATCCGCTGCCAGATCCACTCCCAGATATCTAAAACACTTCACTTCCTCCAGTTTTTCTCCATTCAAACTTACCTCCCAATTGACTTGACCCTCAACCCTACTGTACCTAATAACCTTGCTCTTATTCACATTTACTCTTAACTTTCTTCTTTCACACACTTTACCAAACTCAGTCACCAGCTTCTGCAGTTTCTCATATGAATCAGCCACCAGCGCTGTATCATCAGCGAACAACAACTGACTCACTTCCCAAGCTCTCTCATCCACAACAGACTTCATACTTGCCCCTCTTTCCAAAACTCTTGCATTCACCTCCCTAACAACCCCATCCATAAACAAATTAAACAACCATGGAGACATCACACACCCCTGCCGCAAAACTACATTCAATGAGAACCAATCACTTTCCTCTCTTCCTACACGTACACATGCCTTACATCCTCGATAAAAACTTTTCACTGCTTCTAACAACTTGTCTCCCACACCATATATTCTTAATACCTTCCACAGAGCATCTCTATCAACTCTATCATATGCCTTCTCCAGATCCATAAATGCTACATACAAATCCATTTGCTTTTCTAAGTATTTCTCACATATATTCTTCAAAGCAAACACCTGATCCTAACATCCTCTACCACTTCTGAAACCACACTGCTCTTCCCCAATCTGATGCTCTGTACATGCCTTCACCCTCTCAATCAATACCCTCCCATATAATTTACCAGGAATACTCAACAAACTTATACCTCTGTAATTTGAGCACTCACTCTTATCCCCTTTGCCTTTGTACAATGGCACTATGCATGCATTCCGCCAATCCTCAGGCACCTCACCATGAGTCATACATACATTAAATAACCTTACCAACCAGTCAATAATACAGTCACCCCCTTTTTTAATAAATTCCACTGCAATACCATACAAACCTGCTGCCTTGCCGGCTTTCATCTTCCGCAAAGCTTTTACTACCTCTTCTCTGTTTACCAAATCATTTTCCCTAACCCTCTAACTTTGCACACCACCTCGACCAAAACACCCTATATCTGCCACTCTATCATCAAACACATTCAACAAACCTTCAAAATACTCACTCCATCTCCTTTTCACATCACCACTACTTGTTATCACCTCCCCATTTGCGCCCTTCACTGAAGTTCCCATTTGCTCCCTTGTCTTACGCACTTTATTTACCTCCTTTCAGAACATCTTTTTATTCTCCCTAAAATTTAATGATACTCTCTCACCCCAAACTCTCATTTGCCCTCTTTTTCACCTCTTGCACCTTTCTCTTGACCTCCTGTCTCTTTCTTTTATACATCTCCCACTCAATTGCATTTTTCCCAGCAAAAATCGTCCAAATGCCTCTCTCTTCTCTTTCACTAATAATCTTACTTCTTCATCCCACCACTCACTACCCTTTCTAATCAACCCATCTCCCACTCTTCTCATGCCACAAGCATCTTTTGCGCAATCCATCACTGATTCCCTAAATACATCCCATTCCTCCCCCACTCCCCTTACTTCCATTGTTCTCACCTTTTTCCATTCTGTACTCAGTCTCTCCTGGTACTTCCTCACACAAGTCTCCTTCCCAAGCTCACTTACTCTCACCACCCTCTTCACCCCAACATTCACTACTTAAATTACAATAAAAGAACTCCTATTAAATCAAATTTTTAAGTCCTTAAGAATCATAATTATCCTTAAAATAGCACAGTGAAATGAACAAATAAATATCTAAGAGAAATAAATCATCAGATGTTTTGATAAAGAGCTTAAGTCATAAATATACACAGCAACAAGAATAAAACTGGGGATGGGTAACTGATCTTTATTCTAACATTGTTGACAAACAAATAACACAGGAACATGATTACTGTTTGTTTACTGGTGAAATGTGAGCCACTGCCCCTATACTAATGTTGTATTAACACTAATTCAACATGGGGAACAGTACAGTGGTGGGGTAAAGAGCAGTATCAAATCAGATAAGAATTAATAGTACAGATATTGCTGTTTGATGATAGTAATACAGTGTTGCAATTCCAGACATCAACAGTCTTAAGCAGCATTAGCATCAAGCTCATTTTCCTCATTTAGTCATGAAAAGGATAGCGAAAAACAATGAAAATGGCCTACAGTTTTGTAGTGCCTGAAGGTTACACAGTAGAGCAGCTACAACATTAACTGACAGCCTATGACATGACAGGCTAGTCGGGGTGTGTAATAATGACCCAGAGAACAGGAGGATCTACACCGTGAAATAAACATCATCATCAGTCTTACACCTACATCTGCATGGCAGATGGCTACTGAAGTCATTTGTGGGCAGAACATAAACCATCAAGTCTTTTCAAGTCTAATTTATCTTCACAGTACACTTTTTTAAAGCATAAGAAAGGGTACCAAGGTGTAATATTAGACAATCCAGATCAACAACCATGTTAGTTTAGCACATATCCACAAAAGACAAAGATAGCACACTAACCAAATAGGATAATGTGTAACATATATTACATAGATGGATCAACAAGGAGGTACGTCAGTACACCCATGCGCTGTTACACAACGCTTATCCACACATTGAATACAACAACAAAACACCTTTAAGGCTGCACACCTAATTGGAGCAAATAGCAGATGGAGAAGCAGTGACTTTCACTGGACACTGCCAGGCAAAATGCCAAAGCAGCAAGGGGATCATCACAATGGTACACTCCATATCTTATTCACACTCCAGAAAGGTATTCAATATCAGGGTCATAACTACTCAGCTGCTGGGCATGAGTCATATCTTAGTAAGGAGAGTTGCTTAGCAAAAATAAGTCAGTACCACTAGGCATTTTAGTATAAACTTTATTATATCGTTTTTTCTCTAATATTCTGTGGTTCAGTGAACAGCCAAATGATATGAAGTCCAACATGATGGTGATATTAGCTAACTCTGGCTTGACCAAGACACAACTCCAGCCTCACAACTTGGTCATCCCACCTTATACAGTGAGATTGTACTCATCTGTTAGAGGCACAGTTCATAGGTCATGATATTTACTGCAGCTCATTATATCTTTGGTTCAAATATACCACTGCCATCACCTTCCATTATGATAAAAAATAAAACACAACTTTCAAATAACACAGCAGTTTGAACCATCATAAGTCTGAATAATAAATCCTACAAATACAAATCTTTGTTATATAACCCCAGGATCCCTCTCAAGGGGCTCCTGCAGTTTCATGGATGTACTACAGTCAGTAGTGGGGAGAAGATAGGCTCCTTTGGAGTGAAAAGTTCCTCAAATAAGACTATACCCATGTTAATCCATCAACAATGATACAACCTCACCAAAGATGACTTTTCACTCAGCATAACTGCATGCAGGTAGATTCCGGTATCACCCAACAATAATAAGTTAACTAAAACATAAAATGTTATTTTCTGGTAACCATCAACTTTTTCTGTTAAGGAACTTAAAATGATAACAACTCAATGAAATGAAGTACACACTATTCTCCACCTAAAGCCACAAAATTTGTTACTATCAAAAAAAAAAAAAAGAGAAAAAAAGCAATGAACAACATATTTAGCAATATTCAAAATAATGTACGAACTGTTTTACCAGGAAACAAAATGATTATAGTATAAACTACAAAGCAATACTGATAGGCTGAAACTAAAAACAAGCAAAACCTTACAACAATAAAGAAAGAGCATAACCAAAACAACACAGCTAAACACAGCATACTGGTATATTGACTGTCCATAATTCTAATTAATATGCAATAAACCATCCACTGAATATCAAAATTGCAGCTAAAACTGAGGACTTAAAGGAGAAAAAAGAAGGAAAATTTAAATCATGGAATCAACATCGCATGAAAATTACACTTATTGCTTCAAAACCTTATTTTTCAAGAGTAAATTTTGGCTTTAGGACCCTAAGCCAAGATCCTAAGCCACGAACAAAGTATGAAGAAAAATTGAATAAAAATTGGGAAATGAAGAAGAATGTTTACAAAATGAGAAGAATAAGCAGAAACAGGAAAAAGGATAAGAAGGGGAAAAGAACATGATGAAAATGAAGAGGAGTAAGAGTAGAAGGAAGATAAAAATATAAAATGATGAGAAGAAAGAAGGAAGAGAGAGGAAAAATAGAGGAGGGGGTTGAAAAGGAAGTAAATGAAGTAGAACATAGAAGTGGTAGCCAGGGAGAAGGGAAGAAAAAAGGGACAAGAGACAGGTTAAGAAGCATAATAAAGAAGAGAAAATGAGAAAGGAGAGATGTTTTATAAGAAGACTAGTAAGGAAAAGGAGGTTCAGGTAAAAGCAGAGGAAGTGGTGGACAGCATAAGTTATAAAAAGATAAGGGGAGGGGAGAGAGAGAAAAAGAGGATAGAGAAGGGGGAGAGATAGGAGAAAGAGAAAAGTCACCTTTGTGAAGGGCTTTTCATAAAAAAAAGAAAAAACAATCTCAATGAGAAACTTATTCAAACTTATTCACTCTCTTGGAAACCTTATATTACAGGAATAGCTAAGTCTGTGTCTAAGAAACTGGGTGACCAATTTAGATGTCAAAACTTCTAAACAGTTGCTCCATTTACACAAGGGATTGATTCATCCTTGTATGGAGTACTGCTCTCACATTTGGTGGTTCTAGCTCTGCATCCTTACTTGACAGAGTTGGGTCGAAAGCAATCTGCCTTATAAACTATCCCAGGCTAACTTCCAAACTTGATCCCCTAGCGTTGTGCCACAGTGTTGGTTCAATTTCCCTCTTCTATAAGTATTATTTTGGTTCTTGCTCCTGAGAGCTGGCTGGTTGTGTGCCCACACCACTAGATCTACCAAGCAATACATGGCGAGATGCTGCATCACACGATTATTGTGTGGTCATCAGCAACTCCAGGGTGGGTTGTTTTGACAACTGCAATTTTCCCTACACACTGAAGCTTTGGAGCTCTCTACCTTCTCATGTCTTTCCCAATAACTATGACCTGGCACATCTAAGAAGACAGGTTTTTTAGTTTCTCCAAAATTCATAAACATTTCCCCTTGTCTTTTCATTTTTTGCTTAATAATTTTCTCTGTATTTCAATTAGTGCCCAGCCTTGATGTGGACTTCTGTCCATGACTGAAGCCTTAAGCATAATAAAAAATAGATAAATCTATGAAACAATTAATCATCATTATACTTGATCACCATTTCTTGCATCAGCAAGGTAGTGCTAGCAAACAAAGAAAGAACCATCCACTCATATAAACACACATATCTATTAAAAAAGGGGGTGACTGTATTGTTGACTGGTTGATAAGGTTATTCAATGTATGTATGATTCATGGTGAGGTGCCTGAGGATTGGTGGAATGCTTGCATAGCGCCATTGTACAAAGGCAAAGGGGACAAAGATGAGTGCTCAAATTACAGAGGTATAAGTTTGTTGAGTATTCCTGGGAAATTATAAGGGAGGGTACTGATTGAGAGGGTGAAGGCATGTACAGAGCATCAGATTGGGGAAGAGCAGTGTGGTTTCAGAAGTGATAGAGGATGTGTGGATCAGGTGTTTGCTTTGAAGAATGTATGTGAGAAATACTTAGAAAAGCAAATGCATTTGTATGTAGCATTTATGGATCTGGAGAAGGCATATGATAGAGTTGATAGAGATGCTTTGTGGAAGGTATTAAGAATATATGGTGTAGGAGGCAAGTTGTTAGAAGCAGTGAAAAGTTTTTATCGAGGATGTAAGGCATGTGTACGTGTAGGAAGAGAGGAAAGTGATTGGTTCTCAGTGAATGTAGGTTTGTGGCAGGGGTGTGTGATGTCTCCATGGTAGTTTAATTTGTTTATGGATGGGGTTGTTAGGGAGATGAATGCAAGAGTTTTGGAAAGAGGGGCAAGTACGCAGTCTGTTGTGGATGAGACAGCTTGGGAAGTGAGTCAGTTGTTGTTTGCTGATGATACAGCGCTGGTGACTGATTCATGTGAGAAACTGCTGAAGCTGGTGACTGAGTTTGGTAAAGTATGTGAAAGAAGAGACTTGAGAGTAAATGTGAATAAGAGCAAGGTTATTTGGTACAGTAGGGTTGAGGGTCAAGTCAATTGGGAGGTAAGCTTGAGTGGAGAAAAACTGGAGAAGTGAAGTATTTTAGATATCTGGGAGTGGATTTGGCAGTGGATGGAACCATGGAAGTGGAAGTGAATCATAGGGTGGGGGAGGGGGCGAAAATTCTGGGAGCATTGAAGAATGTGTGGAAGTCGAGAACATTATCTTGGAAAGCAAAAATGGGTATGTTTGAAGGAATAGTGGTTCCAACAATGTTGTATGATTGCGAGGCATGGGCTATGGATAGAGTTGTGTGCAGGAGGGTGGATGTGCTGGAAATGAGACGTTTGAGGACAATATGTGGTGTGAGGTGGTTTGATCGAGTAAGTAATGTAAGGGTAAAAGAGATGTATGGTAATAAAAAGAGTGTGTTTGAGAGAGCAGAAATGGTTTGGTCACATGGAGAGAATAAGTGAGGAAAGATTGACAAAAAGGATATATGTGTCAGAGGTGGGGGGAACGAGAAGTGGGAGAGCAAATTGGAGGTGGAAAGATGGAGTGAAAAAGATTTTGTGATCGCGGCCTGAACATGCAGGAGGGTAAAAGGCGTGCAAGGAATAGAATGAATTGGAACGATGTGGTATACCGGGGTCAACGTGCTGTCAATGGATTGAACCAGGGCATGTAAAGCGTCTGGGGTAAACCATGGAAAGTTCTGTGGGGCCTGGATGTGGAAAGGGAGCTGTGGTTTTGGTGCATTATTACATGACAGCTAGAGATTGAGTGTGAACGAATGGGGCCTTTGTTGTCTTTTCCTAGTGCTACCTCGCACACATGAGGGGGGAGGGGGTTGTTATTTCATGCGTGGTGGGGTGGCAATGGGAATGAATAAAGGCAGACAGTATGAATTATGTACATGTGTATGTATGTATAAGTCTGTGTGTGCATATATACGTATACGTTGAGATGTATAGGTATGTATATTTGCGTGTGTGGACGTGTATGTATATACATGTGTATGTGGGTGGGTTGGGCCATTCTTTTGTCTGTATCCTTGCGCTACCTTGCTAATGTGGGAGACAGCGACAAAGCAAAATAAATAAAATGAATATATATATACACATAAGTTACATACATATACATATCAACATATACAGACATATACACAAACATATACATACATATTCATACTTGCTTGCCTTCATCCATTCCTGGCACCACCCCACTCCACAGGAAGCAGCAATGCCACCCCTTCAACAGCGAGGCAGCGCCAGGAAAACAGACATAAAAAAGGCCACATTTGTTCACACTCAGTATCTAGCTGTTATGTGTAATGCACCAGAACCACAGTTCTCTTTCCCTATCCACATCTAGGCCCCATGTGTAAGAGTGGATGAAGAGTTGAGCAAAATGCTCTGGTATACAGGTGGGTGTGAGGAAGGCTTGTGTGATTTCAACATGGGTTTTTAACATATACAAATGAAGTGAGAGATACAAGCAAAATTAAGGAAAGGATTGTGTATATATGGTGGCTTGTGACAAGTCTCTTTGTGGATGATATCATGTTGTCTGCTAAGAGTGAAGAATTGTAGAAGGCTGTAAGTGTGTTCTGTAATGTGTGTAAGCATTGGCAACTGAAGGTAAATGCCAGCAAAAGTAAAGTTATGGTATTTAGAAGGAAACATAGTAAAAGTATAGATTTTACAGAACCCTTCATAATGAGAGAAGAACGAGTACTAAATTGTGTTACAGATATGGGGGAGAAAGAGTGGAAGAGGTGACAGAATTCAAGCATCTAGGAGGTATCTTGGGTAAGTTTGGTATGGAAGGAGGGATGGGACAGAGAGGTACAGGGTAGAAGAATCACAGGGTTCCTTAACAGATAATGAAGGAAAGATGTGTAAGTATGGCAGTGATGAAAAGATTAAGGGATAGCACAGTCCTCCTAACCCCGACCTATGCAGCCAAAACATGGACATGGAATGAGTCACCGAGGTCAAGAATCCAGGCTGTGGGAATAAGATAAATGAGAGAAGCATGTGGTATTACTGTATGAGATGAAGAAAGAAATGAGGGAGTATATGAGAGATCTGTTATGGCAGGGAATACAAAGGAAATGAACTGTGGAGTGGTAAGGTGGGTGAAATGTAATGCTCTGAAGTGGTTTGGGTATTTGGAGAAAATGCAAGACAGAGAGTTTACAAGTTGAGAGGATGACAGTATGATTAAAGGGGATAGTACAAGAGGAACACAACCTGTAGCATGAGTAAATAGAGTGGAAGAGTACTAGAGAGAGAGGAATGATGGAAGGCATGGAATGGTGTATGTGAAGGAGAAATGTAAGGACAAGAATCAGTGGAGACTTGTGCAGTGGCCACCCCTTTGATAGGAGTTTCTGAAGGGAACAGGCATCGGAATATAGACAGATTGATAGTCCAAGTCTTTTTCCATCCCCATCTGATCAGTTTCTGATCTAAATATTTTGCTAACTCTGGTGTCATCAGCAAAGCTCCTTACTATACTATCATTTACTTCACTATCAATGTCTGATATCGTCAATATAAAGAGTATTGTGGCCAATACGATTCCTGTGATACCCAAAATAGTTCACTTTCCTCCTCAGAAATGGTTTTATTTGCTGTCACTTTGCTATCACTTTGAACTTTCTGACAGTTATACATTCTTTAACCCATCTTCCTATCTTACCCTTGATGTTTTGTTTAGCTGCTTTCTCAGAAGAAAATCCTGTGATTTACTTTGTTAAAAAATTTTGAAAAGTAAGAAAAAACCTTATCCATTCTTTTCCTTACATTTTAATTTCATTTTTTTTTTCTTTTAAACTATTCGCCATTTCCCGCGTTAGCGAGGTGGCGTTAGGAACAGAGGACTGGGCCTTTTTTTCTGGCCCCCTCTGTTCCTTCTTTTGGAAAAAAAAAAAAAAAAGGGTTTGCATACTATTTCCTGGCAAAAGTCTACTTTGGCCTTCATTTATGTGACTATTCTTGCTTAGATAGTTTAACATATGTCCTTTTAAAACTTATCCAAAGTTTGTTATGCGTGATGACAAATTAACTGGCCAGTAACGTTTATAAATTTGCTTACATCCTCCTTAATGTATTAGTGTTCCATATGCCAATTTGTGAATGTCTACAATTTTGCTCTCTTATCCAAACTTTGCCTCAATAATACAATACCATCATTGGTTTCACAAGTGCTGTTTTTGTCCATCTGAAAAATATGGCTGGGATTCCATCTCGTCCTACAGCTAAATTTTCTCTGAGCTGATCAACCATTTTAAATATAGCAACGTCTGACATTTCAGTACATTTAAGCACATTTTCATCTCACTGGTTATACAACTTATCTTCAAATTTGTCCTGAGAGAGAGAGAGAGAGAGAGAGAGAGAGAGAGAGAGAGAGAGAGAGAGAGGAGTTGGGTGATATCAGGAATTTTTTGTAAAATTATCCTGAAGTAATTATAACAAATGAATATAAGTAAATATATACATATATATATTTTTATTATAATTTGAGCACTCACCTTTAATCCCTTTGCCTTTGTACAATGGCACTATGCAAGCATTCTGCCAATCCTCAGGCACCTCACCATGAATCATACATACATTAAATAACCTTAACAACCAGTCAACAATACAGTCACCCCCTTTTCTAATAAATTCCACTGCAATACCATCCAAACCTGCTGCCTTGCCGGCTTTCATCTTCGGCATAGCTTTTACTACCCCTTCTCTGTTTACCAAATCATTTACCCTAACCCTCTCACTTTGCACACCACCTCGACCAAAACACCCTATATCTGCCACTCTATCATCAAAGAGTGGCAGATATATGCAGATACTAATAATAATAATATTTTTATTATTATTATTTTACTTTGTCGCTGTCTCCCGCATTAGCAAGGTAGCACAAGGAAACAGATGAAAGAATGGCCCAACCCACCCACATACTCATGTATATACATACACGTCCACACACGCAGATACATACCTATACATCTCAACGTATACATAAATATACTCACACAGATATATACACATATACACATGTACATAATTCACACTGTCTGCCCTTATTCATTCCCAGTGCCATCCCACCACACATGAAATAACAACCCCTCCCCCGCATGTGCGTGAGGTAGCGCTAGGAAAAGACAACAAAGGCCACATTTGTTCAAACTCAGTCTCTAGCTGTCATGTATAATGCACCGAAACCACAGCTCCCTTTCCACATCCAGGCCCCACACAACTTTCCATGGTGTACCCCAGACGCTTCACATGCTCTGGTTCAATCCACTGACAGCACGTCGACCACGATATACCACATCATTCCAATTCACTCTATTCCTTGCACGCCTTTCATCCTCCTGCATGTTCAGGCCCAAATCACTCAAAATCTTTTTCACTCCATCTGATTTCCACCTCCAATTTGGTCTCCCACTTCTTGTTCCCTCCACTTCTGACACATATATCCTCTTGGTCAATCTTTCCTCACTCATTCTCTCCATGTGACCAAATCATTTCAAAACACCCTCTTCTGTTCTCTCAACCACACTCTTTTCATTACCACACATCTCTCTTACCCTATTATTACTTACTCGATCAAAAGACCTCACACCACATATTGTCCTCAAACATCTCATTTCCAATACATCCACCCTCCTCCGCACAACTCTATCTATAGCTCATGCCTCGCAACCATATAACATTGTTGGAACCACTATTCCTTCAAACATAGCCATTTTTGCTTTCCGAAATAATGTTCTCGACTTCCACATATTCTTCAACGCTCCCAGAATTTTTGCCCACTCCCCCACCTTATGATTAACTTCCGCTTCCATGGTTCCATCCACTGCCAAATCCACTCCCAGATATCTAAAAGACTTCACTTCCTCCAGTTTTTCTCCATTTACACTTATCTCCCAATTGACTTGGCCCATGACCCTACTGTACCTAATAATCTTGCTCTTATTCACATTTACTCTCAGCTTTCTTCTTTCACATACTTTACTAAACTCAGTCACAAGCTTCTGCAGTTTCTCATCCGAATCAGCCATCAGTGCTGCATCATTAGCGAACAACAACTGAGTCACTTCCCAAGCCCTCTCATCCACAACAGACTACACACTTGCCCCTCTCTCCAAAATTCTTGCATTGACCCCCCTAAAAACCCCATCCATAAACAAATTAAACAACCATAGAGACATCACGCACCCCTGCTGCAAACCAATATTCACTGAGAATCAGTCACTTTCTTCTCTTCCTACTCGTACACATGCCTTACATCCTCGATAAAAACTTTTCACTGCTTCGAGCAACTTTCCTCCCACACCATGTATTTTTAATACCTTCCACACAGCATCTCTATCAACTCTATCATATGCCTTCTCCAGTTCCATGAAAGCTACATACAAATCCATTTGCTTTTCTAAGTATTTCTCACATACATTCTTCAAAGCAAACACCTGATCCACACATCCTCTACCACTTCTGAAACCACACTGCTCTTCCCCCATCTGATGCTCTGTAATGCTTAAAATAGGGTAAGAGAGATTTTTTTTTTTTTCTTATACTTTGTCGCTGTCTCCCGCGTTTGCGAGGTAGCGCAAGGAAACAGACAAAAGAAATGGCCCAACCCCCCCCAATACACATGTATATACATACGTTCACACACGCAAACATACATACCTACACAGCTTTCCATGGTTTACCCCAGACGCTTCACATGCCTTGATTCAATCCACTGACAGCACGTCAACCCCGGTATACCACATCGCTCCAATTCACTCTATTCCTTGCCCTCCTTTCACCCTCCTGCATGTTCAGGCCCCAATCACACAAAATCTTTTTCACTCCATCTTTCCACCTCCAATTTGGTCTCCCTCTTCTCCTCGTTCCCTCCACCTCCGACACATATATCCTCTTGGTCAATCTTTCCTCACTCATTCTCTCCATCTGCCCAAACCACTTCAAAACACCCTCTTCTGCTCTCTCAACCACGCTCTTTTTATTTCCACACATCTCTCTTACCCTTACGTTACTCACTCGATCAAACCACCTCACACCACACATTGTCCTCAAACATCTCATTTCCAGCACATCCATCCTCCTGCGCACAACTCTATCCATAGCCCACGCCTCGCAACCATACAACATTGTTGGAACCACTATTCCTTCAAACATACCCATTTTTGCTTTCCAAGATAATGTTCTCGACTTCCACACATTCTTCAAGGCCCCCAGAATTTTCGCCCCCTCCCCCACCCTATGATCCACTTCCGCTTCCATGGTTCCATCCGCTGCCAGATCCACTCCCAGATATCTAAAACACTTCACTTCCTCCAGTTTTTCTCCATTCAAACTCACCTCCCAATTGACTTGACCCTCAACCCTACTGTACCTAATAACCTTGCTCTTATTCACATTTACTCTTAACTTTCTTCTTCCACACACTTTACCAAACTCAGTCACCAGCTTCTGCAGTTTCTCACATGAATCAGCCACCAGCGCTGTATCATCAGCGAACAACAACTGACTCACTTCCCAAGCTCTCTCATCCCCAACAGACTTCATACTTGCCCCTCTTTCCAAAACTCTTGCATTTACCTCCCTAACAACCCCATCCATAAACAAATTAAACAACCATGGAGACATCACACACCCCTGCCGCAAACCTACATTCACTGAGAACCAATCACTTTCCTCTCTTCCTACACGTACACATGCCTTACATCCTCGATAAAAACTTTTCACTGCTTCTAACAACTTTCCTCCCACACCATATATTCTTAATACCTTCCACAGAGAGATGTGTGGTAATAAAAAGAGTGTGGTTAAGAGAGCAGAAGAGGGTGTTTTGAAATGGTTTGGTCACATGGAGAGAATGAGTGAGGAAAGATTGACAAAGAGGATATATGTGTTAGAGGTGGAGGAAACGAATAGAAGTGGGAGACCAAATTGGAGGTGGAAAGATGGAGTGAAAAAGATTTTAAGTGATCAGGGCCTGATCATGCAGGAGGGTGAAAGGCGGGCAAGGAATAGAGTGAATTTGAACGATGTGGTATACCGGGGTCAACGTACTGTCAATGGATTGAACCAGGGCATGTGAAGCGTCTAGGGTAAACCATGGAAAGTTCTATGGGGCATGGATGTGGAAAGGGAGCTGTGGTTTTGGTGCATTATTACATGACAGCTAGAGGATGAGTGTGAACGAATGTGGCATTTGTTGTCTTTTCCTAGCCCTACCTTGTGCACATGCGGGGGGAGGGGGTTGCTATTTCATGCGTGGTGGGGTGGCGATGGGAATGAATAAAGGCAGAGAGTATGAATTATGTACATGTGTATATATGTAAATGTCTGTGTGTATATATATATGTATACGTTGAGATGTATAGGTATGTACATTTGTGTGTGTGGATGTGTATGTATATACATGTGTATGTGGGTGGGTTAGGCCATTCTTTTGTCTATTTCCTTGCGCTACCTCGCTAACATGGACACATTAGAAAGGGTATTGAGTGGTGGGAGGAAGAAGTAAGATTATTAGTGAAAGAGAAGAGAGAGGCATTTGGACAATTTTTGCAGGGAAATAATGCAAATGACTGGGAGATGTATAAAAGAAAGAGGCAGGAGGTCAAGAGAAAGGTGCAAGAGCTGAAAAAGAGGGCAAATGAGAGTTGGGGTGAGAGAGTTTCATTAAATTTTAGGGAGCATAAAAAGATGTTTTGGAAGGAGGTAAATAAAGTGCGTAAGACTAGGGAACAAATGGGAACTTCAGTGAAGGGGGCTAATGGGGAGGTGATAACAAGTAGTGGTGATGTGAAAAGGAGATGGAGTGAGTATTTTGAGGGTTTGTTGAATGTGTTTTGATGATAGACTGGCAAATATAGGGTGTTTTGGTCGAGGTGGTGTGCAAAGTGAGAGGGTTAGGGAGAGTGATTTGGTAAACAGAGAAGAGGTAGCAAAAGCTTTGCAGAAGATGAAAGCCGGCAAGGCAGCAGGTTTGGATGGTATTGCAGTGGAATTTATTAAAAAAGGGGGTGACTGTATTGCTAAGTGGTTGGTAAGGTTATTCAATGTATGTATGACTCATGGTGATGTGCCTGAGGATTGGCGGAATGCTTGCATAGTGCCATTGTACAAAGGCAAAGGGGATGAAAGTGAGTGCTCAAATTACAGAGGTATAAGTTTGTTGAGTATTCCTGGTAAATTATATGGGAGGGTATTGATTGAGAGGGTGAAGGCATTTACAGAGCATAAGATTGGGGAAGAGGAGTGTAGTTTCATAAGTGGTAGAGGATGTGTGGATCAGGTGTTTGCTTTGAAAAATGTATGCGAGAAATACTTAGAAAAGCAAATGGATTTGTATGTAGCATTTATGCTTGAGAAGGTATATGACAGAATTGATAGAGATGCTTTGTGGAAGGTATTAAGAATATATGGTGTGGGAGGCACGTTGTTAGAAGCAGTGAAGTTTTTATAGAGGATCTAAGGCATGTGTACGTGTAGGAAGAGTGGAAAGTGATTGGTTCTCAGTGAATGTAGGTTTGTGGCAGGGGTGTGTGATGTCTCCATGGTTGTTTAATTTGTTTATGGATGGGCTTGTTAGGGAGGTGAACGCAAGAATTTTGAAAAGAGGGGCAAGTATGCAGTCTGTTGTGGATGAGAGAGCTTGGGGAGTGAGTCAGTTGTTGTTCGCTGATGATACAGCGCTGGTGGCTGATTCATGTGAGAAACTGCAGAAGCTGGTGACTGAGTTTGGTAAAGTGTGTGAAAGAAGAAAGTTAAGAGTAAATGTGAATAAGAGCAAGGTTATTAGGTACAGTAGGGTTGAGGGTCAAGTCAATTGGGAGGTAAGTTTGAATGGAGAAAAACTGGAGGAAGTAAAGTGTTTTAGATATCTGGGAGTGGATCTGGCAGCGGATGGAACCATGGAAGCGGAAGTGGATCATAGGGTGGGGGAGGGGGCGAAAATTCTGGGAGCCTTGAAGAATGTGTGGAAGTTGAGAACATTATCTTGGAAAGCAAAAATGGGTATGTTTGAAGGAATAGTGGTTCCAACAATGTTGTATGGTTGCGAGGCGTGGGCTATGGATAGAGTTGTGCGCAGGAGGATGGATGTGCTGGAAATGAGATGTTTGAGGACAATGTGTGGTGTGAGGTGGTTTGATCGAGTAAGTAACGTAAGGGTAAGAGAGATGTGTGGAAATAAAAAGAGCATGGTTGAGAGAGCAGAAGAGGGTGTTTTGAAATGGTTTGGGCACATGGAGAGAATGAGTGAGGAAAGATTGACCAAGAGGATATATGTGTCGGAGGTGGAGGGAACGAGGAGAAGTGGGAGACTAAATTGGAGGTGGAAAGATGGCGTGAAAAAGATTTTGTGTGATTGTGGCCTGAACATGCAGGAGGGTGAAAGGAGGGCAAGGAATAGAGTGAATTGGATCGATGTGGTATACCGGGGTTGACGTGCTGTCAGTGGATTGAATCAAGGCATGTGAAGCGTCTGGGGTAAACCATGGAAAGCTGTGTAGGTATGTATATTTGCGTGTGTGGACGTATGTATATACATGTGTATGGGGGGGGTTGGGCCATTTCTTTCGTCTGTTTCCTTGCGCTACCTCGCAAATGCGGGAGACAGCGACAAAGTATAATAAAATAAATAAATAAATAATATATATATATATATATATATATATATATATATATATATATATATATATATATATTTTTTTTTATTTTTTTTTTTTACTTTGTCGCTGTCTCCCGCGTTTGCGAGGTAGCGCAAGGAAACAGACGAAAGAAATGGCCCAGGCCCCCCCCATACACATGTATATACATACGTCCACACACGCAAATATACATACCTCCACAGCTTTCCATGGTTTACAACAGACGCTTCACATGCCTTGATTCAATCCACTGACAGCACGTCAACCCCGGTATACCACATCGCTCCAATTCACTCTATTCCTTGCCCTCCTTTCACCCTCCTGCATGTTCAGGCCCCGATCACACAAAATCTTTTTCACTCCATCTTTCCACCTCCAATTTGGTCTCCCTCTTCTCCTTGCTCCCTCCACCTCCGACACATATATCCTCTTGGTCAATCTTTCCTCACTCATCCTCTCCATCTGCCCAAACCACTTCAAAACACCCTCTTCTGCTCTCTCAACCACACTCTTTTTATTTCCACACATCTCTCTTACCCTTACGTTACTCACTCGATCAAACCACCTCACACCACACATTCTCCTCAAACATCTCATTTCCAGTACATCCATCCTCCTGCGCACAACTCTATCCATAGCCAATGCCTCGCAACCATACAACATTGTTGGAACCACTATTCCCTCAAACATACCCATTTTTGCTTTCCGAGATAATGTTCTCGACTTCCACACATTCTTCAAGGCCCCCAGAATTTTCGCCCCCTCCCCCACCCTATGATCCACTTCCGCTTCCATGGTTCCATCCGCTGCCAGATCCACTCCCAGATATCTAAAACACTTCACTTCCTCCAGTTTTTCTCCATTCAAACTCACCTCCCAATTGACTTGACCCTCAACCCTACTGTACCTAATACCCTTGCTCTTATTCACATTTACTCTTAACTTTCTTCTTCCACACACTTTACCAAACTCAGTCACCAGCTTCTGCAGTTTCTCACATGAATCAGCCACCAGCGCTGTATCATCAGCGAACAACAACTGACTCACTTCCCAAGCTCTCTCATCCCCAACAGACTTCATACTTGCCCCTCTTTCCAAAACTCTTGCATTTACCTCCCTAACAACCCCATCCATAAACAAATTAAACAACCATGGAGACATCACACACCCCTGCCGCAAACCTACATTCACTGAGAACCAATCACTTTCCTCTCTTCCTACACGTACACATGCCTTACATCCTCGATAAAAACTTTTCACTGCTTCTAACAACTTTCCTCCCACACCATATATTCTTAATACCTTCCACAGAGCATCTCTATCAACTCTATCATATGCCTTCTCCAGATCCATAAATGCTACATACAAATCCATTTGCTTTTCTAAGTATTTCTCACATACATTCTTCAAAGCAAACACCTGATCCACACATCCTCTACCACTTCTGAAACCACACTGCTCTTCCCCAATCTGATGCTCTGTACATGCCTTCACCCTCTCAATCAATACCCTCCCATATAATTTACCAGGAATACTCAACAAGCTTATACCTCTGTAATTTGAGCATTCACTCTTATCCCCTTTGCCTTTGTACAATGGCACTATGCACGCATTCCGCCAATCCTCAGGCACCTCACCATGAGTCATACATACATTAAATAACCTTACCAACCAGTCAACAATACAGTCACCCCCTCTTTTAATAAATTCCACTGCAATATCATCCAAACCTGCTACCTTGCCGGCTTTCATCTTCCGCAAAGCTTTCACTACCTCTTCTCTGTTTACCAAATCATTTTCCCTAACCCTCTCACTTTGCACACCACCTCGACCAAAACACCCTATATCTGCCACTCTATCATCAAACACATTCAACAAACCTTCAAAATACTCACTCCATCTCCTTCTCACATCACCACTACTTGTTATCACCTCCCCATTTGCGCCCTTCACTGAAGTTCCCATTTGCTCCCTTGTCTTACACACTTTATTTACCTCCTTCCAGAACATCTTTTTATTCTCCCTAAAATTTAATGATACTCTCTCACCCCAAACTCTCATTTGCCCTTTTTTTCACCTCTTGCACCTTTCTCTTGACCTCCTGTCTCTTTCTTTTATACATCTCCCACTCAATTGCATTTTTTCCCTGCAAAAATCGTCCAAATGCCTCTCTCTTCTCTTTCACTAATACTCTTACTTCTTCATCCCACCACTCACTACCCTTTCTAATCAACCCACCTCCCACTCTTCTCATGCCACAAGCATCTTTTGCGCAATCCATCACTGATTCCCTAAATACATCCCATTCCTCCCCCACTCCCCTTACTTCCATTGTTCTCACCTTTTTCCATTCTGAACTCAGTCTCTCCTGGTACTTCCTCACACAGGTCTCCTTCTCAAGCTCACTTACTCTCACCACCCTCTTCACCCCAACATTCACTCTTCTTTTCTGAAAACCCATACAAATCTTCACCTTAGCCTCCACAAGATAATGATCAGACATCCCTCCAGTTGCACCTCTCAGCACATTAACATCCAAAAGTCTCTCTTTCGCACGCCTGTCAATTAACACATAATCCAATAACGCTCTCTGGCCATCTCTCCTACTTACATAAGTATACTTATGTATATCTCGCTTTTTAAACCAGGTATTCCCAATCATCAGTCCTTTTTCAGCACATAAATCTACAAGCTCTTCACCATTTCCATTTACAACACTGAACACCCCATGTATACCAATTATTCCCTCAACTGCCACATTACTCACCTTTGCATTCAAATCACCCATCACTATAACCAGGTCTCGTGCATCAAAACCACTAACACACTCATTCAGCTGCTCCCAAAACACTTGCCTCTCTTGATCTTTCTTCTCACGCCCAGGTGCATATATATATATTTTCTTTCTTTCTTTTAAACCATCCGCCATTTCCCGCATTAGCGAGGTAGCGTTAAGAACAGAGGACTGGGCCTTTGTGGAATATCCTCACCTGGCCCCCCTCTGTTCCTTCTTTTGGAGAAAAAAAAAAAAAATTTATATATTTATATTTTTATTTTGCTTTATCGCTGTCTCCCGCGTTAGCGAGGTAGCGCAAGGAAACAGACGAAAGGAATGGCCCAACCCACCCACATAGATATGCATATACATAGACATCCACACACGCAAATATACATACCTATACATCTCAATGTACACATTTATATACACACACAGACATATACATATATACACATGTACATAATTCATACTGTCTGCCTCTATTTGTTCCCATCGCCACCTCGCCACACATGGAATAACAACCCCCTCCCTCTTCATGTGTGCGAGGTAGCCCTAGGAAAAGACACCAAAGGCCCCATTCGTTCACACTCAGTCTCTAGCTGTCATGTAATAATGCACTGAAACCACAGCTCCCTTTCCACATCCAGGCCCCACACAACTTTCCATGGTTTACCCCAGATGCTTCACATGCCCTGGTTCAATCCATTGACAGCACGTCGACCCTGGTATACCACATCGTTCAAATTCACTCTATTCCTTGCACGCCTTTCACCCTCCTGCATGTTCAGGCCCCGATCACTCAAAATCTTTTTCACTCCATCTTTCCACCTAAAATTTGGTCACCCACTTCTCCTCGTTCAATCCACCTCTGACACATATATCCTTTTGGCCAATCTTTCCTCACTCATTCTCTCCATGTGACCAAACCATTTCAAAACACCCTCTTCTGCTCTCTCAACCACACTCTTTTTATTTCCACACATCTCACTTACCCTTACATTACTTACTCGATCAAACCACCTCACACCACATATTGTCCTCAAACATCTCATTTCCAGCACATCCACCCTCCTGCGCACAACTCTATCCATAGCCCACGCTTCGCAACCATACAACATTGTTGGAACCACTATTCCTTCAAACATACCCATTTTTGCTTTCTGAGATAATGTTCTCAACTTCCAAACATTCTTCAAGGCTCTCAGAATTTTCGCCCCCTCCCCCACCCTATGATTCATTTCCGCTTCCATGGTTCCATCCGCTGCCAGATCCACTCCCAGATATCTAAAACACTTTACTTCCTCCTGCCACGCATGTATATATATATATATATATATATATATATATATATATACATATTTATTATTTTTATCTTAATTTTGCTTTGTCGCTGTCTCCCGCACCTGCGAGGTAGCGCAAGGAAACAGATGAAAGAAATGGCCCAACCCACCCCCACACACATGCACATACACACACACACGTCCACACATGCAACATACACACCCACACATCCCAACGTACACTCATATATCTTCACCCCAACATTCTCTCTTCTTTTCTGAAAACCCATACAAATCTTCACCTTCGCCCCCACATGATAATGATCAGACATCCCTCCAGTTGCACCTCTCAGCACATTAACATCCAAAAGTCTCTCTTTCGCGTGCCTATCAATTAACACGTAATCCAATAACGCTCTCTGGCCATCTCTCCTACTTACATACGTATACTTATGTATATCTTGCTTTTTAAACCAGGTATTCCCAATCACCAGTCCTTTGTCAGCACATAAATCTACAAGCTCTTCACCATTTCCATTTACAACACTGAACACCCCATGTATACCAACTATCCCCTCAACTGCCACATTACTCACCTTTGCATTCAAATCATCCATCACTATAACCCAGTCTTGTGCATCAAAACCACTAACACACTCATTCAGCTGCTCCCAAAACACTTGCCTCTCATGCCCAGGTGCATATGTACCAATAATCACCCATCTCTCTCCATCAACTTTCAGTTTTACCCATATTAATCTAGAATTTATTTCCTTACATTCTATCACATACTCCCACAACTCCTGTTTCAGGAGTAGTGCTACTCCTTCCCTTGCTCTTGTCCTCTCACTAACCCCTGACTTTACTCCCAAGACATTCCCAAACCACTCTTCCCCTTTACCCTTGAGCTTCGTTTCACTCAGAGCCAAAACATCCAGGTTCCTTTCCTCAAACATACTACTTATCTCTCCTTTTTTCACATCTTGGTTACATCCACACACATTTAGACACCCCAATCTGAGCCTACGAGGAGGATGAGCACTTCCCGCGTGACTCCTTCTTCTGTTTCCCATTTTTAGAAAGTTGAAGTTTACAAGGAGGGGAAGATTTCTGGCCCCCAGCTCCCGTCCCCTCTAGTTGCCTTCTACGACACGTGAGGGATGCGTGGGAAGTATTCTTTTTCCCCTATCCCCAAGGATATATATATATATATTTCTTTTTTCTTTCATACTATTCGCCATTTCCCGCGTTAGCAAGGTAGCGTTAAGAACAGAGGACTGGGCCTCTGAGGGAATATCCTCACTTGGCCTCGTTCTCTGTTCCTTCTTTTGGAAAATCAAAAAAAAACGAGAGGGGAGAATTTCCAGCCCCCCGCTCCCTCCCCTTTTAGTCGCCTTCTACGACACGCAGGGAATACGTGGGAAGTATTCTTTCTCCCCATCCCCAGGGATATATATATATATATATATATATATATATATATATATATATATATATATATATATATATATTTTTTTTATACTTTGTCGCTGTCTCCCGCGTTTGCGAGGTAGCGCAAGGAAACAGACGAAAGAAATGGCCCAACCCCCCCCCCATACACATGTATATACATACGTCCACACACGCAAATATACATACCTACACAGCTTTCCATGGTTTACCCCAGACGCTTCACATGCCTTGATTCAATCCACTGACAGCACGTCAACCCCGGTATACCACATCGCTCCAATTCACTCTATTCCTTGCCCTCCTTTCACCCTCCTGCATGTTCAGGCCCCGATCACACAAAATCTTTTTCACTCCATCTTTCCATCTCCAATTTGGTCTCCCTCTTCTCCTTGCTCCCTCCACCTCCGACACATATATCCTCTTGGTCAATCTTTCCTCACTCATCCTCTCCATGTGCCCAAACCACTTCAAAACACCCTCTTCTGCTCTCTCAACCACGCTCTTTTTATTTCCACACATCTCTCTTACCCTTACATTACTCGCTCGATCAAACCACCTCACACCACACATTGTCCTCAAACATCTCATTTCCAGCACATCCATCCTCCTGCGCCCAACTCTATCCATAGCCCACGCCTCGCAACCATACAACATTGTTGGAACCACTATTCTTTCAAACATAGCCATTTTTGCTTTCCGAGATAATGTTCTCGACTTCCACACATTCTTCAAGGCCCCCAGAATTTTCGCCCCCTCCCCCACCCTATGATCCACTTCCGCTTCCATGGTTCCATCCGCTGCCAGATCCACTCCCAGATATCTAAAACACTTCACTTCCTCCAGTTTTTCTCCATTCAAACTCACCTCCCAATTGACTTGACCCTCAACCCTACTGTACCTAATAACCTTGCTCTTATTCACATTTACTCTTAACTTTCTTCTTCCACACACTTTACCAAACTCAGTCACCAGCTTCTGCAGTTTCTCACATGAATCAGCCACCAGTGCTGTATCATCAGCGAACAACAACTGACTCACTTCCCAAGCTCTCTCATCCCCAACAGACTTCATACTTGCCCCTCTTTCCAAAACTCTTATATATATATATATATATATATATATATATATATATATATATATATATATATATATATATATATATATATTTTTTTTTTTTTGCTTTGTCGCTGTCTCCCGCGTTTGCGAGGTAGCGCAAGGAAACAGACGAAAGAAATGGCCCAACCCACCCCCATACACATGTATATACATACGTCCACACACGCAAATATACATACCTACACAGCTTTCCATATATATTTTTTTTTCACACTTCGCCATTTCCCGCGTTAGCAAGGTAGCATTAAGAACAGAGGACTGGATCTTTGAGGGAATATCCTCACCTGGCCCCCTTCTCTGTTCCTTCTTTTGGAAAACAAAAAAAAAACTGAGAGGGGAGGATTTCTAGCCCCCCACTCCCTTCCCTTTTAGTCGCCTTCTACGACACGCAGGGAATATGTGGGAAGTATTCTTTCTCTCCTATCCCCAGGGAATTTATATGTGTATATACATATATATATATATATATATATATATATATATATATATATATATATATATATATATATATATATATGTATACATATATATATATATATATATATATATATATATATATATATATATATATATATATATATATACATATATATATATATATATATATATATATATATATATATATATATATATATATATATATATATATGTTTCAGAAGTGGTAGAGGATGTGTGGATTAGGTGTTTGCTTTGAAGAATGTATGTGAGAAATACTAAGAAAAGCAAATGGATTTGTATGTAGCATTTATGGATCTGGAGAAGGCTTATGATAGAGTTGATAGAGATGCTCTGTGGAAGGTATTAAGAATATATGGTGTAGGAGGCAAGTTGTTTGAAGCAGTGAAAAGTTTTTATCGAGGATGTAAGGCATGTGTACGTGTAGGAAGAGAGGAAAGTGATTGGTTCTCAGTGAATGTAGGTTTGCGGCAGGGGTGTGTGATGTCTCCATGGTTGTTTAATTTGTTTATGGATGGGGTTGTTAGGGAGGTGAATGCAAGAGTTTTGGAAAGAGGGGCAAGTATGCAGTCTGTTGTGGATGAGAGAGCTTGGGAAGTGAGTCAGTTGTTGTTTGCCGATGATACAGTGCTGGTGGCTAATTCATGTGAGAAACTGCAGAAGCTGGTGACTGAGTTTGGTAGTGTGTGTGAAAGAAGAAAGTTAAGAGTAAATGTGAATAAGAGCAAGGTTATTAGGTACAGTAGGGTTGAAGGTCAAGTCAATTGGGAGGTAAGTTTGAATGGAGAAGAACTGGAGGAAGTAAAGTGTTTTAGATATTTGGGAGTGGATCTGGCAGCAGATGGAACCATGGAAGGGGAAGTGAATCATAGGGTGGGGGAGGGGGCGAAAATCCTGGGAGCCTTGAAGAATGTGTGGAAGTCGAGAACGTCATCTCTGAAAGCAAAAATGGCTATGTTTGAAGGAATAGTGGTTCCAACAATGTTGTATGGTTGCAAGGCGTGGGCTATGGATAGAGTTGTGCGCAGGAGGGTGGATGTGCTGGAAATGAGATGTTTGAGAACAATGTGTGGTGTGAGGTGGTTTGATCGAGTAAGTAATATAAGGGTAAGAGAGATGTGTGGAAATAAAAAGAGCATGGTTGAGAGGGCAGACGAGGGTGTTTTCAAATGGTTTAGGCACATGGAGAGAATGAGTGAGGAAAGATTGACCAAGAGGATATATGTGTTGGAGGTGGAGGGAACGAGAAGTGGGAGACCAAATTGGAGGTGGAAAGATGGAGTGAAAAAGATTTTGAGTGATCGGGGCCTGAACATGCAGGAGGGTGAAAGGTGGGCAAGGAATAGAGTGAATTGGATCGATGTGGTATACCGGGGTCGACGTGCTGTCACTTGATTGAATCAGAGCATGTGAAGCGTCTGGGGTAAACCATGGAAAGTTCTGTGGGGCCTGGATGTGGAAAGGGAGCTGTGGTTTCGGGCATTATTGCATGACAGCTAGAGACTGAGTGTGAACGAATGGGGCCTTTGTTGTCTTTTCCTAGCGATACCTCGCACACATGAGGGGGGAGGGGGATGTTATTCCATGTGTGGCGAGGTGGCAATGGGAATGAATAAAGGCAGACAGTGTGAATTGTGTGCATGGGTATATATGTATGTGTCTGTGTGTGTATATATATGTGTACACTGAGATGTATAGGTATGTATATTTGCGTGTGTGGACGTGTATGTATATACATTGTGTATGGGGGTGGGTTGGGCCATTTCTTTTGTCTGTTTCCTTGCGCTACCTCGCAAACGCGGGAGACAGCGACAAAGCAAAATAATAATAACAAAAAAACATGTTCATATTCATGCTTGCCTTCATCTACTCCTGTTGCTACCCCGCCACACAGGAAATAGCACCGCTACCTCCGCTTCAGTGCCAGGAAAAGACAAAAAAGGCCACATTCGTTCACACTCAGTCTCTAGCTGTTATGTGTACTGAACCGAAACCACAGCTCCCTTTCCACGGTTTACCCCTCCTGTATGTCTAGGCTCTGATCGCTCAAAATCTTTCTCACTCCATCCTTCCACCTCTAATTTGGTCTTCTGCTTCTCCTTGTTCCCTCCACCTCTGACACATACATCCTCTTTGCCAACCTTTCCTCACTCATTCTATCTATATGTTCAAACCATTTCAACACACCCTCTTCTGCTCTCTCAACCACACTCTTTTTATTTTCACACATCTCTCTTAGCCTTTCATTACTTACTTGATCAAACCACCTCACAACACACACTGTCCTCAAACACTTCATTTCTAACACATCCACCCTCCTCCATACAACCCTGTCTATAGCCAATGTCTTGTAATCATATAACATTGTTGGAACTACTATTCCTTCAAACATACACATTTTTGCTCTCCAAGATAACATTATCTCCTTCCACATATTCTTCATCACTCCCAGGACCCCCCTACCCCCCCCTGTAACTCACTTCTGCATCCATTGTTCCATTTGCTGTTAAGGTCCACTTCCAGATATCTAAAACACTTAGCCTCCTACAGTTTTTTTCCATTCAAACTTACATCCCGATCAACTTGTCCCTCAACCCTACTGAACCTAACAACCTTGCTCTTTTTTCACATTTACTCTCAACTTCTCCTTTCCCACACTTTTCCAAACTCAGTTACCAACTTCTGCAGTTTCTCACTCGAATCAGCCACAAGAGCTGTATCATTGGCGAACAACAACTGACTTACTTCCCAGGCCCTCACATCCACAACAGACTGCATACTAGCCCCTTTCTCCAAAACTCTTACACTTACCTCCCTAACAACCCCATCCATAAAGAAATTAAACAACCATGGGGACATCACACACCCCTGCTGCAGACCAACATTCAATGGGCACCAATCACTCTCCTCTCTTCCTACTCGTACACATGCCTTACATCCTTGGCAGAAACTTTTCACTTCTTCTAGCAACATACCTCCCACACCATATGCTCTTAAGACCTTCCACAAAGCATCTCTATCAACCATATCATATGCATTCTCCAGATCCATAAATGCTACATGCAAATCCATCTGCTTTTATAAGCATTTTTCACATACATTTTTCAAAGCAAACACCTGATCCACACATCCCCTATAACTTCTAAAATCACACTGCTTTTCCCCAATCTGATGCTTTGTACATGCCTTCACTCTCTCAATCAACACCCTCCATATAATTTCCCAAGAATACTCAACAAACTTATGCCACTGTAGTTTGAACACTTACCTTTATCCCCTTTGCCTTTGTACAATGGCACTATCCCAGCATTCTGCTAATCCTCAGGCACTTCACCATGATCCATACATACAATGGATATCTTTATCAACGAATCAACAACACAGTCACCCCCTTTTCTAATAAATTCTACTGTAATACTATCCAAACCTACCACCTTGCCAGATTTCATCTTCTACAAAGCTTCCACTACCTCCTCTCTTAACCAAACCATTCTTTCTGACCCTTTTACTTCACATACCACCCCAACCAAAACATTCTACATCTGCCACTCAATCATCAAACACATTCAACAAATCTTCAAAATATTCACTCCATCTCCTTCTCACTTCATCATCACCTGTTATCACTTCCCCACTTGCCCCCTTCACCAATGTTCCCATTTGTTCTCTTGTCTTCTGCACATCACTACCTCCTTCCAAAACATCTTTTTATTCTTCCAAAAGTATAATGATACTCTCTCAACCCAACTTTCATTTGCCCTCTTTTTTAAACCTTGCACCTTTCTCTTGACCTCCTTCCCAACAAGTATCGTCCAAATGCCTCTCTTTTCTCTTTCACTAACAACTTTGCTTCTTCATCCTACCACTCACAACTCTTTCTAATCTGCCCACCTCTCACCTTTCTCATGCCAAATGCATCTTTGGGACAAGCCATCATTGTTTCCCTAAATATATCCCATTCCTCACCCACTCATCTCACATCCTTTGCTCTCACCTTTTGCCATTTCACAATCCATCTTTCCTGGTACTTCCTCACACAAGTCTCCTTTCCAAGCTCACTTACTCTCACCTCTCTCTTCTGCCCAACATTCTTTCTTCATTTCTGAAAACCTCTACAAATCTTCACCTTCGCCTTCACAAGATAGTGGTAAGACATCCCTCCAGGAGCCCCTCTCAGCACATTAACATCCAAAAGTCTCTCTTTTACACATCTCTTAATCAACACGTAATCCAATAATGCCTTTTGACCATCTCTCGTGCTCATATACATACACTTATGTATATCTCTCTTTTGCAACCAGGTATTCCCAATCAACAGACTTTTTTCAGCACACAAATCCACAAGCTCTTCACCTCTTCCATTCACAACACTGAATACCCCAGGTACACCAATTATACCCTCAACTGCCATCATTCACCTTCGCATTTAAATCACCCATCACTATAACCTGGTCTCGTGCATCAAAGCTGCTGACACTCACTCAGCTGCTCCCAAAACACTTGCCTCTTATGATTTTTCTTCTCATGACCAGTTGCATAAGCAACAATAATCACCCATCTCTCTCCTTCCACTTTCAGTTTTACCCACATCAATCTAAAATTTACTTTCTTACACATATTCCCCCAACTTCTGCTTCAGGAGTAGTGCTACTCTTTCCTTAGCTCTTGTCCTCTCACCAACCCCTTACTTTATAAATTTCAACCATTCAAGGTTTCATGAACAACACACATATGACCTTCACTACCCAAATCAATAATATTAACACAAAAGCAACACACAAACTCTGAACAATCACTAGCTGCCTAGCAACTACAGAACAGACACTTAATACCTTAGCAACTACAGAACAGACACTTAATGCCTTAGCAACTACAGACACTCAATATTGGCCTTCCCAATGAAACAAAGATCCTCCTGATAAAGTATCAAGAGCACTTGACCACTCCCACCATTACCACCCAATAACTAACCACCAATTCCATAACAGAAATAAAAAGTTCACCTGTCTCACAGTTCAATAACCTCTACTCACAGGTTCCCCTCCTCCCCCATCCCCAACAAACAGAACACCAACACACACATACGCACTGAAATAACCTGATAAGCACTAAAAAACCGACCTCCAACTATGTCTTAAACACTACCCTTCCAGACATAAAGCTATCAGAAATCACAATCCTCATACAAACATGAGTCACACTCTCCCATTTATGATCTGGACATCACCCATCACTACAAACACCTTTTCAACATATTCCAAAATGATACTCACACCTCATCTACTTTAAAAGAGATACTGAGCAATTACTACTCAATTGCCCTGCATTTTCTGCACATTGACACACACACAACATCACAACACTTCATGGCTTGTGGTCCAAATTGATGGATGCGACTAGCTCCTTGAATGATGCAGGAGCCTCACAAGGCTAGAAGGAACTCCTAAAACAGGAAGGTAATGTAAGGTATGTATAAATTCCCATCCTTCATGACCTCAATAATAACATACAATTACAATGATCATAAACTTTTTAGCATATTCAGCTGTCTGAAAACAAAAAACTAAAACTATCGATAAAATATAAAAATCAGTTTGCAATATTTTCTCAGTACCATGTGGTCCTAGCTGTTTTCATTAACCCATAAACTGTGGCTACCACTGTACATGCAAACAATAAAAAGAAAAACTATTAGAAATGTATCTGTATAAAATTATAGCCATATATGTAGAATTATGAATATCAAAAATGTAAATCCTATATCTACCTTTGCCACAGAGTAGTGATGAAGTTTATGACTGCTATACTTGGCACTTAAAAAACTCTTTAAAACATATATCATTATGATATTAAAGATATGCATGCAGAAGTATGAAAAAATATATACTCTTCATCTAAATTCATTTTGTAAAAATGGAGTTTTGAAGATTTATGAATACATTTATGGAAGCTACAATCAGGAAACAAATGAAATCTGTGGTATCAACATCTTGTCTCAGGTAGTGTATGTTGCAAATGATCATATCCTGACAAATGATGTGTATTGCACTTTGAGGGTTAACCTAACTGAGCCTTTGTATAAAAAATGTAAGAAACCCACTCAAATAATGCAGAAGCTTTAAGTCAATGTGTACAATAAAGATCTCTTAATGGTTAGATGACTTAATTTTACACACTGACCTAAACATTTTACATTATTTGAGCTGGTTTCATAGTTTTTTATACAGAGGGTCAGCTAGATTAACCCTCAAACTGCAATACATAGCCAAATCCTGAATATTTAGTGCAAAAATTCTACATCAAAATATAATGTTTAGAGATATAAAACACAGTCCTTACTGCTTCAGTGAAAGATGAATCAAGAGACACTGAAAGCGAGGTGAAGGGCTATGGTGGATCATTTATCAATGAAGTTCACTGGGGTTAAGAAGAATACACAGGAGATAGCAGGGTACAGTAAATTCTCTCATTGGCTTTTAAAGGATGGCAGGTGATGGCAGACAAATTCAGTGAGCAAAATACAGTTTTCTTTCACTAACTTTCATAGGTTCTATAAACAAATCAAGTATGTCTGAAACATCCATGAAAAATATAATAAACGCAGGGAAAGAACTATCTTTTCCAGTATTTTCTGAAGTAATCACTACCTGGTTACATGAAATCCACAACTCAATAACAAAAATATTTACACTTATCAACTGTACTCATGTTCTGGAATATCGAATTCTAAAAAACTATGTAACGATATATTGTAAAAGAGCAATCATGTTCTTTAGATTACTTAAATTGTAAGATTTAGAAAAAGAACATACACTTTTCACAAAGAATCTGACAATTTCAATTGATAAAATACTTCCTTGTGTCAGGTTTTACTTGTTTCACAAATCCTATTAATCACCTAAGGTTAGGATATTGTGTATCGTGGTGCACATTGCAGTCTTAAAAGTCAGATGACATAATTCGATGCCTCAGTTATCTCGTGAAATGCACATTTTGCCTGCTGTCCTTGTGTTTAGTGATTTTTTCTTTTTTTCATACAATTTGTCATTTCCTGCATTAGCGAGGTAGCGTTAAGAACAGAGGACTGTGCCTTTGGGGGAATATCCTCACTTGGCCCCCCGTTTCTGTTCCCTCCCTTGGAAAATTAAAAACAAGAGGGGAGGACTTCCAGCCACCCCAACTTTTTCCCCTTTCAGTCGCCTTCTATGACATGCAGGGAATACGTGGGAAGTATTCTTTCTCCCCATCCCCTATTCACTATATCTGCTCTTGGTAATATTTTTCCTTTCCCAGTAATCAACCATACATCTCAAGAAGTTGTTCCAAGAAGACAAGGATTGTATTCTTACTTGGGAGCAAGAAAATGTATCTACAAGTGAGATTTCAAGATGTAATGGTATGGCAAGTTCAACATTCACATTTCTCTTTCTTCCTTCTAAGCTCATTCCTTCAAAAAAGCTGAGTCTTGTTTACATAGGGGGACCAGTAAGGTAATTTATGATGTGATGAAGTGCAAGGTGTTGAAAGACCCATCCCTGTCAGGCTATCAGTTACTTAACTGGTCTTCCTGGGTTAATTTGACCCAGTTTTTCAGGGAAAGATAACATTAAGGGGAAGAAAAGTGTCTAGATGGTGAACAAAGCCCTATCAATGTCTTGAAATCTCTCTTGTATACAAATCTTCTTACTTCTAAGCAAAGATACATTCCTTTTTTTCTGAGACAACAGCTTAGGATATTTGTCACTGGTAGAGTAAAAAAAAATCATCCAGAACAAAAAAGAGCCAAAATATCATTTAACACAAGGACAGCCAGCAAAGGCCTGCATCTCTCTACTCTCAATACCATAGGGTAACTGAGTCAGCAAATCACTGTGCCATGCTGCCAAACATATGATATTCTCACCACTGGCAAGTAATAGGACTTATTCTGCAAATAAAACCTAAAACATTTTTTTGGAGACTAAAACTAGACTGAAAACAATGTCATTCTTTCAAGGAAAAAAAAAATATTCAGAATGATTTTATGCAAACTGTTTTATCTAGATTGAAATAAATATGACAGTGAAGTCTTCCCTGGTCAAAAGAAGAAATCTAGTGTTATTAAGTACTATAGACAGTTCTCAGCCTAAGTAAAATCATGACCTTGCTAGTGTCACTTAAAGATGTGAATAAGTACATTGCTCTGACCCACCTACAAAAAAAGCACTGCCAACACCCTAAAGTTACACCTGCTACTGCCCAAAGCACGCCAGTTCCCAACCCAACACTTGTAACCATAATACCAAGTCACATCACAATCCATTAGCTATTATGGTAAAGTGTTTGGTGTAGGTAAATAACAAGTGATATACTCTTTCTGATAATAAGAAAACATTGAAAATAATCTTAAGATTTTTTAGTCATAAGTTGCAATACCAGGCGTTATGAGAGCACTGCACATTGTAAAATATTTTGATATGGTGAGATGTATAATTTCACTTTCTGAGATTTTCCAGTACTAAAACTGTGATGTAAACTCTACAGCATATTGCATGTGAGGTACAGTATTCAAGTAAGTGTGTTTAATGATCATTCATGTCAACAGTGATATACAATTTGGAACATATACCGTATTTACTGAGGAATATGTGAAATATGATATGACCCACACCAAAAGGCACACTGTCTTGGTTCAAGACAGACTTAACAGATAAGAGATGCAGTATATGTTGAGAGGGAATGGTGTTGGACAGAAAGTACCTGAAATTGTGAAGGAATTTTGTGTAGGAACCAACCCATAAGTCTGAATTAATCAGCGAATTAACTAATTGCTTTAATGTCAGAGTGCAATACAAGTATATTCTACAACCAAGATCATTAAATAAATACATTCAGACATGGTAGAGGGTCATTATTCACATCAGTAAAAATATTAGTGTATCATTTATGTTGCAGTGTACCATATGTTAAGGAAGTTGACAAAAGTGGATTACAGTGCAAATGTAGTTCCGGCAAGAAAGTCATAAAACAAGTTTTATACCTTAGAAAGGCTATTTCTTTCAATGTGGGACAAAAGTGTGCATGGTAAATAATACAGCTCTACTCCCTTTAAGACACTTTAGGATTAATCCCAATAATTTACTGTATTTCCCTACATTTTTTTGCTAAAGGTATCATGACCTCTTGCAACTTTTTGGTTACCACTGTCCAGCTTTTCTTATATCATAATTCCAGAGCCATAAACTAACCACATGAGTGAACTTGACTCATTACTGAAAAATTGTGAAATGAACAGAAAAGAAAAAGAAAAAGAGTGAAGAGGGAAAGGAAGGTCAGGATTGAAAAAGGATGGCTTGCCTGCTGGTCTTCCTTGTACAAAGAGATAGCTACATAAACTCCCTGGGAACCTTTAATAAAGTTGTAAAAGAAGGTAGTCAAAGGAAGTTCTTTTAAGGCATCAAGTTTGTGCTATGAAGGATTTTGTAACCTTTCAGGAAATTCTTGAGTGTATACAGGTAAAGCAAACCTAGCTCCTTCATATGAAAAGTTTATATAAAGCTCTGCATCATGTTGGAAATCTGTCAATAATGAAAATGTTTCCAAAAAGGTGGGCTAATGTGGTTTACTTCCCTGAATCCCTAGATCAGACACTTTTCACAACATTGTAATAATGAAAGTTCATTTTATCAGCCTGAATAAGAGTAATAACTTAATCTTACAACACATGGTGCCAGTGACAGATATAAGTGAGAAACCACAAAAGTTGGTGTCTGAGTTTGGGAGTGTGTCAAATGAGAAAGTTGAGAGCAGATGTGAATAAAAGCAAGGTCATTAAGCTTAGCAGTGCAAAGAATCAGGTTAGTCAAGGTATGATTTGAAGAGAGAAAACGTGAAGGAAGTAGGTTGTTCTAGATACCTGAGAGTGGTCATGGCAGCAAATAGAACCATGGAAAAGAAGCGGAGTCAGAGAGTGGATGAGGGGGCAAAGGTTCTGGAAGCATTGAGGAGTGTGTGGAGAGCAGTCCTTACCTGGAAGGTATAGTAGTCCCAACAATGTTGTAGGGATGAGACATGTATGGAAGAGGATGAATGTGTTAGAAATTAAATGAATATGGTGTGAGGAGAGTTGATGAGTAAGTAATGATAGGGTAAGAGAAAGGTGTGGTAAGAAGATGAGTATGGTTAAGAGGGCTGAAGAGAGTGTGCTAATATGGATTGGATATATGGAGATAATGAGTGATGAGAGGATGATAAAGAAGTTTTATATGTCAGAATTATGGAAGGAGCAAGGAATAGGGAAAAACCATACTGAAGATGGAAGGATGAAGTGAATAAGATTTTGAGTACTTATGCTGAACATAAAGTGAAAGGCATGCACAAGATAAAGTGAAATGGATCAATGTGGTATACATGGGGTGGAGTGTTGTCAATAGACTTAGTCAGGGCATATGAAGCAGACAGGGGAAACCACAGAAAGGTCTGTGGGGCCTTGAGGTGGACAGGGGGACTGTGGTTTCAGTGCACTTTAAATGACAGCAACAGAACAGATGTGAACAAATGAGGCCCCTTCTTCATCTGTTCCTGGTTCTACCTCACTAACACAGGATATGGTGAACAAGAATGATAAAAAAAAAGAAAGAACATTCAATCAGAGAGTAATATAGCAAACCTTGCAATTATGATTTTGAGATCCCTTGGAAAGTAAGGCACACATCAACACTCAGTGTTAATATTGTGGTATCCCAGGATGAACATATAGACTGAGATGGATATTTTTCACTATATCTCAACAAGAATTCTTCTGACCTGTATGCTCAGTTGAGGATCCAAACAAGGGAGCTAACTCCTGATTAGTTCCAAGGTGGGAACATTCCTTAGCCAGTGGTCAGTACTTGTGACAAAGGGAAGTCTACAGTAAAATCCTACCAACATATGCTATGACAGGAATTTTTTTTTACTAAATATGTCAAGATTAATCTGTACCCCTACCAATATTCATACCCCTCTAAACCCTGAGTAAAGGCAAGGAAAGAAGAATGTATAAGTTATGATAAAAGGGAATAACCACGCCTACTCCAGCTGAATTTCAAATCTTTCCAGACATCTTTAACAAAATGTTATAAAATATATCATAATGTTTAGTTTTTCATTAGTGAGGCTAAAAAAACTTAGTAAAGTACCAATGACATTTACTATGAATGAGTGAGAATTAATATGCTAGTACATCAATAACAATTTCTGTTGCTCTACCTTCCCTTAACTTTTCTGTTCTGACAGTACTATAGCTATCTTTCCCACAGACAAAGCAATTCTCTGATTCCTGTTTCTCCTCTGACTCTACCTGGATGACTCTAACATTCCATCACCTCCTGATGTTTCTCTTATCAATCCTACATCTCTTCTTGCAAACCCTTTTTGAAATGTGGGAAAAGTTATTTTCCCTCTGGACACTGCAAGGATCATGGTCCTGATGGCATCCATCCCATGCAATGAAAGAGTGTGCCTCTGATCTTGCACCTGTGCTCATCTGTTCTGTTTCTGTATAAAAATCAGAACTTTTCCTTCTTCCCGGAAGCATGTGTTGGTAAATCCCAACCCGAAGAAGAGTGATTGTTCTAACCCCTCTATTTTCCCAATGCTTTGATATCAACCATTTCCAAAGTTTTTGAATCCCTCCTCAACTCCAATATCCTTAGACATCTTGAATCTAACATTTTCTCTCTGATTACTAGTATGGGTTCCATGGGTTCCATAAGGCAAGATCCACTGGTGATAATCTTTCCTATCTTACTAATGTCTGGTTATCATCCCTGAAAGATTTTGGGAAATCCTATGTTGTTGCCCTTGACATGTCCAAAGCTTCTGACAGGGTGTGACATTGGGTTCTTATCTCTAAGTTCCCCTCTTTTGGCCTCCCTTCCTCACTTTCCTCCCCCATATCTTGCTTCCTCTCCTGATCTATCTCGATTGTTGTTGATGGATCACCCTCTGACCCTTTCTTCATCAACAGTGGTAACCTTCAAGGTTCTGTCCTGTCTTTTACAAGTTTTCTCCTTTTTATCACCAGTTTCCATTCTTACATAAATAATCAAATGCACTCATATGCTGAAAACTTAACACTGCTTTCCTTCACATCCCTGTACCTTGTCTTGATAAAACTTCCTCAATAATCTCAGACTTGGGCAGGATATTTCAGTGGGGCAGAAGAAATCTAGTTAAGTTTAATGCCCCCAAGACCCAGTTTCTATCCATCTCTCTATCAAAAATTCCTCAAAATTTTCCTCTCTGTAATTTCACCTCTTGACTCAATAAACATACTTGATATTACTGTAACATCCACTCTATCTTGGAAAACCCACATGACAGAATTAGCTAAGTCTGCTTCTATGAAACTGAGACTCCTATTCAGATGTCAAAATCTCTTTTCTTCCGAACAGTTGCTCCATTTATACAAAGGATTGATCCATCCTTGTATGGAATACTGCTCTCATATCTGGGATGGTTCTAGCTCTGCATTCTTACCTGAGAGAGTAGAGTTGAAAGTAGTCAGACTTACAAACTTTCTCAGGCAAACTTCAAAACTTGACCTGCTTGTTTTATGCAGCAATGTTGGTCTTATATAGCTATTACTTTGGTTTTTTGCTCCCAAGAGCTGGCTGCTTGTGTGTCTAAATAACTCTTCAGATCATACAATACTCAGCAAGCTGCTGCATTCCATGACTGCTGTGCAGCCATTGGTAACTGGGCTGTTTTGACAGCTGTTCCTTTCCCTACACCTCAAGACTTTGAAACTCTACCTTCCCATATCTTTCCCAATAGCTATAACTTCGCATATTCTTAAAGACAGGGTTTTTCACTTTCTCCAAAATTCATAAATATTTTTCCTTATCTCTTCTTTTTCCCTTTATTACCCTCTCTATATCTAAATTAAGGACCAGCCTTGATGTGGACTTTTGTACACACTGGAACTGAGAGAGAGAGAGAGAGATATCTTTTCTTTCTTTCAAACTATTCGCCATTTCCCGCGTTAGCGAGGTAGCATTAAGAACAGAGAACTGGGCCTTTGAGGGAATATCCTCACCTGGCCCCCTTCTCTTTTCCTTCTTTTGGAAAAAAAAAAAATAAAAAAATAAAAAATAATGAGAGGGGAGGATTTCCAGCCCCCCGCTCCCTCCCCTTTTAGTCGCCTTCTACGACACGCAGGGAATACGTGGGAAATATTCTTTCTCCCCTATCCCCAGGGATAATATATATATATATATATATATATATATATATATATATATATATTTTTTTTTTTTTTTTTTTTATACTTTGTCGCTGTCTCCCGCGTTTGCGAGGTAGCGCAAGGAAACAGACGAAAGAAATGGCCCAACCCCTCCCCCCCATACACATGTACATACACACGTCCACACACGCAAATATACATACCTACACAGCTTTCCATGGTTTACCCCAGACGCTTCACATGCCTTGCTTCAATCCACTGACAGCACGTCAACCCCTGTATACCACATCGCTCCAATTCACTCTATTCTTGCCCTCCTTTCACCCTCCTGCATGTTCAGGCCCCGATCACACAAAATCTTTTTCACTCCATCTTTCCACCTCCAATTTGGTCTCCCTCTTCTCCTCGTTCCCTCCACCTCCGACACATATATCCTCTTGGTCAATCTCTCCTCACTCATTCTCTCCATGTGCCCAAACCATTTCAAAACACCCTCCTCTGCTCTCTCAACCACGCTCTTTTTATTTCCACACATCTCTCTTACCCTTACGTTACTTACTCGATCAAACCACCTCACACCACACATTGTCCTCAAACATCTCATTTCCAGCACATCTATCCTCCTGCGCACATCTCTATCCATAGCCCACGCCTCGCAACCATACAACATTGTTGGAACCACTATTCCCTCAAACATACCCATTTTTGCTTTCCGAGATAATGTTCTCGACTTCCACACATTTTTCAAGGCTCCCAAAATTTTCGCCCCCTCCCCCACCCTATGATCCACTTCCGCTTCCATGGTTCCATCCGCTGACAGATCCACTCCCAGATATCTAAAACACTTCACTTCCTCCAGTTTTTCTCCATTCAAACTCACCTCCCAATTGACTTGACCCTCACCCTACTGTACCTAATAACCTTGCTCTTATTCACATTTACTCTCAACTTTCTTCTTCCACACACTTTACCAAACTCAGTCACCAGCTTCTGCAGTTTCTCACATGAATCAGCCACCAGCGCTGTATCATCAGCGAACAACAACTGACTCACTTCCCAAGCTCTCTCATCCCCAACAGACTTCATACTTGCCCCTCTTTCCAGGACTCTTGCATTTACCTCCCTTACAACCCCATCCATAAACAAATTAAACAACCATGGAGACATCACACACCCCTGCCGCAAACCTACATTCACTGAGAACCAATCACTTTCCTCTCTTCCTACACGTACACATGCCTTACATCCTCGATAAAAACTTTTCACTGCTTCTAACAACTTGCCTCCCACACCATATATTCTTAATACCTTCCACAGAGCATCTCTATCAACTCTATCATATGCCTTCTCCAGATCCATAAATGCTACATACAAATCCATTTGCTTTTCTAAGTATTTCTCACATACATTCTTCAAAGCAAACACCTGATCCACACATCCTCTACCACTTCTGAAACCGCACTGCTCTTCCCCAATCTGATGCTCTGTACATGCCTTCACCCTCTCAATCAATACCCTCCCATATAATTTACCAGGAATACTCAACAAACTTATACCTCTGTAATTTGAGCACTCACTCTTATCCCCTTTGCCTTTGTACAATGGCACTATGCACGCATTCCGCCAATCCTCAGGCACCTCACCATGAGTCATACATACATTAAATAACCTTACCAACCAGTCAACAATATAGCCACCCCCTTTCTTAATAAATTCCACTGCAATACCATCCAAACCTGCTGCCTTGCCGGCTTTCATCTTCCGCAAAGCTTTTACTACCTCTTCTCTGTTTACCAAATCATTTTCCCTAACCCTCTCACTTTGCACACCACCTCGACCAAAACACCCTATATCTGCCACTCTGTCATCAGACACATTCAACAAACCTTCAAAATACTCATTCCATATATTTTTTTTTTTTTTTTTTATACTTTGTCGCTGTCTCCCGCGTTTGCGAGGTAGCGCAAGGAAACAGACGAAAGAAATGGCCCAACCCCCCCATACACATGTATATACATACGTCCACACACGCAAATATACATACCTACACAGCTTTCCATGGTTTACCCCACACGCTTCACATGCCTTGATTCAATCCACTGACAGCACGTCAGCCCCGGTATACCACATCGCTCCAATTCACTCTATTCCTTGCCCTCCTTTCACCCTCCTGCATGTTCAGGCCCCGATCACACAAAATCTTTTTCACTCCATCTTTCCACCTCCAATTTGGTCTCCCTCTTCTCCTTGTTCCCTCCACCTCCGACACATATATCCTCTTGGTCAATCTTTCCTCACTCATCCTCTCCATGTGCCCAAACCACTTCAAAACACCCTCTTCTGCTCTCTCAACCACACTCTTTTTATTTCCACACATCTCTCTTACCCTTACGTTACTCACTCGATCAAACCACCTCACACCACACATTGTCCTCAAACATCTCATTTCCAGCACATCCATCCTCCTGCGCACAACTCTATCCATAGCCCACGCCTCGCAACCATACAACATTGTTGGCACCACTATTCCTTCAAACATACCCATTTTTGCTTTCCGAGATAATGTTCTCGACTTCCACACATTCTTCAAGGCCCCCAGAATTTTCGCCCCCTCCCCCACCCTATGATCCACTTCCGCTTCCATGGTTCCATCCGCTGCCAGATCCACTCCCAGATATCTAAAACACTTCACTTCCTCCAGTTTTTCTCCATTCAAACTCACCTCCCAGTTGACTTGACCCTCAACCCTACTGTACCTAATAACCTTGCTCTTATTCACATTTACTCTTAACTTTCTTCTTCCACACACTTTACCAAACTCAGTCACCAGCTTCTGCAGTTTCTCACATGAATCAGCCACCAGCGCTGTATCATCAGCGAACAACAACTGACTCACTTCCCAAGCTCTCTCATCCCCAACAGACTTCATACTTGCCCCTCTTTCCAAAACTCTTGCATTTACCTCCCTAACAACCCCATCCATAAACAAATTAAACAACCATGGAGACATCACACACCCCTGCCGCAAACCTACATTCACTGAGAACCAATCACTTTCCTCTCTTCCTACACGTACACATGCCTTACATCCTCGATAAAAACTTTTCACTGCTTCTAACAACTTTCCTCCCACACCATATATTCTTAATACCTTCCACAGAGCATCTCTATCAACTCTATCATATGCCTTCTCCAGATCCATAAATGCTACATACAAATCCATTTGCTTTTCTAAGTATTTCTCACATACATTCTTCAAAGCAAACACCTGATCCACACATCCTCTACCACTTCTGAAACCACACTGCTCTTCCCCAATCTGATGCTCTGTACATGCCTTCACCCTCTCAATCAATACCCCCATATAATTTACCAGGAATACTCAACAAACTTATACCTCTGTAATTTGAGCACTCACTCTTATCCCCTTTGCCTTTGTACAATGGCACTATGCATGCATTCCGCCAATCCTCAGGCACCTCACCATGAGTCATACATACATTAAATAACCTTACCAACCAGTCAACAATACAGTCACCCCCTTTTTTAATAAATTCCACTGCAATACCATCCAAACCTGCTGCCTTGCCGGCTTTCATCTTCCGCAAAGCTTTTACTACCTCTTCTCTGTTTACCAAATCATTTTCCCTAACCCTCTCACTTTGCACACCACCTCGACCAAAACACCCTATATCTGCCACTCTATCATCAGACACATTCAACAAACCTTCAAAATACTCATTCCATCTCCTTCTCACATCACCACTACTTGTTATCACCTCCCCATTTACGCCCTTCACTGAAGTTCCCATTTGCTCCCTTGTCTTACGCACTTTATTTACCTCCTTCCAGAACATCTTTTTATTCTCCCTAAAATTTACTGATAGTCTCTCACCCCAACTCTCATTTGCCCTTTTTTTCACCTCTTGCACCTTTCTCTTGACCTCCTGTCTCTTTCTTTTATACTTCTCCCACTCAATTGCATTTTTTCCCTGCAAAAATCGTCCAAATGCCTCTCTCTTCTCTTTCACTAATACTCTTACTTCTTCATCCCACCACTCACTACCCTTTCTAAACAGCCCACCTCCCACTCTTCTCATGCCACAAGCATCTTTTGCACAATCCATCACTGATTCCCTAAATACATCCCATTCCTCCCCCACTCCCCTTACTTCCATATATATAAATAAATATATATATATATATATATATATATATATATATATATATATATATATACACATACATATATATATGTTTTGGACGGAGAAAACATCACTTTATTCTTCCTAAAATTTAATGATACTCTCTCAACCCAACTCTCATTTGCCCTCTTTTCACCTCTTGCACCTTTCTCTTGACCTATTGCCTCTTTCTTTTATACATCTCCCTGTCATTTGCACTACTTCCCTGCAAAAAGCATCCAAACGCCTCTTTCTTTTCTTTCACTAACAATCTTACTTCTTCATCCCATCACTCACTACCCTTTCTAATCTGCCCATCTCCCACCTACCTCATGCCACAAGCATCTTTTGCGCAAGCCATCAGTGCTTCCCTAAATACATCCCATTCTTACCCTGCTCCCCTTACCTCTCAACTTTTTCCATTCTGCACTCAATCTCTCCTGGTACTTCCTCACACATGTCTCTTTTTCAAGCTCACTTACTCTCACTCTCTCTTTACCCCAACATTCTCTCTTCTCTTCTTAAAACCTCTACAAATCTTTACCTTTGCCTCCACAAGATAATGATCAGACATCCTTCAACTTGCCCCTCTCAGCACATCAACATCCAAAAGTCCCTGTTTCACTCACCTATCAATTAATACATAATCCAATAAATAAATATTAATATGCACAAACACCACTGGAAAGAGAAAATACAAAAATAAGAAACTGTGAGGACTTTTGTTAATTACATCCACAGACAGCGTGGGGAAGAAATCAGTCTCATATGTAAGATCTCCAAATTTGCTGATGATACTTAACTAGGAGGTAGAGCTGTAAACAGATGGGATTGCAAAATGATTCAAAGAGATCTTAACTTCCTAACAGAGTGGTTAGACAGATGGCAAATGAAGTTTAATCTGGATAAGTGTAAAGTTATGCACTGTGGAGACAAGAATATATGTTACAACTACAAACATTTGGAAGTTATCTAAATCAAATGAGCAAAAGGACCTTGGAATTGTCATTTGGAACAATCTGAAGTACACTAAACAGTGTCGAACAACAAGTAAAAAAGGCAACCAAGTGTTAGGCTTCATAGCTGAACATATATTACAAGACACCAGATACAATTCTCACAGTTCATAATTCTTTAGTAAGACCACACCTTAAATATGTAGTTTTGGTCCCCAAACTATAAAAAAGAGAAGGAAAAATTAGAGCAAGTACAAAGATACACGACAAAAATGATCCAATCCCTTAAAAATCTGGCGTATGAAGAGAGGCTAAGATGCAAAGATCTCTTCTCCCTTAAAAAAATGTAGACTTCATGGTGTCTTTATCCAAGTGTTCAAAATTCTGAACATGTTTGATAAAGTAAGTCAAATAATCTTTTCAAAATACAAGAAAATATGGTTACCAAGACAAATGAAATAAAACTCAAAGCTAAAAGATGTAGTACGGATATGTGAAAAAGCAAAAAGCATCTTTTCCTATGGAAGTGTTGAGCACTGGAACAAGATACCACCAGACTAGTGAATGCTAAAACCATAAATACCTTCAAAAGTTGTTGAGGCAAATATTTCATAAATTCAGGTATACTCTGAGAAAAATCCCAGAAATAAACTGTATAAACAACAGGGTTAATAGGGACACAAGAGGGCTAATGTCCAGCAGCAGGGAGTCGATGATAGGTTTTTTTTACCAGACAACCCAGTTGTGGGCCAAACAGGCCTCCTGTTTTCTGTCTTTCTCATGCAAACTCATGTAAAGCACACTCTTTTTATATGCACACATCTCACTTACTCTTTCGTCACTTACTTGATCAAACCACTTCACACCACATACTGTCCTCAGACATTTCATTTCCAACACATGCATCCTCTTCTGCACAACCCTATCTACAGCCCATACCTCACAACTACATAATACTGCCAGAACTGCTATTCCTTCAAACATACCCATTTTTGCCCTAAAGAAATTCTGGCTGAGGTATCAACACCTACATAAACTGTATAATTCCTCCAACTCTAGCTCCTAGTGGGCCAATGAGCTTGATATGTCCTGTGAAGGCACTCAGCACTCACATACACCCCTGCCATAAGTCCAGATCTTTGCCTTGAATTATGGCAGAAAATCTCAATTCATAAAAATATGTGTGGAGAGGTTATCCAGGTACTGTATCCATACTGGCTGAGTAGTTGAAGTGTTAAGTATCATGAGATAAGAACATTATCAAATGGAGAATATGAGAATTCACCAATACTGCCGATTAAATCTTACAATAAATGATATGAGGAAGTCAAATTCAACGTATGTGAAATTGAAATGCAGGCCATTATTGAAACTTCTAAAGATACAAAGTAATGTATATGAGATTACTCTTTTAGTGAGATAACTTTTCTTTTTGGCAAGAGAATTATATATGATATGAACAATTAAATAACCTATCATTTGCTCTAGGCTTGTAAACATTCCAGTCATTCAACCTTATGCTGTTTTATAAACATTACAGTCATTCACCCTCTTACTGTTTTATAGGTATTTATTCCTAGCTTGCTGACATTCCAGTTATTCATCCTTTTTTCATGTAAAACTATTCAATATCAAGTTTTCCTTGCAGACATTCCAGTCATATGCCATTTTTATGTGTAAAAGTATTTAATATGAATTTTCCAAACACTATTGTTAATGATGGTATCACAATCAGGCTTTCATCAACACTGGCTAAGATTAACAACTCTGTCATTGTATTCAGCATAAATGTTGGTGTGTTCAAAACTATCCTCAAGAAGAGAATTGTCAACCAGTAATGAAACCTAGAGACATATCAAGTAATGTACGGGAATGTTACTTTTTTGCTAGGGAAGCCTTGTACTTTATGCATTGGCTTTATTTAATAATTTTTGTAGAAACTAAATCTCTTTCTCACATCTACAGCAACACATCCCAAGCAAGTTTTTCTCTATAAAATAGTCACTATGTATGTACCTTTGAATCTATAGCAGTTTAGCTCACATGTGTAAAGCAGTTGCTATCCACCTGCTCAATACAAGAACACAAAGGATGACTCCAGTGAGTTAATCAAAGCTGATAAAGGTGTGGCTGAATGATGGGACAGTGGTTATAATGAATAATGAAATGGAACACAATGATGGTTTTTATCGATGTCAATTAAATCTTTACATAACAGATAACAATGACTGTGGTAAAAGAAGTTAAACTATCAATTGTAGAAAGGAGACAGACTATACTGAAAAATCCTTTCTTTGGATCAACCAATGCCCTTTGTAAGTAATCACTTACACAGGGACTGGTGTTACTTGCCTCAATGCAATTGGAAAGCATTTAAAACCAATACTGAAAAGCATCAACGAATATCAACATGGCTTTTGGGAATGCATTATATCTGACATTTACTAGAAAACACAATTCACATGTAAAATAGTGACTATGGATGGATGTTATATAATTCAATGTGCAGTCAGAATTGCTAAAGTATGTGCTGTACAATACTATCTAAATATCATAAGATAAAGTGTGTGATATATGTGCATTAAGAGTAGCTGTTAAAATGATGTGATCTACTGTACATCAAAATAAAGTGTAAGCATATTACATTGCTAAATGTTCTCAGAATGTGTATCACTGCATACTGTCATGACTACTGTTAGTAAATATGTTGATGCCAGTTTGCTCTTAACTATATGCTGTGCTCCAGGTATCCAAATCACACTCATTACCCTTTGAAAAGGGTTCTGCAGCAGCACGAATACAGTAGTGTTTTATTCAATTTCTTTTAATTTTGTTATTCAGTACAAACGATAATTCACATATATTCTAATTAATCTGCACCATAAAAATCAAGAAGTTAAAAAGATACAGCTTTTTACTGGTATAATCCATTCCGAGTATTCACATATATGGTGTGAGCGTGACATGGTGTAGGCATAGTGACCACAAGTGAGGATGTGGGCTGGGTTGGCGGTATGGGCGTGCAGGTGGTGGCAGCACCCTAACCACATCTTTTGACAAACTTACTCACCTTTACACGTTGTAGGTCTATGGGACTCATTATGGATCCTTGGAAGAACTCTACAGTAGTGAAGTGTCGCTTAAATAATCCTTCTAGCTCCAGATCCGGCGGCTTTCTGCATACAAAAGTTTAAACAAAATAATATACAAAAATATATACAAACACAATAAGAAAAAAATAACTGAGAAAGAAATGAGAAAAGATGGAAATAGGCACACCACAGTTGGTCATGTACACTTGCAAGTCAAGGTGGGAGTCCACTGCCCAACAAGAGTCTGGCCACAACTCCGGAAGGACAGACAGAGAGGAGAAAAGACTGAAGAGCACGGTACATAAATAAACTCTGCCATCTTTCATAGCTGCTATCACACTGAGTAGCTGGAAAGTTCTTCAGCATGCCTCAGTGTTAGCACAGCACGTTAGGTGGTGCAGTTCTACTTGTGAAATGATTTGCACTGTGAAAAGGGGGCAGGGGCCTCCCAACTGACGACTGTGGGTGCCACACTACCCCAGCTAAGGGGCCAACATGCAAAGGCCCAAGGACGATGCTGTAGGGGTAGGGAGGGCACATCTGTGGTCAGTGTTAGCAGGCACCAAGACCAACACATGTCAGAGACTACCACTGCAACAAACCACTGCATCTTACTGATATGATCAACATCAGTAAGACACTGCTAATAACTTCATAGCAGTTGTTTTTAGCTTAGTTGTTCATGTGTAGGTAACCTGGGAAGGCATGCCTCACCATCCACTTATCATAACCCATCCACCCATCACCTTGTCCAACAATCTTGAACCTGGTCACAGGGGGGGAAAGAACAGGGGATGGAGACACCAGCCTCATGCGAATGAGATGTTGAACTTAAAACTGGTCAGTATGTAGTTTTGTGTTAGTATACAGTGAGCAGTAGCATATCTCTGGTAGTACATGAGCTAGATGTTACACAGGAAGACACAGTCACCAGCTCCCGCTCGGCCAGTTCTCAGGCTACATGGTGGAGGGGGGGGGGGGACATTTACCTTCACACGGGCCAAGTCCACTGCACTCATTATGCTCCCCTGATAGAAGCTTACTGTTGTTGAGTGCCGCTTCAAAAGCCCTTCCAATTCCAGGTCCGGTTCTTTTCTGTTCAAAACAAGGGTCAGAATACTGAACTCCTATTTCCCAGGGGTGAATAACAATACTGAACTCCCGCATACCAAGGGGGATGTATAACAGCAAGTGTCAGGAGAGGAAAAGGCTAGGCAGCAGTGATGATTATGGTGCTGGTATTTATAAGCAGTATGAAGAGACAAGGAAACAAGCACAAGCCACTATCAGATGGGAGGGGGGGTCAGCATTAGCAGTTATTAATGATGTGGCTGTCAACTGGATTGTTAACTGGCTGGATGGCAAGCTGGATTGATTTCAGAACTATACCCTTCCACACTTAAGAAACATGATCCCCATATTGTTCATGATGACAAAACAGGATGATCTCTGACTGAATATACAGGTAAAATATATATATATATATATATATATATATATATATATATATATATATATATATATATATATATATATATATATATATATATATCCAATAAACATATGAATCAAACTTGGAGAATAGCTTCATTCACTAATTCTTCCTAATTGAATCATAACATATCTAAGACATACAAATGCCGTTCAACTTTAATATGTGATGCTCCTACTGAAGGATACTGTATTATATATTACTTGATTCCGCTTGCAAGTGGTAACATAACATGTGAGATGTCGCCTTCAATGGAGCAGTATCATCATCAGCAGACAAAAAAGACTACAGCATCAACGAGGACCGTCTCCTCCTAAGGGAGCCACCTCATCCTATTCCTGCATGGGGTGTAGTCCTAAAGTTGCAGGGACCCCATAAAAAGAACCCTTGGGTGCATAATTATGACAGTGATTTCATTTGAGTCTTTAACTCTGAGAACAAAATAATGCATCTTCCAAGAATGTTATAAATACTGACCAGTACAAATCATAAAGCAAATTGTCACTTATTGTTCCTGTGAATCTTAAGGACTTAAAACACTGCATCCCAATTTGATTTATTGATGAATGGAGCAAATATTTTCTGAGAAGTCAAAACATAGCTATTATACTACCCTAAAGGAAATTACACAAATGGATAGATCTTTTGTAATAGTCTAGAACGATATGTAAGATTATTCAAATATTAAGCAAATTAACTGGAACAACAATACAATAAACCAGAATTATTCAAAGTTGAATAATTTAAAAAGTTATCTTACTCGCATGTATGTCTAGTGAGATAAAACTGAAAATACTGAATTCATAAAGACCTTTTCATACTACGTGGAATAGGAATGGTTATAAGTATCATAAAACAATTTATATGAATCTGGAGGTCATATTAACAATGAATCCCATGACTGCCATCAAATTTATGGTGCATCACTGACTGCTAAATTCTGAGTGTTTTATTGAAAATGGTGAGTGTATTATGTGTGTGTTGGAATAAAACACTGATTTACTAGGAGCTTATAGGGTTTCATAACGCAGGTATATCTGGTAAACTTTCCACAAAGGTTGTGTGGAAAGTTTCCCGGTGTGAACATCTGGGATATTTGCTGATGCTTCGGTCCTGCATAAGGTCAACAGACAATCCATGTGCACATACGGATGACTGGAGCATCATGTAGTATGGGTCCCAAGCCATAGTCAATGTGGGTGGGGCTTAAGCAAGGTGGAGTGTTCAGACTCTTGCAACACAAGTACGGATTTGGTAGCATCATATGCATATGCTCAAAAGTAACATAATTAGCTCAAGGTTAAAATGAACATTCATACAAAGAGGCAAAGGAAATACACATAAGCAGCCTTGGCTACACAGAGTGAATAACCATTTAAACGAGCTCATTACTCTTTCCCTAATATGCAGTTTACATTAGCTTATGCAAAAGATAGGTGATTAATAAGTAAAGAAATAATAATCAACTGGCAAGCAAATCATCCAATGAAATCATTCATTTTGATTCAACTGAAAATAATGAATCTCACTGTAATAAAGGCAGAGTCTAAAACAGTCTACCTTTCCTAAACACACCTTTCTCATTCCGATGCGACAAGATACTGTGGCCGTGTTCATATGACCGAGAAGAGTATAAGAGAATTGGACTTGAACAAACCAATAGGTGCACTGGATCCTGAATCAAGCCAGCTAAGAGGAAAACAAAGCTCTTCACTACCTTTGAATCAGTCCATGAAGAGTAATAGAAATAATGAAACTGAATGTGAAGTCATGCATATGAAAAAATTTTTAAGTGATAATGATTTGGCATTAATAATAATAATAATAATAATAATAATAATAATAATAATAACAATAATAATAACAATAATAATAGCAGTAGTAAGTGATAATAAAATAATAATAATAATAATAATAATAATAATAATAATAATAATAATAATGATAATAATAATAATAATAATATAAAATCTTTATTCATGAAGCAGCACTGGATATGAATAAGATGGGGCAGGGTAAAGTGGGGAAATATAAGTAGTATATAGGAAAATTGTTCAGTACCTTGACACGTTCTAAGTCTACAGAGTTAAACATTGTCCCTTGAAAGAACTCAACGCATGTGGAATTTCGCTTCAACAATCCCTCAAATTCCAGATCAGGCTCGTTCCTGCAAAAGTTTTTCATTAAACGTTTGAAAATTACTGAATATAAAATGAGAATCGGAAGGTGAACCAAATCAGGCCATGCTCTCTGGAATCTGCTATAACTTGGAGCAAGCTATAACTAAGAGGTTAGTGAAAACATAGGGTCACTTACCATAAAAAAGGCAACCATACTCTGTAATTCAAAACAAATTGCATAAAAACAGTTGGAAAGGAACTGGAGTGGTGTTGCAGTCATTAATTTGACAAATTCTCCATGTCATTTTTCTGTGTTAAACAAATATACATTTATCTTCAAGTGTTAAATCCATGGTTTCAATATACAATGAAGTAGCCTCAGTGGTATATTCCACAATATATCAAGCTTGAAAGTGAAAAATGTGATTTGTAAACTCAAAATGAAAATTAGGGCAGCAGTCAATTATGTATGGGTTATGGGTTGAGGTTTCCTCAAATTTTTTACAAAGATCTTCACAAACAAAGCCTTATCTTAGGATACCCAAGGATTTCTTAATCATCATAGCTATCAGGGTAGAGATATAATGGACTATTTACCTCTCACATGTTTACCAATTCACTGTTCAAAGGGCTACATACTTCTAGGTATGAATGTATTCATTACTTAACTTGCAATTTTCTTGTAAAATCATACAATAATTTGTGCTTTTCCCTGTAAAGTGCATACAATACCATTTGACAAAAGTCATTAGTAAAAATATCTATTTTTCTTCTTGTAAGGTGTCACTGCATAAAAAGAAACAAATATCATATGTGGTCACAGACGTTATCTGGCAATGCCAAATTTCCCTTTCACATGGAACACAGTGTCAAGTGGCATGAAATAAGGTAGCAGTTGGTAGGCAGCCAATGATCAGGGAGGTATATTACCAGTACTAACCACCTGTGTATCAGGAGAGTTAGACATTTGCTTAGTGAGCCAACACTTAGAGGTTGTCATGGGGCACTCCTCTGACCTAGGTAGTTGTCTTTTCTTTCAGCCTCACTAACACATGGACTCCTGATATTCTGTCCACAAACATACAATCTCTTCTTGCCATATGTAACACTTGACAACGCTCAACCCATGCAGTTTATTCTTTGTAACTCTCCATTTTCCTGTGGTGAGCACTATGCGCTAGTCCTGCCTTTTGGCAAAATGGTAGGAGCAGTGGATAGAAGTATAAGGTGGGAGCATTTAGGCAAGAGCATTAGATAGAAACTTAGGTAGAAAAATATGGTACAAGCTTAGACAGTATTAGTCATTAAGAACATTAGGTAGGAGCCTCTGCAAACACTGCGCTAGATTTGCCCCCTACCAGTGGCCTGTTAAGGGTGAGGCACTAAAGGCTAAGTAGCGGCACTGGAGTTCTTTAGTTATGGAGACTATTGCCATGGCCACCCCTCTGAGGAAGTTCCAACTGGAACAGATGTCAGAGATATATATAGATAGCTTATTGCTCAAATCATGCTAACTGCTGCCCTTGATATTCTCTAGCACTATGCAAGCTTTGATTCCTTGCTATTCTGTTCACCATAATATGAGAGCTGCTGCTTGCTCTGCAAACAGCAGTATCATGCACAGGCAAAACATATCTATGTTTATTGCTAAATAATTGTGTACCACGTCTCAAGGAAAAATATCGTCATATAAACATTCCAGGAATGAATGTTGTTGCTTAGGATATCAAAGTTGTTGAAAGTTATGTAAGCAGGCCATCTACCTTTTCAAACATCACTTTGTTTTTAATAGTAAATCTTACTGAAGCAATTATACCATAAATGGTAATCTTATTCAATAATGTTTCCATCTATGGATTTTATATTGTAATAAGTACTGTATATAAATCAGAAAATTCCATACATGCATCATTGGAATATCTTAATATTCTAAATAACCTATTTTATAATGCCTGATCATATTATGTAGAAATGATGGCAGACTGATTATTATTGTATGGTATCTGTAAATATAAGCAGTACCATTTCAAGCTAATCAAAATTTTCATTCTAAATCAGATTAATTTTTGAAATCAATACGGTAGTGATGAGGAGCCCTGCTGAATAAAATACTGTATGACTCCATTTTGTTTGGCAGGTGACTCTGAGCATAAGGATTATGTTTACTTTACCTGTGCAGGAACACAACTTCTACATCCACGTCCTCACGATCTTCATGTAAAAAGTCTTTTAGGAAATGGCTGACAGACTCATAAGTGATATGGCCACACACCACGATGTGTCTGTTTTGCAGGAAAGGAAGGATGGAGGAAGGGAGAGAAATAATATAACATTAGGAAATGCTCCTGTCAAGACTGATATTTCTGATAGCAGATCTTTCAGGTCTCACACAAAACTTTACAAACAAAAATTATGATAACTTAAAAGTCTCACAAGTCTTTAAAGGAAAAACAAAATACAACATAACCAGAAATATCAGCATATTTTCTTTAATACATTACAAAATAAAAGAAGTCTTTCCAAGTGAAAAGGAAATATTCTAACACTGCCAACTATATATATATATATATATATATATATATATATATATATATATATATATATATATATATATATATAATTTCAGATCACTGCATGTCTCTACGCATAATAATTTAACAAATGGTTAAGCATAACTTTGATTCAAGCAAATTAACCTACTTTAGCCCTAGGAGAGATTGTTTTCTTTTGCAATTAGTCCATTCCATTCATCTTTTTGCCCTTCAATGTTACTAAATGAACTAATCAAGTTTCTAGGGCAGAAAAAGTTTTCATAGCAGGGTAATATGTTTTGAAAGCTTTTACCCCAGCAAGACTGACCAGTAAGCCAGTCAACTCAACATGCATAAAAGAGTAGCACAAGTCAGCTGCCAGTCTATAAGGGAGTTTTCCCTAAGTACTGTACAGTCTACAAAAGGATTAAATGAAAATGTCTGAGGGAAAGTTATAAGAACTTACAACTGAAATTCTGAGAATTTAGTATGAAAGAAAACAACCTTTCTAGGATCAAAATAGGTTTTCTTTCATACTATTCATTTTCAACTGTTTGCCCAAAAGTGAGAAATCTAGCAAGTATATGGGAAGTGGAAGATCTTATGAGAAAGAAACAGCTAAGCAAAGGAGACTGGAACAGGATGACTGCAGACAAAAGGTCAGATATTTCAAAACGGCTGGAAACCTTCATAAGTCATCAGTAATGACTAAAAAATTTACGTCATTTAATGTATGCAGAATAAAAGTTCCAACAATTACGGAATAAACATTACAGCGCAGTAAATTCTTTGTTGACGACAATAAAAATGTTTTCTCGAATATCTACAACAAGAAAATGTTGGAATAGTTATAATCTTACCGAAAATGAAACTAACATTATAGAGTGTGTCCTAGCTACCGTGCAAGATTTTGAAAAAAAGCAAGATTATTATGCTTGGATGCCATATGTTTTACAAAGGAAGCATCCTCTTGCTACAGTGAGAGAAACAGTCAAAGCTCTGAGGAGAAACAATCTAAAACAAAAATTCAATTCACATAATACCCAAAAGTCTTGCAAAACCATATCTATCCTTAGCTACATTAAAAGAAAAATCATGAAAAAATAAATTCCTCAAAAGAATTTGTTTTACAAATAAACCACTTGCCTAGAACATGCTAAAAGTAAAATGTGCTTTGAAGATTAGCTGAATAATCATTACCTTGCTAAAAAAAAAGGAGTACAGAAACAAGTATTACCATCAAGAGCTTGCTGCAACAATAGTGAAAATTGTAGGAGCTCATACATAAACTTGTAAAGTTAAACCAACCATGAACATACATCCAAAACACTAAGTTATGATCACACTTCCAGCAAATAAATACACTAATATTGAATGTAATGATCATCTATGAAAGCAATCGAACAGGATCAAGGTATGGATAAAGTACAAACAAAATCATTGGTTTACTTTACAAAATAAAAGACAAACCTGAACTGAAAAATCCATTCATTCCTTAAAAAACTCAAAAAGAATAAAGGAATTTGCATTTGAATTAAAAAAATCTAAGGATAAACTAGCTACTATGCATGGTAAAGTTATTTTCTAACTGCAGCATATGTTAACCAATACCTCTGGACCTACTTTAAAATTATATACTTTCTAGCTGCCATCAATAACAATCTATGTCAACAGCATGATGAAAACTGCTAATCCAACCCTAATGACATCAATAAAATGAGAATATTAGAATCTATACTCTGTAACACCATCAAAATTTCAAACAAGAAGATAAATTTGATTCAAAACTTCCGTATAGAAGATACTTGCCCAACTACCAGCAAAGTGAAATATTTTTCCACATTAGCTCAGTCATAAAAGTTTTTGCTTAAACATACAATGAAGTAAACTAAAACAAAAACTGGATCTGAAAATTAAAAAAAATCTTCCTGAACAAGCAACGAAAGCACAGGATACTGGACACCAACACTTGCAACATGAGGCCAAATTAGACCATCTGGACTATCATATGGGCTAAACCTTCCTTCTATCCAAGAACTGGCTTCTATCTTGTGTTCATCACATGGCAGTGCCATAGGGCTTCCCTTCTCTATGTGGTCCTGCCAAATGAAGTGTAATCTCACCACACTCCTAGTATATGACAAAATTCACATAAGTATTTACTCGTTTTTTTTTTTTTTTTTGTTAATTCAAACCAAATATTTACTCTACAGAAAGGTTTCTGGGGCTTGGTTGTAGATAGGGGGTAATAGTTCTGACAAATCATACATGACAGGTAGAATGTGGAAGTGAATGAATGAGGGAATTTTTTCATCTGACCCTGGTGCTATCTTGCTCTGCAGGAAATGGTAACATGCATGAAAAAATTTTCATTCCCTGGATCTGCATCTTCAATTGATGTATCTTTATACTGTACATTACTTCAGACTTTGCATGTGTTTTTGTAGTACAGGTACACCACCAATTTTCCGGCAACTGATGGTTTGGCACTTCCTTTAGTCCGGACAAAATTACATGAGGGAACTTGAAATTATTGCGGCCACCAGACTAGTTTACTGGATGGCCACAGAGAGCGCTGTGTGTAGGGCGCGCTTATTTACATTCTTTACAATGCACTTGTTGGTGGAGATACTGCAATTCTGCGAGATTCTTAGATTATTTTGCTTAAATTTAACCCTAGCTATGGCTTCTAAGACATATGAGTATCAGCCATGGTATCAAACGTAAACACCAGTCCATATCGATCCAAGAAAATGTAGAACTGTTGAAAAAATTGGACTGTGGTGTTTCGGTGCATAGGCTGTGTGACATCTACAGTATTGGTTTATCAACTGTTTATGATATAAAGAGGTAAAGGAAGAAAATACTGAAATTCTACGCAGACAGTGATTCCAAGAAGCAAATGACGATTAGAAAAACTATGAAAGATGGTAAAGATACTGAACATGATGGAGTGATGATGGAATGGTTTTGACAGCGTCGGAGTGATGGAGTGGACTTGTCAGGTAGCATGATAATGGACCAGGATAAGTTGTTCCATAAAGAACTTAAATTACAACATGAGTGTGACTATAGCAAAGGATGGATTCAAAGATTCAAGAAGTGTTATGGAACTTCCATGAATAAAGTGTGCGGAGAAAAACGGTCTGCCAAACATGAAGGAGCTGCCGAGTATGTGGATGAATTTGCGAAACTCATAGCTGACAAGCACCTCAGTCTTAAGCAGGTGTATAATGTATTTCATTTACTTTTTCATTTACATTTAATATTTGTTTAATTTAAATTTCTAGCAGTCCAATGGTATACTTTAGACATATAGGAGATGTATAATTAGTGGGTTAGAGGAGTGCTGATGAATTATCATTACGTGACCATGGTTGGTCTGGCAAAATGGTTAATTCGGCAAGGCTTTGGAATCAAGAGTGCCAGAAAATCGGTGGTGTACCTGTACAATTCCAGTGGGCTGATGGCAACAGTAAGAGCTTAACAAGCTCACAAAATCAATAACAAATGCAACTGTTTTGTTATTCAAGTACTCTCCTTCTTATACTTATGTGTCCTTCCAAAAAATACTTACACAGTGATATGTAACATTCTCCTAAAACAGTAGTTAAAGTACAAGGATAAGTATCAAACCTTATCAATGCTATGTAGTTTAAAGTGGGTCAGCAATCATTTACTTAGCAATGAGGCTGACATTTAATGGGAGGCAAAACTGCTACAGAGACTCATGACTTGCATGAACTATGTTTCTATTGTTTACACTCCCCCTCCATCACTCCACATACTGATGTATGAATTCCAGATTCATTTCTATGAAGGACCAGTAGGAAATAAATCTTCAAATTGGGGCCAGACCCAACCTAATCATGTTCATCAGGATATATGGAGGTTGCTGTCTCTCCTTGGACCAAGTCTGTTATGACCATCACATATGAGTCTGTCTGGTATGACCATCACATATGAGTCTGTCAGGGTAGTCTTTGTGAGGGTTTCCATGATGAATGTTCCTGTAATAGGCCCCATATTTCATTAGACAGCTGCAATATGGTAATCTTTTTATCTTCTGATGTCATGTCCCATATTGGTGCAAGTGAGAGATATGCAGGGTGCATCAGGTAGGAGAAGCCCCATCATAGTGACCTTTGCATAACAAATTAGCTAAACAGCAAAACATCAGACTGTGAAGTTTACATTTGTTGGGAAAACCTACATTTTTCAGTATGCTGGACCTTGTCTGAATCTAAATTCCAAAATAAAAAGGCAAACAATGTCATGCAAGATCTAAACATGCCTATTAAGGCAAAAGACCATTCACATAGACAGACCCCCATCATAATGAAGGAACTAAGGTTTGGGGAATCTAAAACTTGCTACCTACATCGGAGTAGGTAGGAATCATGTGCATACTTTGAAGACTTTGGTAACCAGGAACCTTCCAAATTGGCATCAATCCTTTGACTGACTAATCCTTAACTAAAGTAGTAAGACATATGACAAGGTTTAAAGAGCAACTGATTTGCAAGTCTTAGTTTATTCCCAAATGGAAATTTGTAGGAATGAAGTTACCTGGAAAATTTCTTGAATTTGGCATCCTAAGTAGAACAGTTCATAAGAAACAATGACAGAACACTCCTGATGCTCCAAGAACTGCACTTGATGTATATTTAATGGAATCCCAATTGATTCTCACTCAGGTTTTGAAATGTTTTGGCATAAAGTGGAACACATGAAAAGGATGCACTTCCCTTACACACACATACACACAAAAAGGAAAAACCTCTCCAAGGAAATAAAAGCATGTAATTAGTGAGAACAACCCTTTACCCTTTCTGTCAGACCCAATGCTTCTCAAGTTCTTTTCTTCTACAGGGTTCCTAGATATGCATAACCACGTGGATCCCTCTACCATCATTTCTTTTTCAGTTTTTCCAGACATCATTGAGGGTGGGTGCATCACCTTGTGCTCAAATTCCTTATTTGTGTTGTTTAGTGTTTAGGTCCAACAGACCCACGGATAGTGATAGTATGAAAGATAAATAACCTATAAGTTACAAATGGCCTAAAATACTAAATGGCTTCTGCCTGTCTTATAGCAAGTCCTCATAATGAATAGTTTTTGTATTATGTTGATAAAAGTGAAAATCTATATGAAAATATAAAGGTCCAGCATACTGAAAAATGTAGGTTTTCCCAACAAATGTAAATAGAATCTGAAAATTTATATGAAAATAAAGTTATTAGATTCTATTTTGTTTTACAATAACTACATACATTTTTGTTTTCCTTGTTTACATATCTTAGTAAGGTAAAGTAAAGCTTAAAGTTCATTTACATTTTTTCTAAACAAATTGTAATAAGAACTATTTTTTTTTCTATTTTTCCCCATCAGGTCTGTTGGACCCAAGGGAGGTGAAATTTTCCAAACACGTGATGATAGTGTTCTATTGTTAATAAGACAGTTCAAATGGACAATGGGAAGTTCATTTTCATGGGGTACTGTTTTCCCCAGCTAAGACAAAACCGAAAAGAATTTCTGTTTCCTTAAATAAATTCTTCCTGACAAAGAAGAAGGAAGTCTCCAAACCAAACCAAAAGTTCAGGGGCAAAGATTTCCAATGGTTGTTATCTAACGACTCCACTGTCACTATCACTTTCTCCTGCTCACATTCAGTTTTATATAAATGCAACTCAAAAGGAGTTGGGGATACCATTCTTCCACAAGTCATATAAATGTCTTTCAACATCAATGTGAAAGACTAATTCCTTGACACCGTTAACAGAGTTTCCTTCAACTCAACAACAAGATGGAAGACTAATCTCTAAGATTTCTGGTAGGAGACATATAAGTCAATCTGGGACAGAGTGTTTCACTCATAGATAATGCCAGCATAGAAAAGTGTAACAAAGGAAGAAGCCTGCCACTCAAACCAAACAACAGAGTCAGTTCTCACTTTGGTAAATTCCCACAAGACAATTAAAAGACAATACCTAAACAAAATCTGCAACAGATGGGCAGATTCTCCTTCTTAGCTCATGTCTCCCAGAACTCATAATATAATAATATATAAAAAAATAAACCCATTTTGGTAGATTCTTTCCAAAGGAGTATCACCCATAGTGAATTCATTTACAATCACCATAAACACTTCTTTCCTGGTACACATAACTCATCAATGAGGGACAATCAAGCCTTTAATATTTATGCCATGGAGGTAGACTGGAACCAGTGGGATGTGATGTATCTCTCCTAAAACACAAATGTTTTCCAAAGCTATTCAAAATCTAGATCCTTTTCAGGGTCTAGTGACCCTAACTGCCAACCTGTGGAGAGTTCATCCCTTAATCCTAAATCTGCTCAACCACTTTCCATTGCTAATATTCATACCATAGCACCATTTTGAGGACCTTTCCTCTATGGCAGATTCAAGCAGAGAATTTTGGGTTCTACACATTTCTAATTTCTCCAAGATATGAACAAAAACAACTGAAGAGATGATCACTTACTACTTAGCCTCATGAAATCAGCAGATAATATCAGTCAGTCCAGATAATACTCCAATTCTCTGTGGCCTCATATAAGGAGTTAATCATAAAAGGTATGTTCCTTTGTTTCCTTCTTACCTCTTCCATGAGAAGGAAAAATTATAAAACACATTACCTTATCAAACGAATGTCTTAAAGGAACCTATGGCGGTGGGGTTTGGGAAAGACCTAAACTAGCCCACCAAAGAAAGACCCCAAAAACTTTTTTCATCTACAGCTCTGGGTAAAAGCTTTTCATATATCTAAGTCCCTATAAAAAGTACTTAATTATCATCTTGAATCTTACATTTACCATTCCAACCATAAGGGTAATTTTTTTTGTAAGACATTCTTCCTTACTGCTCTCTCATTATGCTGTCAAATACTTCTGTTACATAAACTTTGGAAAACCTACAAAATCTCTTCATCTACTGTTTTGCAGAGCAGATACAATTTCTTCTCATGACCTACTGTTTTGGAGTAGGCAAAGATACACTTTCTCTTCCTTTCCTAATGCTTTAGAGTGGGCAATGATATCTAATAGCCTCATGTTGAGTTAACAAGTCAATGACTTTTCAAGATGGCAGCAACTAGTGTTGTTTAACCAAGCTGAATATTAAAACCCTTAAAATTCAAAACTGGAAGAAGCTTCTGTTCTCCTTTTACTGGCTATGTACAGACAAAGAGACAATAAACAATGGAAAATGGTAAGTATATGCAATTTTTTTAAGGAAAAACGAATCTGGTATGTAACATGTGCTTTTTCAATACTGAAGCTGCATAATCTAATTGAACCCCACACCTCTGACATAATTAGCAAGGGATATAAAGGCCAAGAAAAATGTCAAGTATAAAAATGAAACCTATTCAACCTGCAATGCAAAAGCATTTATCTCAAGTAACAGTTTTCATAAGCAGCACTACACATGAACAGGTGAACTCCTATATCAAACTTATTTTGTATGTGGTGAAATTCAGAGAAAACACTTGAATCATTACTTACACTAACAACTAATTTAAGACTATTTTTCATGCATGTTCACCATTTCCTGCATAAGTGAGGTAATGCCAAAACAAGGTGAAGAAATGACCTCATTCCCTTACATCTACATTTCCATTGTTTCCCTAACCACTTCAAATGCCCTTGTTCAGCCTTCTGACAGCATGTCATCCCCTATACATCACATTGCTCCAACTCACTCTACCCCTTGCATACTTTACATTATTCAGCATGTCCAGGCCCTAAACCATCAGACCATCTTTCACACCATCCTTCCACCTCCTCCTTGGTTTCCCTCTTTTCCATGTTCCCTCCACTTCAGACATGTATACCATCTTAAATCATCCTTTACTCACACATCCTCTCCTTATGTCTAAGCCACTTCAGCACACACTCTTCAGCTCTCTCCTACATGCTCCTCTTACTATCAACCTCTCTCTTACCCTAATGTTTCTTTTTCAACTAGCCCTCCTTACACCAAAGATTGATCTCATATATTTCATTTTCATCATGTCCACTCATTTTACATTTTTGTTTAAGGCCAATGCCATGCATCCACGCAGCAATGACAGGGTTACTGTATCCCATCAGATATACCTATCTTTGCCCTTAAAGACAGTGACCTTTCTTTTCTCACATTCTTCAAAGTGTCCAGAACTTTTGCCCCCTCACTCATCATATGGCTCACTTCAGCTTCTACAGTTCCATTTGCTGGCTATCTACTACCAGGTATGTAAAACACTCCACTTCCTCCAAGTTTTCCCCATTCAAACTCACACTCCAAATAACCAGCCTGTCTCTCCTCCCTAGTAAACCTAATAACTTTGCTTTAATCTAAAATTACTCCCCTCACACACTCTCCTAAACTAAGACACCAGCTTCTGCAATTTCTCACTTGAATCTGCCACCAGTGCAATGTCATCAGGAAACAACTGACTCACCCATGAGGCCAACACATCCCCAACATACTGGATACCTGCTCCTCTCTCCAAGACATCTGCATTCATCTTCTTTACCACTTCAGCCATAAACTAATCAAACAGTGATAGGAACTACACACACTCTCCTACCTCAGACCTACCTTCACCTGGAAACATTCACCATCCTTTCCTCCCACTCACAGACATGCCTTACTCTCTTAACAAAAGCTTTGCATTGCTTCTAACAACTTTCTTGATAAAAGCTTTGAATGCTTGTAGCAGCATTCCTTACACATTATGTATAAATATGCAACATCATGCACAGAGCATCTCTAATAACCCTATCAAACACTTTCTTCAAATCCATTAATGCCATATACAAGTCCTTCTATTTCTCAAAGTATTTCTCACACACATTCTTCAATGCAAACACCCTCTACCATTCACGAAGCCACATTGTTCCACCCTAGTCTGAATCTCTGTAAATGCCACCACCCCCTTAATCACCACTCTCTCATCTAACTTAGCCAAACTCAACAAACTTATATATTTGTAATAAGTAATTTGAATATTCTCTTTTGTTCCCCTTCCTTTATACAGTGGCACTAAACAGGCATTCTGCCAATCCCAAGGCACCTTACTATACATATACTGAAAATTCTGCCTAATAAATAACACAATTATCCCCTTTCTTAATAAGTCTACGGCAACACCATCCAATCCAGCTACTTTGCTGCACTTCATCTTATACAAGGCTTTCACCATCTCCTCTTTCCAACAAACCACTTTCCATAACTGTTTCACTTTTCATACCTCCACGTCCAAAACATTCCACATCTGCCACCTTATCACTGAACACAACGCAGAGCCTACTGCTCTCCTTATCTTAACACAAAGTCCATCACCTCTTCACCATATTTCTGCCTGTTACCACTTCCCCATTTGTTTCTTCCACCAATGCGCACATCTATCCTCTTGTTTCTTTCACAAAGTTCCTTCCAAAACATCTTGTTATTCTCTGTTTTTTAGCCCCTACACCTTCCTCTTGATCTCCTGCCACTTTCTCTTATACACCTTCCAATCATGACCTACAAATAACACCCATACACCTCACTTTTTTCTTTTACTAGCACCAAAACTTCTTCACCCCACTACTCACTACCCTTTCTCACCTGTCTACCTCCCACCTTTCAGATGCCAATTACTTTCTTACACATATATCCAGTATGTCTCTTTGTAACTCCTATTCCTTACCCACTCTCCTATCTTCATTCTACACTCAATCTCTACTGGTAACTCTTCTCTTAAGCCTCTTTTCCAAGCTCACTCACTTTCAATACCCTCTTCCCACTCATAGGATTTCCTCTTTTCCTAAAGCCTCTACAATCTTTCACCCTTACCTCTACCAGACGATCCACCAACTTCCCTGCTCAGCACAATAAATTCCAGAAGTCTCTCTTTCACATGCCTATCAATTACTACATAATGCAATAATGCCCCCTTAACATCCTTCCAGCTCACCAGAAGTCTCCCCTTTGCATGCCTATCAATTACTACATAATGCAATAATGCCCCCTTAGCATCCTTTCAGCTCACCAGAAGTCTCTCCTTCGCATGCCTATCAATTACTACATAATGCAATAATGCCTCCTTAACATCCTTCCAGCTCATCCATGTATATTTGTGTGTGTCCTTCTTCTTTAGCCAAGTATTCCCAATTACCAGTCCTTTTTCAGCACGCAACTCCACAAGCTGTTCACCATTATTATTCACAACACCAGGTACCCCATGCCCTCCTAATCAAAACTCAACAGCCACATTACCCACACTTGCATCAAAATTGCTGACACATTTACTCAGCTCCTCCCATATCACACTCCTTTCTTCCTTATTTCTCATTCCAGGTGCACAAGCACTAATAATCACCCACTTCTCATAATGCACTATCATTTCTACCCACATCAGTCTAGGACTCGCTTCCTTTCACATATTCCCACAATTCCTTGTTCAGTTGCAGAGATCCTGCCCCCTTGAGTCACCTTTGATAATCACGGAATATAAGAAATATTCTTTATGCCTTGTCCCCAAATAATCTGACAGTCTGAGCAAGCCAGTTTGCTTAGCCTTGAAAATAGTTTACCTAAAAACTAAAATGCTTTATATCTAAAGTTACTCACCAAAATCTGCTGAATTCTAGACAGCTAAACACTTTTTAAGAAAAGGTAAGGCAAAATAGTGAGTAATAGGAGTATGCAAGTTCCCATTACTACTATCTTATAAAATCCGAATAATTTTCTCTCTAAAAGGACTAAAAACTTTTAAGCTTAAGGAAACACCTGACATATCTAAGAAGTGAGATCAGACTATATCAATCACACTGAAAATGAAAAAAAAAAAAAAAAGAGTAATAAACCCTACTCTGAAATTCTGCACAATTAGCACAAACTCATGATTACCTTCTATTCATAATATATTTCACACGAAGGCCCTTGATATCATAAATTATTATCATATCTGTAAAACCCAATTTTCAGAAAGATCATGCACTAACTTATTCTTTTCAACCAAAAAGCTGATGTGTATATTCAAAAACTGAAAAGAAGTTCCCTTTTGAAGCAACATCTAACCTGCAAAACCTCTTTTGCAGATGTGCAGAGATGATTGGTCAACTGCCCCTTTTTCATGGATACTGACAAGTAAATTTGCAATATCATCAATTTCTATCAGCTGCTCCTGTCCCAGAGTCCATTTAGTACAAACAGCAACATTTATGGGCAAACAGTCAAAACACTGAACAGTGTGAAAGAAACTATGTTCATCAGCATACTCTGATTTTCATTTGGATTTCCTGTTGTGATATTCCTTACATTACTGTTATTCATGACATGCAGTTATAATTGCTGTAAAGATAACCATGCGTCTGGCGCATCTGTGAAAAGATGAGAGGTGATGGCACTGTGGCCTGGAGGGAGAAGGACATACAACTTTAATCACTGCAGTGTTTGTGTCAAACTGCTTTGACTAAGAGTAGTAACATATGAACCTCCAGGCCATGCATTTAACCATAGGCATGCCCCCACTAGGAACCACCAGCCACTTCCTTAATGACTAAATTGTACTGAATATTTGTTAGGGGAGAAAAGTGATAAAAAAGCATAGTAGTGGACTGGTGATTGGTGGCAGTCTTCTGGCCTAATTAGGGAATGAGGCTGCAGGCAATTCATGGGCAGATGAACTCGAACAAACGACAAGCAAAATAAAAAAATTCATGAAAAGGTGTTAGTCAATATATGGAAAAAAGGTGATCATCATCAAATTTTCGTTATATATTTCCCTTATATCCAAAAACCAGACTAACTTAATCATACATTCGGGAAAACAGGATACAGTTTCTTCTGACTAACTAATTCAAGAAAAGGTAGTGATCCATAAGGACTATGTTACTCCCACCTATACAAAACTGAGCAAAGTAATTAGAATTCATAGCTCACAAAAATTCTGCATTCATTACAGGAATCCATTATATTCGAATAAACACAAAAGACTCCATTCTTTATAAGAACCAGAAAGGATACTGAACATTAACAGGGACATTCAGATCAGCATTGGATCATGGCAAACACATTTTTCTTAATGCTACCTTGCTAATGCAGGAAATGGTAAATATGTAAGGAAAAAAATTACAGAGCCACTAACAATGAAAATCAAAACAACTTTTATATAAATATCTTTGCAATCTACTTCTTATTGGTAAAATAGGCAACATAATACTGTTGTAATCAACATATTACACCATATAAGTCTGGGGAAGATTAAAGGGTAAAAATCTTTTATAGTGTTCAATGTAAAACACCAATTGTAGCCCAATGCCTGCAGCCTCAATAGGGGACATGATAAAAAAAATTATCATTTATAATGGTTGTTGCATGGTTTGCTGTTCCTGCCATCTCTTAAGGTTTCTGATTTCCCATAACAAACTTAATAAGTAATAGCGACTAGTTGTATTTACTGTATCTGAATTCTAGGTCAAGATTATATATCTGGACAAGACATGATAAGAAAATTAAAATAACTGGACAGTTAAGACAACATTTAAAAATGCAACTGAATCAACTAATCTTGAAATATTAAGATGGTAAGTGGAGCTTACAATATTTTTTTTCTGATTAGACAGCTGATCACAACAATCATATGAAAATGGTGAGGGGGAAGAGGATAGTGCTAAAGACCAGAAACAATGAAGAGGCACATTAACAAATTAATAAAACCTCTGCAAATGAGGAATATGTTAACCATATCCTATACAAAGTAACACAGTGGAATCACTTAATATTCATTAAATGTTCATATATTCAAAAACTACAAAAATTAGACTATACTCCTAATGGTTGTAGCACAGTCCTGCCCATCCCCACACTGATAAATGATGGAAGGGATGATGAAGCAATGAGCTTACATTACCAAGGTCATTACAGAAATATAATGTTACAAATGATGATAACTTATCTAACAAAAAAATTCAGCATGCAAATTTGGAAATAAGACCTCACTATATCATCTAGTAAAAGGTTTGGCATTCTTAACTGGCTCAGCATACACTACAGGAATTAAAGAAGAAATCTTGATATTTGAGATATAAAGATAAAAAGAGTTGAGAAAGAACATAAAATTATGGTAGTGATATAAATATTAGAATTAGGTAAAAAATAATGCATAAGGGAAATGATAAGAGCACTATCTCACACTTCCCAAAAACAACACCAGACACACTACCCCGCAGAAGTCACTTTTTAAATATACACCTTACAGCTAAAAATATACTTATGAATATATATATATATATATATATATATATATATATATATATATATATATATATATATATATACATATATATATATATATATATATATATATATATATATATATATATATACACACACACAAAATGAGATTTTAACATCATTAACTGCCTACCAATAATCCTTACTCATTTTCATATACATAACACAATTTAAAAAGAAATACAACATTTTACATATGAATTAATTAGTCCACCTAATTAACCGAAAGCTCTTTTATGTTAACTGTGCTGCTAAATCCAGCAGCAGGAAAGAGAAGGACTCCTGATTGAGAAGTTTTCTGACGAGATTATACTCCGTTTCGTCCACTGACGCTGATAAAACTTTGCAAAATGTGTCTTCTCACTTGTAGCAGTATCACATGCAAGTGAAGTCTGGTAATGCCACACTTAGTTTACATATACTAACATGTACTTTATATATATATATATATATATATATATATATATATATATATATATATATATATATATATATATGACGCTTCACATGCCCTGATTCAATCCGCTGACAGCACGTCAACCCCGGTATACCACATCGATCCAATTCACTCTATTTCTTGCCCTCCTTTCACCCTCCTGCATGTTCAGGCCACGATCACTCAAAATCTTTTTCACTCCATCTTTCCACCTCCAATTTGGTCTCCCACTTCTCCTCGTTCCTTCCACATCCGACACATATATCCTCTTGGTCAATCTTTCCTCACTCATTCTCTCTATGTGCCCAAAACATTTCAAAACATCCTCTTCTGCTCTCTCAACCACGCTCTTTTTATTTCCACACATCTCTCTTACCCTTACATTACTTACTCGATCAAACCCCCTCACACCACACATTGTCCTCAAACATCTCATTTCCAGCACATCCACCCTCCTGCGCATAACTCTATCCATAGCCCACGCCTCGCAACCATACAACATGGTTGGAACCACTATTCCTTCAAACATACCCATTTTTGCTTTCCGAGATAATGTTCTCGACTTCCACATATTCTTCAAGGCTCCCAGGATTTTCGCCCCCTCCCCCACCCTATGATTCACTTCCGCTTCCATGATTCCATCCGCTGCCAGATCCACTCCCAGATATCTAAAACACTTTACTTCCTCCAGTTTTTCTCCATTCAAACTTACCTCCCAATTGACTTGACCCTCAACCCTACTGTACCTAATAACCTTGCTCTTATTCACATTTACTCTTAACTTTCTTCTTTCACACACTTTACCAAACTCAGTCACCAGCTTCTGCAGTTTCTCACATATATATATATATATATATATTTTTTTTTCATACTATTTGCCATTTCCCGCATTAGCGAGGTAGCGTTAAGAACAGACAACTGGGCCTTAGGGGGAATATCCTCACCTGACCCCCTTCTCTGTTCCTTCTTTTGGAAAGGAAAAAAAAAAAAAAAAAAAAAAAAAAAGAAGGGAGGATTTCCAGCCACCCGCTCCCTCCCCTTTTAGTCGCCTTCTACGACACACAGGAAATATGTGGGAAGTATTCTTTCTCCCCTATCCCCAGGGATATATATATATATATATATATATATATATATATATATATATATATATATATTTATATATATATATTTTTTTTATGCTTTGTCGCTGTCTCCCGCGTTTGCGAGGTAGCGCAAGGAAACAGACGAAAGAAATGGCCCAACCCACCCCCATACACATGTATATACATACGTCCACACACGCAAATATACATACCTACACAGCTTTCCATGGTTTATATATATATATATATATATATATATATATATATATATATATATATATGGAGGTGGAAAGATAGAGTGAAAAAGATTTTTTGTGATCGGGGCCTGAACATGCAGGAGGGTGAAAGGAGGGCAAGGAATAGAGTGAATTGGAGCGATGTGGTATACCGGGGTTGACGTGCTGTCAGTGGATTGAATCAAGGCATGTGAAGCGTCTGGGGTAAACCAGGGAAAGCTGTGTAGGTATGTATATTTGCGTGTGTGGACATATGTATATACATGTGTATGGGGGTGGGTTGGGCCATTTCTTTCGTCTGTTTCCTTGCGCTACCTCGCAAACGCGGGAGACAGCGACAAAGTATAATAATAATAATAATAATATATATATATATATATATATATATATATATATATATATATATATATATTATCCCTGGGGATAAGGAAGAAAAAATACTTCCCACATATTCCCTGCATGTCGTAGAAGGTGACTAAAAGGGGAGGGAGCGGGGGGCTGCAAATCCTCCACTCTCATTATTTTTTTTTAATTTTCCAAAAGAAGGAACAGAGAAGGGGGCCAGGTGAGGATATTCCCTCAAAGCCCCAGTTCTCTCTCCTTAACGCTACCTCACTAACGTGGGAAATGGCGAATAGTTTGAACGAAAGAAATATATATTTATATATATTTATTCATTTATTTTATTTATTTTGCTTTGTCGCTGTCTCCCGCATTAGCGAGGTAGCGCAAGGAAACAGACGAAAGAATGGCCCAACCCGCCCACATACACATGTATATACATACATGTCCACACACGCACAATATACATACCTATACATCTCAGTGTACACATATATATACACACACAGACATATACATATATACAAATGTACATAATTCATACTGTCTGCCTTTATTTGTTCCCATCGCCACCTCACCACACATGGAATAACAGCCCCCTCCCCCTCATGTGTGCGAGGTAGCGCTAGGAAAAACACCAAAGGCCCCATTCGTTCACACTCAGTCTCTAGCTGTCATGTAATAATGCACCGAAACCACAGCTCCCTTTCCACATCCAGGCCCCACACACTTTGCATGGTTTACCCCAGACGCTTCACATGCCCTCATTCAATCCATTGTCAGTATGTCGACCCCGGTATACCACATCGTTCCAATTCACTCTATTCCTTGCACGCCTTTCACCCTCCTGCATGTTCAGGCCACGATCACTCAAAATCTTTTTCACTCCATCTTTCCACCTCCAATTTGGTCTCCCACTTCTCGTTCCCTCCACCTCTGACACATAAATCCTCTTTTTCAACCTTTCCTCACTCATTCTCTCCATGTGACCAAACCATTTCAAAACACCCTCTTCTGCCCTCTCAACCACGCTCTTTTTATTTCCACACATCTCTCTTACCCTTACATTACTTACTCGATCAAACCACCTCACACCACATATTGTCCTCAAACATCTCATTTCCAGCACATCCACCCTCCTGCGCACAACTCTATCCATAGCCCACGCCTCGCAACCATACAACATTGTTGGAACCACTATTCCTTCAAACATACCCATTTTTGCTTTCTGAGATAATGTTCTCGACTTCCAAACATTCTTCAAGGCTCCCAGAATTTTCGCCCCCTCCCCCACCCTATGATTCACTTCCGCTTCCATGGTTCCATCCGCTGCCAGATCCACTCCCAGATATCTAAAACACTTCACTTCCTCCAGCTTTTCTCCATTCAAACTTACCTCCCAATTTATATATATATATATATATATATATATATATATATATATATATATATATATATATATATATATATATATATTTATTATTTTTTTTTTTATTATACTTTGTCGCTGTCTCCCGCGTTTGCGAGGTAGCGCAAGGAAACAGACGAAAGAAATGGCCCAACCCCCCCCATACACATGTATATACATACGTCCACACACGCAAATATACATACCTACACAGCTTTCCATGGTTTACCCTAGACGCTTCACATGCCTTGATTCAATCCACTGACAGCACGTCAACCCCGGTAAACCACATCGCTCCAATTCACTCTATTCCTTGCACGCCTTTCACCCTCCTGCATGTTCAGGCCCCGATCACACAAAATCTTTTTCACTCCATCTTTCCACCTCCAATTTGGTCTCCCTCTTCTCCTCGTTCCCTCAACCTCCGACACATATATCCTCTTGGTCAATCTTTCCTCACTCATTCTCTCCATGTGCCCAAACCACTTCAAAACACCCTCCTCTGCTCTCTCAACAACGCTCTTTTTATTTCCACACATCTCTCTTACCCTTACGTTACTCACTCGATCAAACCACCTCACACCACACATTGTCCTCAAACATCTCATTTCCAGCACATCCATCCTCCTGCGCACAACTCTATCCATAGCCCACGCCTCGCAACCATACAACATTGTTGGAACCACTATTCCTTCAAACATACCCATTTTTGCTTTCCGAGATAATGTTCTCGACTTCCACACATTCTTCAAGGCCCCCAGAATTTTCGCCCCCTCCCCCACCCTATGATCCACTTCCGCTTCCATGGTTCCATCCGCTGCCAGATCCACTCCCAGATATCTAAAACACTTCACTTCCTCCAGTTTTTCTCCATTCCAACTCACCTCCCAATTGACTTGACCCTCAACCCTACTGTACCTAATAACCTTGCTCTTATTCACATTTACTCTTAATATATATATATATATATATATATATTTTTTTTTTTATTTATATTTTATTTTGCTTTATCACTGTCTCCCGCGTTTGCAAGGTAGCGCAAGGAAACAGACGAAAGAAATGGCTCAACCCACCCCTATACACATGTATATACATACACGTCCACACACGCAAATATACATACCTATACATCTCAATGTACACATATATATACACACACAGACACATACATATACACCCATGCACACAATTCACACTGTCTGCCTTTATTCATAATTAATCACCATTGTTTCCCGCCCCAAGAAAACCTTCTATGCTTACAGTCTCATGACAGCTTCTCTCTCCTAAGGAGTCATGCAATTCCCTCCCAGTGGAAGTAGTGACAGCCTTGGGTTGCAGAAGCCTCTGGAAAGATATCCTAGGTAACACCAGGACTCTTTCTCAACTTAGCTCTTAGGGTAATTCTACTTGAAAATATATCACACAAATATATATATATATATATATATATATATATATATATATATATATATATATATATATATATATATATACAAGAAATAGTGAAATTGGAAAGAATGTAGCTTAGACATTGAAGCTTATTCTTTCATTGAAACGTGAACAAATGGAGCATTTTTTTCAAAAAGATAGAGATGGAAAGCAAAAAGGTGTTTTTCATGAATGTACTGAAAAACTTGAGGTCCAGATAAACTTTTGGTCTGTCAAGACTTTATTATGGCAGATGACCAACTACCTACCCTCATGTATCCAAGATATGGTTGTACTTTGTGCAGTGAAGACAATTGAGAAACATCATAACATGATAAGAGAAGAAGTGGACCAGGCAGTATGACACAGTGGTTAAATTGATGAAAACTACTATTGACGTTTGTGTAAATGAATTATACATTTCCCTTTTCCATAGCCAGAGGTTGAACCATTATGTGACATTCATTTTTCATTTCATTTTCCAGCTAGAAGTTTCAGTTTTCTGAATTATTTCTTACATTTTTCATATATATATATATATATATATATATATATATATATATGTATATTATCCCTGGGGATAGGGGAGAAAGAATACTTCCCACGCATTCCTCACGTGTCGTAGAAGGCGACTAGAGGGGACGGGAGCGGGGGGCCAGAAATCCTCCCCTCCTTATATTGTAACTTTCTAAAATGGGGAACAAAAGAAGGAGTCACGCAGGGAGTGCTCATCCTCCTCGTAGGCTCAGATTGGGGTGTCTAAATGTGTGTGGATGTAACCAAGATGTGAAAAAAGGAGAGATAAGTAGTATGTTTGAGGAAAGGAGCCTAGATGTTTTGGCTCTGAGTGAAACGAAGCTCAAGGGTAAAGGGGAAAACTGGTTTGGGAAAGTCTTGGGAGTAAAGTCAGGGGTTAGTGAGAGGACAAGAGCAAAGGAAGGAGTAGCACTACTCCTGAAACAGGAGTTGTGGGAGTACGTGATAGAATGTAAGAAAGTAAACTCTAGATTAATATGGGTAAAACTGAAAGTTGATGGAGAGAGATGGGTGAATATTGGTGCATATGCATCTGGGCATGAGAAGAAAGATCATGAGAGGCAAGTGTTTTGGGAGCAGCTGAATGAGTGTGTTAGTGGTTTTGATGCACAAGACCGGGTTAAAGTGATGGGTGATTTGAATGCAAAGGTGAGTAATGTGGCAGTTGAGGGAATAATTGGTATACATGGGGTGTTCAGTGTTGTAAATGGAAATGGTGAAGAGCTTGTACATTTATGTGCTGAAAAAGGACTGGTGATTGGGAATACCTGGTTTAAAAAGTGAGATATACATAAGTATATGTATGTAAGTAGGAGAGATGGCCACAGAGCATTATTCGATTACGTGTTAATTGACAGGTGCGCGAAAGAGAGACTTTTGGATGTTAATGTGCTGAGAGGTGCAACTGGAGGGATGTCTGATCATTATCTTATGGAGGCAAAGGTGAAGATTTGTATGGGTTTTCAGAAAAGAAGAGAGAATGTTGGGGGAAAGAGGGTGGTGAGAGTAAGTGAGCTTGGGAAGGAGACTTGTGTGAGGAAGTACCAGGAGAGACTGAGTACAGAATGGAAAAAGGTGAGAACAAAGGAGGTAAGGGGAGTGGGGGAGGAATGGGATGTATTTAGGGAAGCAGTGATGGCTTGCGCAAAAGATGCTTGTGGCATGAGAAGCGTGGGAGGTGGGTTGATTAGAAAGGGTAGTGAGTGGTGGGATGAAGAAGTAAGATTACTAGTGAAAGAGAAGAGAGAGGCATTTGGACGATTTTTGCAGGGAAAAAATGCAAATGAGTGGGAGATGCATAAAAGAAAGAGACAGGAGGTCAAGAGAAAGGTGCAAGAGGTGAAAAAGAGGGCAAATGAGAGTTGGGGTGAGAGAGTATCATTAAATTTTAGGGAGAATAAAAAGATGTTCTGGAAGGAGGTAAATAAAGTGTGTATGACAAGGGAGCAAATGGGAACTTCAGTGAAGGGTAACAAGAAGTGGTGATGTGAGAAGGAAATGGAGTGAGTATTTTGAAAGTTTGTTGAATGTGTTTGATGATAGAGTGGCAGATATAGGGTGTTTTGGTCGAGGTGGTGTGCAAAGTGAGAGGGTTAGGGAGAATGATTTGGTAAACAGAGAAGAGGTGGTAAGATCTTTGCAGAAGATGAAAGCTGGCAAGGCAGCAGGTTTGGATGGTATTGCAGTGGAACTTATTAAAAAAGGGGGTGACTGTATTGTTGACTGGTTGGTAAGGTTATTTAATGTATGTATGATTCATGGTGAGGTGCCTGAGGATTGGCGGAATGCGTGCATAGTGCCATTGTATAAAGGCAAAGGGGATAAGAGTGAGTGCTCAAATTACAGAGATATAAGTTTGTTGAGTATTCCTGGTAAATCATATGGGAGGGTATTGATTGAGAGGGTGAAGGCATGTACAGAGCATCAGATTGGGGAAGAGCAGTGTGGTTTCAGAAGTGGTAGAGGATGTGTGAATCAGGTATTTGCTTTGAAGAATGTATGCGAGAAATACTTAGAAAACCAAATGGATTTGTATGTAGCATTTATGGATCTGGAGAAGGCATATGATAGAGTTGATAGAGATGCTCTGTGGAAGGTACTAAGAACATATGGTGTGGGAAGCAAGTTGTTAGAAGCAGTGAAAAGTTTTTATCGAGGATGTAAAGCATGTGTACATGTAGGAGGAGAGGAAAGTGATTGGTTCTCAGTGAATGTAGGTTTGCGGCAGGGGTGTGTGATGTCTACATGGTTGTTTAATTTGTTTATGGATGGGCTTGTTAGGGAGGTGAATGCAAGAGTTTTGGAAAGAGGGGCAAGTATGCAGTCTGTTGGGGATGAGAGAGCTTGGGAAGTGAGTCAGTTGTTGTTCGCTGATGATACAGCGCTGGTGGCTGATTCATGTGAGAAACTGCAGAAGCTGGTGACTGAGTTTGGTAAAGTGTGTGAAAGAAGAAAGTTAAGTGTAAATGTGAATTAGAGCAAGGTTATTTGGTACAGTAGGGTTGAGGGTCAAGTCAATTGGGAGGTAAGTTTGAATGGAGAAAAACTGGAGGAAGTAAAGTGTTTTAGATATCTGGGAGTGGATCTGGCAGCGGATGGAACCATGGAAGCAGAAGTGAATCACAGGGTGGGGGAGGGGGTGAAAATCCTGGGAGCCATGAAGAATGTGTGGAAGTTGAGAACATTATCTCCGAAAGCAAAAATGGGTATGTTTGAAAGAATAGTGGTTATAACAATGTTATATAGTTGCGAGGCATGGGCTATTGATAGATTTATGCGGAGGAGGGTGAATGTGCTGGAAATGAGATGTTTGAGGACAATATGTGGTGTGAGGTGGTTTGATCGAGTAAGTAACGTAAGGGTAAGAGAGATGTGTGGAAATAAACAGAGTGTGGTTGAGAGAGCAGAAGAGGGTGTTTTGAAATGGTTTGGTCACATGGAGAGAATGAGTAAGGAAAGATTGACCAAGAGGATATATGTGTCAGAGGTGGAGGGAATGAGGAGAAGTGGGAGACCAAATTGGAGGTGGAAGGAAAGGAGTGAAAAAGATTTCGAGTGATCGAGGCCTGAATATGCAGGAGGATGAGAGGCATGCAAGGAATAGAGTGAGTTGGAACGATGTGGTATACCGGGGTTGACATGCTGTCAATGGATTGAACTAGGGCATGTGAAGCGTCTAGGGTAAACCACGGAAAGTTTTGTGGAGCCTGGATGTGGGAAAGGAGCTGTGGTTTTGATGCATTATACATGACAGCTAGAGACTGAGTGTGAACGAATGTGGCCTTTGTTGTCTTTTCCTACCACTACCTCATGCACATGCTGGGGGAGGGGGTTGTCATTTCATGTGTGGCGGGGTGGCAACGGGAATGAATAAGGGCAGACAGTATGAATTATGTACATGTGTATATATGTATATGTCTGTGTGTATATATATATATATACATATATATATATATATATATATATATATATATATATATATATATATATATATATATATATATATACATATATATATGTGTGTGTACATTGAGATGTATAGGTATGTATATTTGCGTGTGATAATGTGTATGTATATACATGTGTATGTGGTTGGGTTGGGCCATTCTTTCGTCTGTTTCCTTGCGCTACCTCGCTAACGTGGGAGACAGTGACAGCAAAATAAATGAAATATAAACATTATATATATATATATATATACATATATATATATATATAGCCTCACAACCATATAACTTTGTTGAAACACTATTCCTTCAAATATCACCATTTTTGCTCTTCGAGATAATGTTCTCGCCTTCCACACATTCTTCAATGCTCCTAGAACCTTCGCCCCCTCCACCACCCTGTGACTTTCTTCTGCTTCCACGGTTCCATCTGCTGCCAAATCCACTCCCAGATATCTGAAACACTTCACTTTCTCCATTATCATCATTATTTATCTATTAATCATACTTGATCGCCTATCCCAAATTGAAGAGTACGTTATCTCGGAGAGCAAAAAATGAGTATGTTTGAAGGAATAGTGGTTCCAACAATGTTACGTGGTTGTGAAGCATGGGCTATAGATAGGGTTGTGCGGAGGAGGGTGGATGTGTTGGAAATGAGATGTTTGAGGACAATATGTGGTGTGAGGTGGTTTGATCAATTAAGTAATGAAAGGGTAAGAAAAATGTGTGATGATAAAAAGAGTGGTTGAGAGAGCAGAAGAGGGTGTATTGAAATGGTTTGATCACATGGAGAGAATGAGTGAGGAAAGATTGACAAAGAGGATATATGTGTCAGAGGTGGAGAGAACAAGAAGTGGGAGATCAAACTGGAGGTGAAAGGATGAAGTGAAAAAAATTTTGAGTGATCGAGGCCTGAACATGCAGGAAGTTAAAAGGCATGTAAGGAATAGAGTGAATTGGAACGATGTGGTATACTGGGGTCGATGTGCAGTCAATGGATTGAAACAGGGCATGTGAAATGTCTGGGGTAAACCATGGAAAGTTTTGTGGGGCCTAGACGTGGAAAAGGAGCTGTGGTTTCGGTGCATTACACATGACAACTAGAGACTGAGTGTGAATGAATGTGGCCTTTGTTGTCTTTTCCTAGCACTACCTTGCATGCACTCAGGGGGAGGAGGGTGCCATTTCATGTGTGGCAATGTGGCAATGGGAATGGATGAGGGCAGCAAGTATGAATATGTACATGTGTATATATGTATATGTCTATGTATGTATATATATGTATTGCCACCCCGCCACACATGAAATATCATCTCCCCACCCAGTAGTACTGGTAGTGCCAGGAAAAGACAAAAAAGGCCACATTCGTTCACACTCAGTCTCTAGCTGTAATGTGTAATGCACCCAAACCACAGCTCCCTCTCCACATCCAGGCCCCACAGACCTTTCCATGGATTACCCCAGACACTTCACATGCCCTGGTTCAACCCACTGACAGCACGTCGTCCTCGGTAGACCATATCATTCCAATTCACACCATTCCTTGCACACCTTTCACCCTCCTCTATGTTCAGGCCCCAACACTCATCTTTTTTTTCACTCCATGGACCTCCATGGTGCAGCAGTTAGCATTACTGATCCTTTTCACTCTATGGACCTCCACGGGGCAGCAATTAGCATTACTGATCCTAACACATTTATGGGCCACCCAGAGTCAAGCAAATATGCTTGAATCCTGGTTGTGGCAGTCAGTTCACAATCAATCCAATTACTTATTTGTTCAACCATCACTAGAGGTTGACTAATAAAATGGAAACCTAGTTCAGGTCGGCAGGTAGGTAGGGCAAGCATGCAGTCTGTTGTGGATGAGAGAGCTTGGGAAGTGAGTCAGTTGTTGTTCGCTAATGATACAGCGCTGGTGGCTGATTCATGTGAGAAACTGCAGAAGCTGATGACTGAGTTTGGTAAGGTGTGTGAAAGAAGAAAGCTGAGAGTAAATGTGAATAAGAGCAAGGTTATTAGGTACAGTAGGGTTGAGGGACAAGTCAATTGGGAGGTAAGTTTGAATGGAGAAAAACTGGAGGAAGTGAAGTGTTCTAGATATCTGGGAGTGGATTTGGCAGTGGATGGAACCATGGAAGCGGAAGTGAATCATAGGGTGGTGGAGGGGGCGAAAGTTCCAGGAGCGTTGAAAAATGTGTGGAAGTCAAGAACGTTATCTTGGAAAGCAAAACTGGGTATGTTTGAAGGAATAGTGGTACCAACAATGATATATGGTTGCGAGGCGTGGGCTATAGATAGAGTTGTACGGAGGAAGGTTTTGATCGAGTGGTTTGATCGAGTAAGTAATGAAAGGGTAAGAGAGATGTGTGGTAATAAAAAGAATGTGGTTGAGAGCAGAAGAGGGTGTTTTGAAATGGTTTGGTCACATGGAGAGAATAAGTGAGGAAAGATTGACAAAGAGGATATATGTGTTAGAGGTGGAGGGAACGAGAAGTGGGAGACTAAACTGGAGGTGGAAAGATGGAGTGAAATAGATTTTGAGTGATCGGGGCCTGAACATGCAGGAGGGTGAAAGGCGTGCAAGGAATTGACTGAATTGGAACGATGCGGTATACCGGGGTCGACATGCTGTCAATGGATTGAACCAGGGCATGTGAACCGTCTGGGGTAAACCATGGAAAGTTCTGTGGGGCCTGGATGTGGAAAGGGAGCTGTGGTTTCGGTGCATTATACATGATAGCTAAAGACTGAGTGTGAACGAAAGTGGCCTTTGTTGTCTTTTCCTTTTGCGGAAGATGAAAGCCGGCAAAGCAGCAGGTTTGAATGATATTGCAGTGGAATTCATTAAAATAAAAAGGGGTGACTGTGTTGTTGATTGGTTGGTAAGGGTATTCAAAGTATGTACTGATCATGGTGAAGTGCCTGAGGATTGGCAGAATGCATGCATAGTGCCACTGTGCAAAGACAAAGGGGATAAAGGTGAGTGTTCAAACTATAGAGGTATAAGTTTGTTGAGTATTCCTGGGAAATCATATGGGAGGGTATCGACTGAGAGGGTAAAGGCAAGTACAGAACATCAGATTGGGGAAGAGCAGTGTGGTTTCACAAGTGATAGAGGAAGTGTGGATCATGTGTTTGCTTTGAAGAATGTATGTGAGAAATAGAAAAGCAGATGGATTTGTATGTAACATTTATGAATCAGGAGAAGGCACATGATAGGGTGGACAGAGATGCTTTGTGGAAGGTTTTAAGAGTATATGGTTTGGGAAATAATAAGTTGCAATAAGCAGTGAAAAGTTTTTACCAAGGATGTAAAGCATGTGTATGAGCAGGAGGAGAGGAAAGTGATTGGTTCCCAGTGAATGTCAGTTTGTGGCAGGGGTGCGTGATGTCTCCATGGTTGTTTGATTTGTTGATGGATGGTGTGGTTAGGGAGGCGAATACAAGAGTTTTGGAGAGAGAGGCATGTATGCAGTATGTTCTGGCTGAGACGGCTTGGTAAGTGAGTCAGTTGTTGGTCACTGATGATACAGCGCTGGTGGTTAATTCGGGTGAGAAACTGCAGAAGTAGTTGACTGAGTTTGGTAAAGTGTGTAAAAGAAGAAAGTTAAGAGTAAACATGAATAAGAGCAAGTTATTAAGTTCAGCAGGGTTGAGGGACAAGTTAATTGGGAGGTAAATTTGAATGGATAAAAACTAGAGGAAGTGAAGTGTTTTAGATATCTGGGAGTGAACTTAGCAGTGTATGGAAACATGGAAGCAAAAGTGAGTCACAGGGTGGGGGAGGGAGTGAAGGCTCTGGGAGCATTGAAAATGTGTGGAAAGGGTGGGGGAGGGAGCAAAGGTTCTGGGAGCATTGAAGAATGTGTGGAAGGCAAGAACATTATCTCTGAGAACAAAAATGGGTATGTTTGATGGAATAGTGGCTCCAACAATGTTATATAGTTGCAAGGCATGGGCTATCAATAGGGTTGAGTAGAGGAGGGTGGATGTGTTGGAAATGAAATGTTTGAGGACAATATGTGCTGTGAGGTGGTTCGATCGAGCAAGTAATGAAAGGGTAAGAGAGATGTGTGGTAATAAAAAGGGTGTGGTTGAGAGAGCAGAAGAGGGTTTGTTGAAATGGTTTGGACACATGGAGCGAATGAGTGAGGAAAGATTGACAAAAAGAATATATGTATCAGAGGTGGAGGGAAGAAGGAGAAGCGGGAGACCAAATTGGAGGTGGAAGGATGGAGTGAAATAGATTTTGAGCGATTGGGGCCTAAACATAAAGGAGGGTGAAAGGTGTTCAAGGAACAGAGTGAATTGGAATGATATGGTATACCAGGGTTGACGTGCTGTCAATGGATTGAACCAGGGCATGTGAAGCATCTGGGGTAAACGTGGAAAGGTCTATGGGGCCTGGATGTGGAAAGGGAGCTGTGATTTGGATGCATTACACATGACAGCTAGAGACTGAGTGTTAACGAATGTGGCCTTTTTTGTCTGTTCCTGGCGCTGCCTCGCTGGAGGGGGGAGATGCTATTTTGTGGTGATGGGAATGGATGAAGGCAGCAAGTATGGATATGTACATGTGTATATATGTATGAGTCCGTGTATGCATACATATGTATATGTTGAAATGTATATGTACATATATGTGCGTGTTTGGGCGTTTATGTATATAAATGTGAATGTTGGGCCACTCCTCATCTGTTTCCTTGCGCTACCTCACTAACTCAGGAGATGGCGGTTAAGTATAATAAAAAAAAAATAAGTAAGGTATATATATATGTATCTTTTTTCAATAATACATCTGCCACCAGAGGTAACTTCTGCACCACTCCTGAAGGAGAAGTAGCTGTAACACTTAGGTTGATGCATTTCATATCTAATGTATGAGTGATTGGCTTTAAATATCTGTGCGACTTAAAAGGGTCATACCTAAATGATTTATTCACAGGATTTTTCAATGGTCTTAAGCTCAGATGGTCTTCTCCATAGAATGATGGAAATTTACATACTGTATACCACATATTACTTAAATAATTAATTTGCTAAATAACAGCTATAGGGAATTAATTGCATTTAAATTTTTTTTTCTACAAAGTAAGGTTATCATAAGTCTAACCTTAAACATGCCTAAGTGAAAAGAGACTTTCACTCCTGCTACTATGTCTACAGGTATAACATTATAAATGAAATTAACATCCTCATGCACAAGCTCACTAACAATATTAACCCCTCCCACATATGGAGTTAACTGTGAAGTGTCATGGAATAGCCACACTGTATTTTTGAGGGGGGGGTTAGATTTTTCAGCAACTTATTCATACTTCTTTGAAAGCAACTATATTCTATGTAAAATTGATTACTTTTTCACATAAAACCAGATAAATGTGAAAAAAAATAAAAAATTATTTTAACAGGTTGTGCATTTTAGTTTACAATGCAATGAACTAAAGTTACTGTCAACAAGAAACCAAGTAAGCATAATAACTGTTGTATAAAATTAAAAAAACATTTTTACACTTAATCAATGAAATAAGAAAAAGGATATGAGTAATAGTAAAGGTGATAAACTGAAAAATGAAATTAATTAATTTTTCCAAAACTGTTCACTCTCATTTTAGTTTTTGTCATTACTCTTACACAGCTTTTTCACAATTTCATTATTCCATTGGTTAGTACATGTCTAGGTATGTTTTGGTAGTTTCAGAATCTTACTGGCATGTATGGTTTGGCTGTAAGCAATTTCAGAAAAGAAATAAATTCATTCCCATGTAGTATGCTGTTATACAATATACTGGAAGTATACAACAATATAATCTGTAGTATCATGATGATGCAATAAAACTATATTTTACAACAATCTTACCTTTTGCTTCGATGTTAGATACTTGAGATAGTTGCATGGGGTGTGGAAGGGTGGGCAGCAGGATGGTTTGGGGAGGAGTAGATGGTTTCACCTGTTGCAAATGCTGTGCAGCACTTGGCCCTGGTTGAAAAGAGGCAGCAGGGGGGAAAATCATTTTGCAGGTTGCTGCTTGTCTACCCTGCAATATCCCTATGGCCCTAGGCTGAGCAACCAGAGACCCAAAAACTGGACTTGAGCAAACAGTCATTGCCGTCAGATTCAGGGCCAACAATTTCATACTTAGAGCTTGATTCAAACATTGTTATAGCACTGTCAAGTTTGTCATCATCTAAAGCAATGACCAGATGTTGGTCATATATATGTATGCAGTGTGGCACTGTAAAGCAGTTGAACAAACAAGGTGTATTATAAGAGCCTAAATATCACGAAATATAACATCATGCACTTTTATAGCAATAATTTACATCACTCTTAAAGAGGGATGAGATGTTTATTATATGCACAGGAACATTCATTGCATGATGCAACGGCAGTTCACATTCAAAAGACAATTTCAAGTTTGCACAAGTGGAACATCATAAAATACATCAATAAACACTTTTCAGTCTCCCAGGTGAGTATTACAGCATAAAGGAGGGCAGAGTGTGTGAGGGGGACAAGAGAAATTTTCTAAATGCTAGGATAAAGCATCAACCAGCACTGCTGCTGGGAGATAACCAATGCACTTATGACACTTGCTACATAGGGTTGCCATATATCTCAATAAAGTTAAATAAACATGAGATAGCCTTCTAGGAATGGTGTATCAAAATTTCATTCATATATTGGAATTACTCAATTTTAAGCTAATTTTCTTCTTTTGAGTGATGCAAAAAATTGTATCAGATGCAATATTCATTGTCACTGCACAAGGTGTTGAATGTGCTTAGGCATCTTCAACACCATTTTTGGGGAAGTGAGACTTGCAAATTCAAGGAGGCTTAGCTGAGTATAGTTTCATCATTTAACAAAGTTTACAAAAAACAATGGGACTAGTCACTGCAAAGTTTGGTGATGGAGAAAACTGAAAACCTTATTATTTGGAATGATGGTCAAAACCAAAATAGAGTTCATTAAAGACACAAATTCCAAGAAAAAGCCATGAGCCTCTCAAAAGATGAAATGAAGAGGTTAAATCATCTGCCTAATTAAATTTTAAAACATGTCCTGGTTGGCTTAAACACATCAAGTGAAAGGTAATTTACATACATTGCATAGCACTGCCAAGATGATAGTGATGACAGGTGAAAATTTAAAGTATTGTCCTCCTTCAAACACTTAAGTATACAATAAACTAATCATAAATCCCACCTCCAATTATGAAGTCAGGGTTCATGAAAGAGTGATGCATGAGGTTCTAAAATGAGATACCTCTAAAAATATCCTCACCTGGCCCGCTCCTCTGTTCCTTCTTTTGAAAAATTAAAAATGAGAGGGGAGGATTTCCAGCCCCCTGCTCCCTCCCCTTTGAGTCGCCTTCTACAACATACAGGGAATACGTGGGAAGTATTCTTTCTCACCTATCCCCAGGGATAATATATATATATATATATATATATATATATATATATATATATATATATATATATATATATATATATATATATATCTGGGAGTGGATCTGGCAGCGGATGGAACCATGGAAGCGGAAGTGGATCATAGGGTGGGGGAGGGGGCGAAAATTCTGGGGGCCTTGAAGAATGTGTGGAAGTCGAGAACATTATCTCGGAAAGCAAAAATGGGTATGTTTGAAGGAATAGTGGTTCCAACAATGTTGTATGGTTGCGAGGCGTGGGCTATGGATAGAGTTGTGCGCAGGAGGATGGATGTACTGGAAATGAGATGTTTGAGGACAATGTGTGGTGTGAGGTGGTTTGATCGAGTGAGTAACGTAAGGGTAAGAGAGATGTGTGGAAATAAAAAGAGCGTGGTTGAGAGAGCAGAAGAGGGTGTTTTGAAGTGGTTTGGGCACATGGAGAGAATGAGTGAGGAAAGATTGACCAAGAGGATATATGTGTCGGAGGTGGAGGGAACGAGGAGAAGAGGGAGACCAAATTGGAGGTGGAAAGATGGAGTGAAAAAGATTTTGTGTGATCGGGGCCTGAACATGCAGGAGGGTGAAAGGAGGGCAAGGAATAGAGTGAATTGGAGCGATGTGGTATACCGGGGTTGACGTGCTGTCAGTGGATTGAATCAAAGCGTCTGGGGTAAACCATGGAAAGCTGTGTAGGTATGTATATTTGCGTGTGTGGACATATGTATATACATGTGTATGGGGGGGGTTGGGCCATTTCTTTCATCTGTTTCCTTGCGCTACCTCGCAAACGCAGGAGACAGCGACAAAGTATAAAAAAAAAAAAAAAAAAAATATACATATATATATATATATATATAGTGAGAGGACAAGAGCAAGGGAAGGAGTAGCAGTACTCCTGAAACAGGAGTTGTGGAAGTATGTGATAGAATGTAAGAAAGTAAATTCTCGATTAATATGGGTAAAACTGAAAGTTGATGGAGAGATATGGGTGATTATTGGTGCATATGCACCTGGGCATGAGAAGAAAGATCATGAGAGGCAAGTGTTTTGGGAGCAGCTGAATGAGTGTGTTAGTGGTTTTGATGCACGAGACCGGGTTATAGTGTTAGGTGATTTGAATGCAAAGGTGAGTAATGTGGCAGTTGAGGGAATAATTGGTATACATGGGGGGTTCAGTGTTGTAAATGGAAATGGTGAAGAGCTTGTAGATTTATGTGCTGAAAAAGGACTGATGATTGGGAATACCTGGTTTAAAAAGCGAGATATACATAAGTATACTTATGTAAGTAGGAGAGATGGCCAGAGAGCGTTATTGGATTACGTGTTAATTGACAGGCACGCGAAAGAGAGACTTTTGGATGTTAATGTGCTGAGAGGTGCAACTGGAGGGATGTCTGATCATTATCTTGTGGAGGCTAAGGTGAAGATTTGTATGGGTTTCCAGAAAAGAAGAGTGAATGTTGGGGTGAAGAGGGTGGTGAGAGTAAGTGAGCTTGGGAAGGAGACTTGTGTGAGGAAGTACCAGGAGAGACTGAGTACAGAATGGAAAAAGGCTGAGAACAATGGAAGTAAGGGGAGTGGGGGAGGAATGGGATGTATTTACGGAATCAGTGATGGATTGCGCAAAAGATGCTTGTGGCATGAGAAGAGTGGGAGGTGGGTTGATTAGAAAGGGTAGTGAGTGGTGGGATGAAGAAGTAAGAGTATTAGTGAAAGAGAAGAGAGAGGCATTTGGACGATTTTTGCAGGGAAAAAATGAAATTGAGTGGGAGATGTATAAAAGAAAGAGACAGGAGGTCAAGAGAAAGGTGCAAGAGGTGAAAAAGAGGGCAAATGAGAGTTGGGGTGAGAGAGTATCATTAAATTTTAGGGAGAATAAAAAGATGTTCTGGAAGGAGGTAAATAAAGTGCGTAAGACAAGGGAGCAAATGGGAACTTCAGTGAAGGGCGCAAATGGGGAGGTGATAACAAGTAGTGGTGATGTGAGAAGGAGATGGAGTGAGTATTTTGAAGGTTTGTTGAATGTGTTTGATGATAGAGTGGCAGATATAGGGTGTTTTGGTCGAGGTGGTGTGCAAAGTGAGAGGGTTAGGGAAAATGATTTGGTAAACAGAGAAGAGGTAGTAAAAGCTTTGCGGAAGATGAAAGCTGGCAAGGCAGCAGGTTTGGATGGTATTGCAGTGGAATTTATTAAAAAAGGGGGTGACTGTATTGTTGACTGGTGGGTAAGGTTATTTAATGTATGTATGACTCATGGTGAGGTGCCTGAGGATTGGCGGAATGCGTGCATAGTGCCATTGTACAAAGGCAAAGGGGATAAGAGTGAGTGCTCAATTTACAGAGGTATAAGTTTGTTGAGTATTCCTGGCAAATTATATGGGAGGGTATTGATTGAGAGGGTGAAGGCATGTATAGAGCATCAGATTGGGGAAGAGCAGTGTGGTTTCAGAAGTGGTAGAGGATGTGTGGATCAGGTGTTTGCTTTGAAGAATGTATGTGAGAAATACTTAGAAAAGCAAATGGATTTGTATGTAGCATTTATGGATCTGGAGAAGGCATATGATAGAGTTGATAGAGATGCTCTGTGGAAGGTATTAAGAATATATGGTGTGGGAGGCAAGTTGTTAGAAGCAGTGAAAAGTTTTTATCGAGGATGTAAGGCATGTGTATGTGTAGGAAGAGAGGAAAGTGATTGGTTCTCAGAGAATGTAGGTTTGCGGCAGGGGTGTGTGATGTCTCCATGGTTGTTTAATTTGTTTATGGATGGGGTTGTTAGGGAGGTGAATGCAAGAGTTTTGGAAAGAGGGGCAAGGATGAAGTCTGTTGGGGATGAGAGAGCTTGGGAAGTGAGTCAGTTGTTGTTCGCTGATGATACAGCGCTGGTGGCTGATTCATGTGAGAAACTGCAGAAGCTGGTGACTGAGTTTGGTAAAGTATGTGAAAGAAGAAAGTTAAGAGTAAATGTGAATAAGAGCAAGGTTATTAGGTACAGTAGGGTTGAGGGTCAAGTCAATTGGGAGGTGAGTTTGAATGGAGAAAAACTGGAGGAAGTGAAGTGTTTTAGATATCTGGGAGTGGATCTGGCAGCGGATGGAAACATGGAAGTGGAAGTGGATCATAGGGTGGGGGAGGGGGCGAAAATTCTGGGAGCCTTGAAGAATGTGTGGAAGTCGAGAACATTATCTCGGAAAGCAAAAATGGGTATGTTTGAAGGAATAGTCGTTCCAACAATGTTGTATGGTTGCGAGGCGTGGACTATGGATAGAGTTGTGCGCAGGAGGATGGATGTGCTGGAAATGAGATGTTTGAGGACAATGTGTGGTGTGAGGTGGTTTGATCGAGTAAGTAACGTAAGGGTAAGAGAGATGTGTGGAAATAAAAAGAGCGTGGTTGAGAGAGCAGAAGAGGGTGTTTTGAAATGGTTTGGTCACATGAAGAGAATGAGTGAGGAAAGATTGACCAAGAGGATATATGTGTCGGAGGTGGAGGGAACGAGGAGAAGTGGGAGACCAAATTGGAGGTGGAAAGATGGAGTGAAAAAGATTTTGTGTGATCGGGGCCTGAACATGCAGGAGGGTGAAAGGAGGGCAAGGAATAGAGTGAATTGGAGCGATGTGGTATACCGGGGTTGACGTGCTGTCAGTGGATTGAATCAAGGCATGTGAAGCGTCTGGGGTAAACCATGGAAAGCTGTGTAGGTATGTATATTTGCGTGTGTGGACGTATGTATATACATGTGTATGGGGGTGGGTTGGGCCATTTCTTTCGTCTGTTTCCTTGCGCTACCTCGCAAACGCGGGAGACAGCGACAAAGCAAAAAAAAAAAAAAAAAAATATATATATATCATTTATTTATTTACTTTGCTTTGTTGCTGTCTCCCACGTTAGCGAGGTAGTGCAAGGAAACAGACAAAAGAATGGCCCAAGCCACCCACATACACATGTATATACATACACGTCCACACACGCATATATACATACCTATACATCTCAATGTACACATATATATACACACAAAGACATATACATATATACACATGTATATAATTCATACTGTCTGCCTTTATTTATTCCCATTGCCACCCCGCCACACATGGAATAACAACCCCCTCCCCCCTCATGTGTGTGAGGTCGCACTATGAAAAGACAACAAAGGCCACATTTGTTCACACTCAGTCTCTAGCTGTCATGTAATAATGCACCGAAACCACAGCTCCCTTTCCCCATCCAGGCCCCACACAACTTTCCATGGTTTACCCCAGACGCTTCTCATGCCCTGGTTCTATCCATTGACAGCATGTCGACCCCGGTATACCACATCGATCCAATTCACTCTATTCCTTGCCCGCCTTTCACCCTCCTGCATGTTCAGGCCCCGATCACTCAAAAATCTTTTTCACTCCATCTTTCCACCTCCAATTTGGTCTCCCACTTCTCCTCATTCCCCCCACCTCTGACACATATATCCTCTTGGTCAATCTTTCCTCACTCATTCTCTCCATGTGACCAAACCACTTCAAAACACCCTCTTCTGCTCTCTCAACCACACTCTTTTTATTTCCACACATCTCTCTTACCCTTACATTACTTACTCGATCAAACCACCTCACACCACATACTGTCCTCAAACATCTCATTTCCAGCACATCCACCCTCCTGCACACAACTCTATCCATAGCCCACGCCTCGCAAGCATACAACATTGTTGATACCACTATTCCTTCAAACATACCCATTTTTGCTTTCCGAGATAATGTTCTCGACTTCCACACATTCTTCAACGCTCCCAGAATTTTCGCCCCCTTCCCCCACCATAGCTATGATTCACTTCTGCTTCCACGGTTCCATCCGCTGCCACATCCACTCCCAGATATCTAAAACACTTTACTTCCTCCAGTTTTTTCCATTCAAACTTACCTCACAATTGACTTGACCCTCAATCCTACTGTACCTAATAACCTTGCTCTTATTCACATTTACTCTTAACTTTCTACTTTCACACACTTTACCAAACTCAGTCACCAGCTTCTGCAGTTTCTCACCCTGAATCAGCCACCAGCGCTGTATCATCAGCGAACAACAACTGACTCACTTCCCAAGCTCTCTCATCCCTCTTTCCAAAACACTTGCATTCACCTCCCTAACAACCCCATCCATAAACAAATTAAACAACCATGGAGACATCACACACCCCTGCCGCAAACCTACATTCATTGAGAACCAATCACATTCCTCTCTTCCTACATGTACACATGCCTTGCATCTTCGATAAAAACTTTTCACTGCTTCTAACAACTTGCCTCCCACACCATACATTCTTAATACCTTCCACAGAGCATCTCTATCAACTCTATCATATGCCTTCTCCAGATCCATAAATGCTACATACAAATCCATTTGCTTTTCTAAGTATTTCTCACATACATTCTTCAAAGCAAACACCTGATCCACACATCCTCTACCACTTCTGAAACCACACTGCTCTTCCCCAATCTGATGCTCTGTACATGCCTTCACCCTCTCAATCAATACCCTCCCATATAATTTACCAGGAATACTCAACAAACTTATACCTCTGTAATTTGAGCACTCACTCTTATCCCCTTTGCCTTTGTACAATGGCACTATGCAAGCATTCCGCCAATCCTCAGGCACCTCACCATGAATCATACATACATTAAATAACCTTACCAACCAGTCAACAATACAGTCACCCCCCTTTTTTAATAAATTCCACTGCAATACCATCCAAACCTGCTGCCTTGCCAGCTTTCATCTTCCGTAAAGCTTTTACTACCTCTTCTCTATTTACCAAATCATTTTCCCTAACCCTCTCACTTTGCACACCACCTTGACCAAAAACACCCTATATCTGCCACTCTATCATCAAACACATTCAACAAACCTTCAAAATACTCACTCCATCTCCTTCTCACATCATCACTACTTGGTATCACCTCCCCATTAGCCCCCTTCACTGACGTTCCCATTTGCTCCCTTGTCTTACACATTTTATTTACCTCCTTCCAAAACATCTTTTTATTCTCCCTAAAATTTAATATATATGTATATATATATATATATATATATATATATATATATATATATATATATATATATATATATATATATATATATTTTTTTTTTTTTTTATACTTTGTCGCTGTCTCCCGCGTTTGCGAGGTAGCACAAGGAAACAGACGAAAGAAATGTCCCAACCAACCCCCATACACATGTATATACATACGTCCACACACGCAAATATACATACCTACACAGCTTTCCATGGTTTACCCCAGACGCTTCACATGCCCTGATTCAATCCACTGACAGCACGTCAACCCCGGTATACCACATCGATCCAATTCACTCTATTCCTTGCCCTCCTTTCACCCTCCTGCATGTTCAGGCCCCGATCACACAAAATCTTTTTCACTCCATCTTTCCACCTCCAATTTGGTCTCCCACTTCTCCTCATTCCCTCCACCTCCGACACATATATCCTCTTGGTCAATCTTTCCTCACTCATTCTCTCCATGTGACCAAACCATTTCAAAACACCCTCTTCTGCTCTCTCAACCACACTCTTTTTATTTCCACACATCTCTCTTACCCTTACGTTACTTACTCGATCAAACCACCTCACATCACATATTGTCCTCAAACATCTCATTTCCAGCACATCCACCCTCCTGCGCACAACTCTATCCATAGCCCACGCCTCACAACCATACAACATTGTTGGAACCACTATTCCTTCAAACATACCCATTTTTGCTTTCCGAGATAATGTTCTCAACTTCCACACATTCTTCAAGGCTCCCAGGATTTTTGCCCCCTCCCCCGCCCTATGATCCACTTCCGCTTCCATGGTTCCATCCGCTGCCAGATCCACTCCCAGATATCTAAAACACTTTACTTCCTCCAGTTTTTCTCCATTCAAACTTACCTCCCAATTGACTTGACCCTCAACCCTACTGTACCTAATAACCTTGCTCTTATTCACATTTACTCTTAACTTTCTTCTTTCACACACTTTACCAAATTCAGTCACCAGCTTCTGCAGTTTCTCACATGAATCAGCCACCAGCACTGTACCATCAGCGAACAACAACTGACTCACTTCCCAAGCTCTCTCATTCACAACAGACTTCATACTTGCCCCTCTTTCCAAAACTCTTGCATTCATCTCCCTAACAACCCCATCCATAAACAAATTAAACAACCATGGAGATATCACACACCCCTGCCGGAAACCTATATTCACTGAGAACCAATCACTTTCCTCTCTTCCTACACGTACACATGCCTTACATCCTCAATAAAAACTTTTCACTGCTTCTAAACAATTTTCCTCCCACACCATATATTCTTAATACCTTCCACAGAGCATCTCTATCAACTCTATCATATGCCTTCTCCAGATCCATAAATGCTACATACAAATCCATTTGCTTTTCTAAGTATTTCTCACATACATTCTTCAAAGCAAACACCTGATCCACACATCCTCTACCACTTCTGAAACCACACTGCTCTTCCCCAATCTGATGCTCTGTACATGCCTTCACCCTCTCAATCAATACCCTCCCATATAATTTTCCAGGAATACTCAACAAACTTATATCTCTGTAATTTGAGCACTCACTCTTATCCCCTTTGCCTTTGTACAATGGCACTATGCACGCATTCCGCCAATCCTCAGGCACCTCACCATGAGTCATACATACATTAAATAACCTTATCAACCAGTCAACAATACAGTCACCCCCCTTTTTTAATAAATTCCACTGCAATACCATCCAAACCTGCTGCCTTGCCGGCTTTCATCTTCCGCAAAGCTTTTACTACCTCTTCTCTGTTTACCAAATCATTTTCCCTAACCCTCTCACTTTGCACACCACCTCGGCCAAAACACCCTATATCTGCCACTCTATCATCAAACACATTCAACAAACCTTCAAAATACTCACTCCATCTCCTTCTCACATCACCACTACTTGTTATCACCTCCCCATTAGCGCCCTTCACTGAAGTTCCTATTTGCTCCCTTGTCTTACACACTTTATTTACCTCCTTCCAGAACATCTTTTTATTCTCCCTAAAATCTAATGATACTCTCTCACCCCAACTCTCATTTGCCCTCTTTTTCACCTCTTGCACCTTTCTCTTGACCTCCTGTCTCTTTCTTTTATACATCTCCCACTCAATTTCATTTTTTCCCTGCAAAAATCATCCAAATGCCTCTCTCTTCTCCTTCACTATTCATATTACTTCTTCATCCGACCACTCACTACCCTTTCTAATCAACCCAACTCCCACGCTTCTCATGCCACAAGCATCTTTTGCGCAATCCATCACTGATTCCCTAAATACATCCCATACACATATACACATATTTGTGAGGTAGCACAAGGAAACAGATGAAAGAAATGGCCCAACCCACCCCCATACACATGTATATACATACACGTCCACACACGCAAATATACATACCTATACATCTCAATGTATACATATATACACACACACAGACATATACATACATACACATGTAAATAATTCATGGTCTGCCTTTATTCATTCCCATCGCCACCTCGCCACACATGAAATAACACCCCCCCCCATGTGTGCGAGGTAGCGCCAGGAAAAGACAACAAAGGCCACATTCGTTCACACTCAGTCTCTAGCTGCCATGTAATAATGCACCGAAACCACAGCTCCCTTTCCACATCCAGGCCCCACAGAACTTTCCATGGTTTACCCCAGACGCTTCACATGCCCTGGTTCAATCCACTGACAGCACGTTGACCCCAGTATACCACATCGTTCCAATTCACTCTATTCACTCCATTAATGAGATGGCCTCGATTAGGGCCTCAGTTGCCTACAGTGTCTCAACTAACACATAAAGAATAAAGACATTTTTTCTCAACTATTTTCCACATATAGGATTCTGGTGACAGGTGATGGACGATGTCGACTCCTATGTCCTACTCTCACACAGAATCTGAATCTTATTACCTGCTAAGTACAGTCCACAAAAAACCTCCTCATATATTTCCAGAGCCAATGCCCTTTGTCATCTCTTCTTTGGCTTAGATAACCATCAGTAGAAATCTGACTCGGGAAATGACATGGTTCCTGAAGTATTCTAAGTCCATTTCTTTGGATCTATAGGGTCTTGATCTCCTAAAGAAGGCAAGGAACTGAGGAGGTGCTGCAGGAAGAAGTCACCTAATAGTGTGTTCTGAGCACTCAATGCATCTAAAAATCTAATGTATTTTCATGCTTCCAGGCAAGAATTCAGGCTTTCTCCTCCTTAGAAACATAAGAGCCAATAATCTTGAGGCACATGTGGAATAAATACAGAACCCAGACATGAAATTCCCAAAATAAAGAGGCAGCCAGGAAGAGTAAAGAAAGAACATTGTTCCTTAAAGTTCCCTCTGGCAGATTGCTGATGTTCACATTGTTAGAAACACTAGTCTCAGCTACCAGATGTACAGTGATTTCACCTTGACTGCATCATCAGTTTGTACCCACAATAAACTTTAGCTATGTATCACCTTTGAGAATGTATGTGGGGGGAAAATGCTAACTGCATTTACTGTAATAATCACACTGTGACCATCTTTTGCTTTGTTCTATTCTTATTAATTGAATTTCATCAACCTTGTTTCAGATCAACTTTGGAGTCTGTTTAAGTCCCCTTATGAGCTCATGCAAGCTTCCTCATTTTTCACTTCTCCCATGACCTTTGCATTATCTGCAAACTTGTTCAGGCAGGATTCCATACCTTCAGGCAAGTCATTAAAACAGCTCAAGAGTAATGGTCCCAGAACAAACCCTGGGACACTCAACTGTTTAACTTAACCCATCAGGAAAACACTTTTAACCTGTGTCCTTTGTTCTCTCCCACAGAGGTAATATCTTATCCATTGTAGGAGTTTCCTCATTATTTCTGCCTGCTGATCCAGTTTCTTAATCAGCCTCCAATGCAGTACAGTGTTAAATACTTTCTAACAGTCTAGATACAGGCAATCAACTAGCCTTGCCTTTTGTTCAGGACTGAGCTCACTCTCTCATAGAACTCTAAGTGGTTAGTTACACATGACCTTCTTTCCCTAAAACCTTGATGTTTCTCACTATGGAAGTTTTTCCTCCATAGAGTCATCCATCTACTTTCTAATAATCTTTCCCAGAACCTTACATACCACACACATCACATTGCAACACGACCTTCCTTCCTCTATCTCAAGCTCGAGTTATCCAAGTCTCTACTCGTTCATTCTAAATTTCACAGAACCTCTCACCACAAAGCTCTGGTTCCTGACTACTGAAATACATTTCCCAATCTATGTTATCATAGAAATTATTGAGGTTTGTTTAGTTTCTGCAATTATACCTCCTCTTTTATGTTCTGTCTAACCTATGCTCTTTTAATATCCTCTTTTACTACATATTCAGGCTTAAGCATTACATGATTAGTTCTTCCATCTGATGTATCATATATAATGTTCTCAATATCCATGCTAGTATGTGTGAAGATTAAGATCTAGCTAGCAATGATGGTCCCTCTCATCCTTGGATGCTTTGAGCCATGTTAGCAGAGGAAACTTTCCTGAATACACTCTACAAACTTCTAGTGGTGAGTATTTGAGTGTTTTTGTATTTCAAAGAAGTAAGATAAAAGTATGGAAATAGAAGGAAATCAAGGTATGAGCTCTCGGCAGTCTGCTTATGCCTGTGAAGAGGCCTCATGGATAAAGGCACAGATGAAGGGTAAATTGCACATTAGCAGTTGGAAAATTTTGTCTATCCCGATCAAACTAAACCATATGTTGTCTGAGTTACTCTGATACTGGTAGTAATGAATTGTATGTACCTCCTGTATGTAAGCTTTGATGACAAAAGTGATGCATTTAGTGAAAATGGAGAGTTCAAGTTTTTCAAGGTACTAGACAAAAATAGATGAAAAGTATATGGCAAGGCAGCAACCCCCTTCCCTGCACCATCACCGTCACACAATCATCATCATTGGAGAGTTTCCTCACACCTCCATCATAAAGAATAATTTGGAGCAACAACCGGCATCATTGGGGTAAGTGTGAGTTTTATGGGCATGATTTATTTGAAGTGTAAAGATAGACATTAAGACACACAGAAAACATGAAATGACAGTCAACAAGGACAGGAAAATATATGTAGTGCATTCACTGTTTACAGAGTAAAGCTATATCACTTGCCTTTGCAAATTCGGATAAAGAATCTATAAATATTGTAAATGGAAAACAATGATTACAAACACAGTGAGAAATATGTGAGTAATGTAAAAGCAATCCTATAAATGTGAAAACAAAGTGACAACAAATCACTGAAAAACTCTTACTGCATGTGCAGACATCACCTGAAGGTGAGGGGTCTGCTCTCCCTCTACGCCAGTGGTGTGCTAGCAGGATAGGTCATGCAAGTCAAAGGAGCCTTAGTGACACATTCTGCATCATCAGTCTTTGACAAGGTTAACCTTCCAAAAATCTTTTGTCCACTGCACACTCATCAGGAGCATGTGTTTTGCATACATTATTTCTGTATATGTCTATCAAATGTTCTGTATAGTATATATGTTCTTATATCAAGAAAATCCTGGGGATAGGGGAGAAAGAATACTTCCCACATATTCCCTGCGTGTCGCAGAAGGTGACTAAAAGGGGAAGGAGTGGGTGGCTGGAAATCCTCCCCTCTTGTTTTTTTTTAATTTTCCAAAAGAAGGAACAGAGAAGGGGGCAAGGTGAGGATATTCCCTCTAAGGCCCAGTCCTCTGTTCTTAACGCTACCTTGCTAACACGGGAAATGGCGAATAGTTTGAAAAAAAAAAAAAATCAAGCAAATAACATAAGAACTTGCATTAGGCATATAAACATCTGAAATCATGATGTACTTAGACCAATGTCTAAGGCCCACATCTCTAAAATCCATGAAAATTCAAAATGTAAATATCACTTGGTCCAGCGATCATGAATCTTTCATACTTAACATGCAGTAGGTTGAAGACTCATGGGCCTCTGATTTTTATGCTAGTTCATTTAAGTGTTTCCTTAAGGATCTCTGCTCTTCAGTAGATTAATCCTTTTCAATCAAATAAATCTCTCATCATAACAGGAAATTACCTTCGTAAAAGGGTTCAGGACTAGACCTTTTTGTATTTGCCATCTATACATTATAAGATTAATAAATTATCATCATATTAAATGTTTTTTAATCAACTGCACCCAAAGCCTGAAAACAAATACTAAGAATATAAGTGGTGGTGATGTGAGAAGGAGATGGAGTGAGTATTTTGAAGGTTTGTTGAATGTGTTTGATGATAGAGTGGCAGATATAGGGTGTTTTGGTCGAGGTGGTGTGCAAAGTGCGAGGGTTAGGGAAAATGATTTGGTAAACAGAGAAGAGGTAGTAAAACCTTTGTGGAAGATGAAAGCCGGCAAGGCAGCAGGTTTGGATGGTATTGCAGTGGAATTTATTAAAAAAGGGGGTGACTGTATTGTTGACTGGTTGGTAAGGTTATTTAATGTATGTATGACTCATATTACAGAGGTATAAGTTTGTTGAGTATTCCTGGCAAATCATATGGGAGGGTATTGATTGAGAGGGTGAAGGCATGTACAGAGCATCAGATTGGGGAAGAGCAGTGTGGTTTCAGAAGAGGTAGAGGATGTGTGGATCAGGTGTTTGCTTTGAAGAATGTATGTGAGAAATACTTAGAAAAGCAAATGGATTTGTATGTAGCATTTATGGATCTGGAGAAGGCATATGATAGAGTTGATAGAGATGCTCTGTGGAAGGTATTAAGAATATATGGTGTGGGAGGCAAGTTGTTAGAAGCAGTGAAAAGTTTTTATCGAGGATGTAAGGCATGTGTACGTGTAGGAAGAGAGGAAAGTGATTGGTTCTCAGTGAATGTAGGTTTGCGGCAGGGGTGTGTGATGTCTCCATGGTTGTTTAATTTGTTTATGGATGGGGTTGTTAGGGAGGTGAATGCAAGAGTTTTGGAAAGAGGGGCAAGTATGAAGTCTGTTGGGGATGAGAGAGCTTGGGAAGTGAGTCAGTTGTTGTTCGCTGATGATACAGCGCTGGTGGCTGATTCATGTGAGAAACTGCACAAGCTGGTGACTGAGTTTGGTAAAGTATGTGAAAGAAGAAAGTTAAGAGTAAATGTGAATAAGAGCAAGGTTATTAGGTACAGTAGGGTTGAGGGTCAATTCAATTGGGAGGTGAGTTTGAATGGAGAAAAACTGGAGGAAGTGAAGTGTTTTAGATATCTGGGAGTGGATCTGGCAGCGGATGGAATCATGGAAGGGGAAGTGGATCATAGGGGGGGGGAGGGGGCGAAAATCCTGGGAGCCTTGAAGAATGTGTGGAAGTCGAGAACATTATCTCGGAAAGCAAAAATAGGTATGTTTGAAGGAATAGTCATTCCAACAATGTCGTATGGTTGCGAGGCGTGGACTATGGATAGAGTTGTGCGCAGGAGGATGGATGTGCTGGAAATGAGATGTTTGAGGACAATGTGTGGTGTGAGGTGGTTTGATCGAGTAAGTAACGTAAGGGTAAGAGAGATGTGTGGAAATAAAAAGAGCGTGGTTGAGAGAGCAGAAGAGGGTGTTTTGAAATGGTTTGGGCACATGGAGAGAATGAGTGAGGAAAGATTGACCAAGAGGATATATGTGTCGGAGGTGGAGGGAACGAGGAGAAGAGGGAGACCAAATTGGAGGTGGAAAGATGGAGTGAAAAAGATTTTGTGTGATCGGGGCCTGAACATGCAGGAGGGTGAAAGGAGGGCAAGGAATAGAGTGAATTGGAGCGATGTGGTATACCGGGGTTGACGTGCTGTCAGTGGATTGAATCAAGGCATGTGAAGCGTCTGGGGTAAACCATGGAAAGCTGTGTAGGTATGTATATTTGCGTGTGTGGACGTATGTATATACATGTGTATGGGGGTGGGTTGGGCCATTTCTTTCGTCTGTTTCCTTGCGCTACCTCGCAAACGCGGGAGACAGCGGCCTGAACATGCAGAAGGGTGAAAGGCGGGCAAGGAATAGAGTGAATTGGATCGATGTGGTATACCGGAGTTGACGTGCTATCAGTGGATTGAATGCCAAACATTCTTCAAGGCTCCCAGGATTTTCGCCCCCTCCCCCACCCTATGATTCACTTCCGCTTCCATGGTTCCATCCGCTGCCAGATCCACTCCCAGATATCTAAAACACTTTACTTCCTCCAGTTTTTCTCCATTCAAACTTACCTCCCAATTGACTTGACCCTCAACCCTATTGTACCTAATAACCTTGCTCTTATTCACATTTACCCTTAACTTTCTTCTTTCACATGCTTTACCAAACTCAGTCACCAGCTTCTGCAGTTTCTCACAAGAATCAGCCACCAGCGCTGTATCATCAGCAAACAACAACTGACTCACTTCCGAAGCTCTCTCATTCACAACAGACTTCACACTTGCCCCTCTTTCCAAAACTCTTGTATTCACCTCCCTAACAACCCCATCCATAAACAAATTAAACAACCATGGAGACATCACACACCCCTGCCGGAAACCTACATTCACTGAGAACCAATCACATTCCTCTCTTCCTACACGTACACATGCCTTACATCCTTAATAAAAACTTTTCACTGCTTCTAACAACTTGCCTCACACACCATATATTCTTAATAGCATCTCTATCAACTCTATCATATGCCTTCTCCAGATCCATAAATGCTACATACAAATCCATTTGCTTTTCTAAGTATTTCTGACATACATTCTTCAAAGCAAACACCTGATCCACACATCCTCTACCACTTCTGAAACCACACGGCTCTTCCCCAATCTGATGCGCTGTACATGCCTTCACCCTCTCAATCAATACCCTCCCATATAATTTACTAGGAATACTCAACAACTTATACCTCAGTAATTTGAGCACTCACTCTTATCCCCTTTGCCTTTGTACAATGGCACTATGCACGCATTCCGCCAATCCTCAGGCACCTCACCATGAGTCATACATACATTAAATAACCTTATCAACCAGTCAACAATACAGTCACCCCCTTTTTTAATAGATTCCACTGCAATACCATCCAAACCTGCTGCCTTGCCAGCTTTCATCTTCCGCAAAGCTTTTACTACCTCTTCTCTGTTTACCAAATCATTTTCCCTAACCCTCTCACTTTGCACACCACCTCGACCAAAACACCCTATATCTGCCACTCTATCATCAAACACATTCAACAAACCTTCAAAATACTCACTCCATCTCCTTCTCACATCACCACTACTTGTTATCACCTCCCCATTAGCCCCCTTCACTGAAGTTCCCATTTGTTCCCTTGTCTTACGCACTTTATTTACCTCCTTCCAGAACATCTTTTTATTCTTTCTAAAATTTAATGATACTCTCTCACCCCAACTCTCATTTGCCCTCTTTTTCACCTCTTGCACCTTTCTCTTGACCTCCTGTCTCTTTCTTTTATACATCTCCCACTCAATTGCATTTTTTCCCCGCAAAAATCGTCCAAATGCCTCTCTCTTCTCTTTTATTAATAATCTTACTTCTTCATCCCACCACTCACTACCCTTTCTAATCAACCCACCTCCCATGCTTATCATGCCACAAGCATCTTTTGCGCAATCCATCACTGATTCCCTAAATACATCCCATTCCTCCCCCACTCCCCTTATTTCCATTGTTCTCACCTTTTTCCATTTTGTACTCAGTCTCTCCTGGTACTTCCTCACACAAGTCTCCTTCCCAAGCTCACTTACTCTCACCACCCTCTTCACCCCAACATTCACTCTTCTTTTCTGAAAAAGCATACAAATCTTCACCTTAGCCTCCACAAGATAATGATCAGACATCCCTCCAGTTGCACCTCTCAGCACATTAACATCCAAAAGTCTCTCTTTCGCGCGCCTGTCAATTAACACGTAATCCAATAACGCTCTCTGGCCATCTCTCCTACTTACATACGTATACTTATGTATATCTCGCTTTTTAAACCAGGTATTCCCAATCACCAGTCCTTTTTCAGCACATAAGTCTACAAGCTCTTCACCATTTCCATTTACAACACTGAACACTCCATGTATACCAATTATTCCCTCAACTGCCACATTACTCACCTTTCCATTCAAATCATCCATCACTATAACTCGGTCTTGTGCATCAAAACCACTAAAACACTCATTCAGCTGTTCCCAAAACACTTGCCTCTCATGATCTTTCTTCTCAAGCCCAGGTGCATATGCATCAATATTCACCCATCTCTCTCCATCACTTTTCAGTTTTACCCATATTAATCGAGAATTTACTTTCTTACATTCTATCACATACTATCCTGGGGATAGGGGAAAAAGAATACTTCCCATGCATTCCTCACGTGTCGTAGAAGGCAACTACAGTGGATGGGAGCGGGGGGCTGGAAACCCTCCCCTCCTTGTATTCTAACTTTCTAAAAGGGGAAACAGAAGAAGGAGTCACGCATGGAGTGCTCATCCTCCTCGAAGGCTCAGATTGGGGTGTCTAAATGTGTGTGGATGTAACCAAGATGAAGAAAAAGGAGAGATAGCTAGTATGTTTGAGGAAAGGAACCTGGATGTTTTGGCTCTGAGTGAAACGAAGCTCAAGGGTAAAGGGGAAGACTGGTTTGGGAATGTCTTGCGAGTAAAGTCAGGGGTTAGTGAGAGGACAATAAATAAGGGAAGGAGTAGCACTACTCCTGAAACAGGAGTGGTGGGAGTATGTGATAGAGTGTAAGAAAGTAAACTCTCGATTGATATGGGAAAAACTGAAAGTTGATGGAGAGAGATGGGTGATTATTGTTGCATATGCACCTGGGCATGAGAAGTTTTGATGCACAAGACTGGGTTATAGTGATGGGTGATTTGAATGCAAAGGTGAGTAATGTGGCAGTTGAGGGGATAACTGAAGTACATGGGGTGTTCAGTGTTGTAAATGGAAATGGTGAAGAGCTTGTAGTTTTATGTGCTGAAAAAGGACTGGTGATTGGGAATACCTGGTTTAAAAAGAGAGATATACATAAGTATACGTATGTAAGTAGGAGAGATGGCCAGAGAGCATTATTGGATTATGTGTTCATTGATAGGCGTGGAAAGAGAGACTTTTGGATGTTAATGTGCTGAGAGGTGCAACTGGAGGGATGTCTGATCATCATCTTGTGGAGGCGAAGGTGATGATTTGTAGAGGTTTTCAGAAAAGAAGAGAGAATATTGGGGGGAAGAGAGTGGTGAGGGTAAGTGAGCTTGGGAAGGAGACTTGTATGAGGAAGTACCAGGAGAGACTGAGTACAAAAGGGAAAAAGGTGAGAACTAAGGACGTAAGGGGAGTGGGTGAGGAATGGGATGTATTTAGGGAAGCAGTGATGGCTTGTGCAAAAGATGCTTGTGGCATGAGAAGCGTGTGAGGTGGGCAGATTAGAAAGGATAGTGAGTGGTGGGATGAAGAAGTAAGATTATTAGTGAAAGAGAAGAGAGACGCATTTGGACAATTTTTGCAGGGAAATAATGCAGATGACTCTGAAATGTATAAAAGAAAGAGGCAAGAGGTCAAGAGAAAGGTGCAAGGGGTGAAAAAGAGGGCAAATGAGAGTTGGGGTGAGAGAGTATCATTAAATTTTAGGGAGAATAAAAAGATGTTTTGGAAGGAGGTAAATAAAGTGCGTAAGACGAGGGAACAAATGGGAACTTCAGTGAAGGATTCTAATGGGGAGGTGATAACAAGTAGTGGTGATGTGAGAAGGAGATGGAGTGAGTATTTTGAGGGTTTGTTGAATGTGTTTGATGATAGAGTGGCAGATACAGGGTGTTTTGGTCGAGGTGGTGTGCAAAGTGAGAGGGTTACGAAAAATGATTTGGTAAACAGAGAAGAGGTAGTAAAAGAGTCTTTGCGGAAGATGAAAGCTGGCAAGGCAGCAGGTTTGGATGGTATTGCAGTGGAATTTATTACAAAAGGGGGTGACTGTATTGTTGACTGGTTGGTAAGGTTATTTAATGTATGTATGACTCATGGTGAGGTGCCTGAGGATTGGTGGAATGCATGCATAGTGCCACTGTACAAAGGCAAAGGGGATAAAAGTGAGTGCTCAAATCACAGAGGTATAAGTTTGTTGAGTATTCCTGGGAAATTATATGGGAGGGTATTGATTGAGATGGCGAAGGCATATACAGAGCATCAGATTGGGGAAGAGCAGTGTGGTTTCAGAAGTGGTAGAGGATGTGTGGATCAGGTGTTTGCTTTGAAGAATGTATGTGAGAAATACTCAGAAAAGCAAATGGATTTGTATGTAGCATTTATGAATCTGGAGAAGGCATATGATAGAGTTGATGGAGATGCTCTGTGGAAGGTATTAAGAATATATGGTGTGGGAGGCAAGTTATTAGAGGCAATGAAAAGTTTTTATCAAGGATGTAAGGCATGTGTACGTGTAGGAAGAGAGGAAAGTGATTGGTTCTCAGTGAATGTAGGTTTGCGGCAGGGGTGTGTGATGTCTCCATGGTTGTTTAATTTGTTTATGGATGGGGTTGTTAGGGAGGTGAATGCAAGAGTTTTGGAAACAGGGGCAAGTATGAAGTCTGTTGTGGATGAGAGAGCTTGGGAAGTGAGTCAGTTGTTTGCTGATGATACAGCACTGGTGGCTGATTCATGTGAGAAACTGCAGAAGCTGGTGACTGAGTTTGGTAAAATGTGTGAAAGAAGAAAGCTGAGAGTAAATGTGAATAAGAGCAAGGTTATTAGGTACAGTAGGGTTGAGGGTCAAGTCAATTGGGAGGTAAGTTTGAATGGAGAAAAACGGAAGTGGAGTGTTTTAGATATCTGGGAGTGGATTTGGCAGCGGATGGAACTATGGAAGCGGAAGTGAATCATACAAAGAGGGAGGGGGCAAAAATTCTGAGAGCATTGAAGAATGTGTGGAAGTCGAGAACATTATCTTGGAAAGCAAAAATGGGTATGTTTCAAGGAACAGTGGTTCCAACAATGTTATATGGTTGCGAGGTGTGGGCTATGGATAGAGTTGTGCACAGGAGGGTGGATGTGCTGGAAATGAGATGTTTGAGGACAATATGTGGTGTGAGGTGGTTTGATCGAGGAAGTAATAATAGGGTAAGAGAGGTGTGGAAATAAAAAGAGTGTGGTTGAGAGAGCAGTAGAGGGTGTTTTGAAATGGTTTGGTCACATGGAGAGATTGAGTGAGGAAAGATTGTCGAAGAGGATATATGTGTCAGAGGTGGAGGGAACGAGAAGTGGGAGACCAAATTGGAGGTGGAAAGATGGAGTGAAAAAGATTTTGAGTGATTGGAGCCTGAACATGCAGGAGGGTGAAAGGCGTGCAAGGAATAGAGTGAATTGGATCGATGTGGTATACCAGGGTTGACGTAATGTCAATGGATTGAACCAGGGCATGTGAAGTGTCTGGGGTAAACCATGGAAAGTTCTGTGGGGCCTGGATGTGGAAAGGGAGCTGTGGTTTTGGTGCATTATTACATGACAGCTAGAGACTGAGTGTGAAAGAATGTGGCCTTTGTTGTCTTTTCCTAGCACTACCTTGCACAGATGAGGGGGAGGGGGTTGTTATTTCAATTGTGGCAGGGCGGCGATGGGAATGAATAAAGGCAGACAGTATGAATTATGTACATGTATATATATGTGTGGTGTGAGGTGGTTTGATCGAGTGAGTAATGTAAGGGTAAGAGAGATGTGTGGAAATAAAAAGAGCGTGGTTGAGAGAGCAGAAGAGGGTGTTTTGAAGTGGTTTGGGCACATGGAGAGGATGAGTGAGGAAAGATTGACCAAGAGGATATATGTGTCGGAGGTGGAGGGAACAAGGAGAAGAGGGAGACCAAATTGGAGGTGGAAAGATGGAGTGAAAAAGATTTTGTGTGATCGGGGCCTGAACATGCAGGAGGGTGAAAGGAGGGCAAGGAATAGAGTGAATTGGAGCGATGTGGTATACCGGGGTTGACGTGCTATCAGTGGATTGAAGCAAGGCATGTGAAGCGTCTGGGGTAAACCATGGAAAGCTGTGTAGGTATGTATATTTGCGTGTGTGGACGTATGTATATACAGGTGTATGGGGGGGGTTGGGCCATTTCTTTCGTCTGTTTCCTTGCGCTACCTCGCAAACGCGGGAGACAGCGACAAAGTATAATAAAAAAAAATAATAAAAAAATATATATGTATATGTCTGTGTGTATATATATATGTATATGTTGAGATGTATAGGTATGTATATTTGCGTGTGTGGACGTGTATGTATATACATGTGTAAGTGGGTGGGTTGGTACATTCTTTCGTCTGTTTCCTTGCGCTACCTCGCTAACTCGGGAGACAGTGACAAAGCAAAATAAATAAATAAATGGCAATTAAGCATAAAAAATAAATGAATATAACTTGATGGCCACTTTTCGCATCGGCGAGGTTGCACCGGGAAACGGAGGAAGAATGGCGCATCCACTCATATGTACATATGTATATACATAAAAACCCATACACGCACATATACATACACATACATACACATACACAGACTTATACACATGTACATATACTTGCTTGCCTTCATCCATTCCCGGTGCTACCCCACCCCACAGGAAGCAGCGTCACACACACACATATATATATATATATATATATATATATATATATATATATATATATATATATATATATATTTTTTTTTTTTTTTTTTTTTTTTTTTTTTATACTTTGTCGCTGTCTCCCGCGTTTGCGAGGTAGCGCAAGGAAACAGACGAAAGAAATGGCCCAACCCCCCCCCCCACATACACATGTACATACACACGTCCACACACGCAAATATACATACCTACACAGCTTTCCATGGTTTACCCCAGACGCTTCACATGCCTTGATTCAATCCACTGACAGCACGTCAACCCCTGTATACCACATGACTCCAATTCACTCTATTCCTTGCCCTCCTTTCACCCTCCTGCATGTTCAGGCCCCGATCACACAAAATCTTTTTCACTCCATCTTTCCACCTCCAATTTGGTCTCCCTCTTCTCCTCGTTCCCTCCACCTCCGACACATATATCCTCTTGGTCAATCTCTCCTCACTCATTCTCTCCATGTGCCCAAACCATTTCAAAACACCCTCTTCTGCTCTCTCAACCACGCTCTTTTTATTTCCACACATCTCTCTTACCCTTACGTTACTTACTCGATCAAACCACTTCACACCACACATTGTCCTCAAACATCTCATTTCCAGCACATCCATCCTCCTGCGCACATCTCTATCCATAGCCCACGCCTCGCAACCATACAACATTGTTGGAACCACTATTCCCTCAAACATACCCATTTTCGCTTTCCGAGATAATGTTCTCGACTTCCACACATTTTTCAAGGCTCCCAAAATTTTCGCCCCCTCCCCCACCCTATGATCCACTTCCGCTTCCATGGTTCCATCCGCTGACAGATCCACTCCCAGATATCTAAAACACTTCACTTCCTCCAGTTTTTCTCCATTCAAACTCACCTCCCAATTGACTTGACCCTCACCCCTACTGTACCTAATAACCTTGCTCTTATTCACATTTACTCTCAACTTTCTTCTTCCACACACTTTACCAAACTCAGTCACCAGTTTCTGCAGTTTCTCACATGAATCAGCCACCAGCGCTGTATCATCAGCGAACAACAACTGACTCACTTCCCAAGCTCTCTCATCCCCAACAGACTTCATACTTGCCCCTCTTTCCAGGACTCTTGCATTTACCTCCCTTACAACCCCATCCATAAACAAATTAAACAACCATGGAGACATCACACACCCCTGCCGCAAACCTACATTCACTGAGAACCAATCACTTTCCTCTCTTCCTACACGTACACATATATATATATACGTACAAATAAACAGACAGACTTTTGTAAAATAGGAAGTGTTAACAAGTATGTCTTCACACACATACAGATATAAGGAAAAGGTGAGTTCTGAAGAATGAAAAAATGTTTCTGTGGGGTGGTGGTGTCCTGGAAGCGGTGAAATATTTTCTAAGATTGCTGGGAGTCAGAAACCTCTAACCCCACTTTCTGGTGGGGTAATACACCTCTAAAACCTCATAAACTAGCTTCTAGCACAGATAGAAACAATCTATGAAGGGGTTTCACTCCTGTTAAAACTTTTGGAAACTGAAAATTCATAAATCGAAGCACATTTTCCCACAGAGGTCAATTATGAAAGATGAGTGAAATACAAACCTCAAAAAAATTCCATATATATTTTTTATGTATACAGTGATTATAAGCCAGTAATATGGCATGATAAATATCTTACTGTGAATGAGTTCATTGTGCTTTAGACTGTCTGCAAGTTGACAATCTTGCCACTCATGAATCCAGGCACATGGGCACTGTCTGCACCTGCGCAGTGAACATCTTGTTAGTTTTGATGATAAACTGATATAGCCTAGTACTATCATGGAAGTATGTTTCATTCAACCTTTGGCATGACTCCCACTCATAAAATAATGTAACTTAGGCATGAGAGAAAGTCAATGGAAAGATGGTGAGAAATGGTGAGAAAAGTTTCCTATTGAAGCATGACGAGACTTGCCCTATTTAAAATTTCCACAAAATAGTACGTAATCTTGAAAATTCTTTACTGAAATAATATTCTTAATAAATTCAATAATCACAACACCATTTCTCCCATGTGGTGAAGTAAAGATTAGGAGTGGAGTGCCTTGTTCAGTGTTTGTTTAGGGATGACTTGTATACCAAAATATCTACAGAAACTACCTTCATAATTCTATCATTGTACTTAATGAGGCATTGCATGTTGCCCCTAAAATACAATTGTTTTCCATATTCTAAGTTATGTGGCAAAAGTGTCCGATCAAACTTGTTGTGCTTCATCAAAACAAAACCCCTAACATCCTGGTTGCTTATATGCAAGGTCTATTGCATGTGTTTCAGCCATCAGGAAAGTTCATCACAGATTTAACTTTAAATATTCGAGTTGCTCTAAACTTACCTAAATATATCATGGGTATCTGTATTATCTTCTGTTTCGCTTATGGTACACATTAACAATTATAAACAAGTACCACCTGCACTGCAACCTGACTAGTTCAAGTACAGGATCCCCTGAGATGTCTGAGTCAACACATAAGCATCTCTCAATGCTACTATAAAGTAATGAAAATAATGGATTTCTTTTTAACCAGGGTTGTCGTTTGTCAACTGATGTACGGAAACATTTTTTCAATAATCTTAAAAATCTGTAAACTATACTTAGTAAATCATGGTCTACTTGTAATTGCAGCCTTCAGCTTAGTTTGGGTCTTCCCCTGCCAATGAGCAATCTCACACACTGATGAAATCAATGGCCTAACAACTGACCTGTTGGTTGCACAGGGCATTTCTTAATTCTTGGCAAATGGTTAATTTCAGTTAAATAACAAGTTTCTCAAAAAAAATTAGGGAAGGTAGGGCCAGAAACAGCAATTCAGAAAATTGCTTGCAGGACACCACAACAGAGAAACAAATTTTCATTTTCTTCAAAGTGCACCTTTCTCTCCAGGGTCACTCTATCCCACAACCAAGAAATGCATACCAGTGTGTAAGGGGAAGGTTAGGGAAAATTCTTAACTGCTCATTATCTACAACGATGAGCTACTTCCTTCATAAATATGAAAAGTAATTTTTTTCTTTACACAACATCTTTATACCACATCTATGAAGAAAGTACCCCCATGAAATAGAATACTTTTTTCTGTTTGTATGGAAGGTTGACGTGTGGAAGGGAGAAGGCCCAAGCTGGCAACATATATCTCCATTATATATGAATGTGATGAACATAAACCTACCATTCAAGGCATCAATAAAACAGACACTATCACTAACAGTTCCAATGCCAAATTCATCAATGCAAAAGCAACACACAAACTATATGCCCTCAGAGCACTAACCAGCATCAGATTTGGACAAGAAAAAGCATCCTCTACACACAATTCATTTGCTTCACTCTAAATTATACCTCACTTGAATGGCTAATATATGCATATACATTTTTTCATTTTATTATACTCAATTGCCGTCTCCCGCATTAGCAAGGTAGCGCAAGGAAACAGATGAAACAATGGCCCAACCTACCCACATAAACATGCATATACATAAATGCCCACACACAAACATATACCTACTCAGTCTCTAGCTGTCATGTGTAATGCACCAAAACCACAGCTCCCTTTCCATATCCAGGCCCCACAAAACTTTCCATGGTTTACCCCAGACACTTCATATGCCCTGGTTCAATCCATTGACAGCACATTGACCCCAGTATACCACATCATTCCAATTCACTCTATTCCTCGCATGCATTTCACCCTCTTGTATGTTCAGGCCCCAATTGCTCAAAATCTTTTTCACTCCATCCTTCCACCTCCAATTTGGTCTCCAGCTTCTCATTCCCTCTACCTCTGACACATATATCTTCTTTGTCAATCTTTCCTCGCTCATTCTCTCCATGTGACCAAACCATTTCAAAACACCCTTTTCTGCTATCTCAACCACACTCTTTTTATTACCACACATCTCTCTTACCCTTTCATTACTTACTCAATTCAACCACCTCACACCACATATTGTCCTCAAACATTTCATTTCCAACACATCCACTCTCCTCTGCACAACCCTATCTACAGCCCATGCTTCACAACCATATGACATTGTTGGAACCACCATTCCTTCAAACATACCCATTTTTGCTCTTCAAGATAACATTCTCGCCTTCCACACATTCTTCAATGCTCCCAAAACCTTTGCCCCCTCCCACACCGTGACTCACTTCCGCTTCCATGGTTACATCCGCTGTTAAATCCATTCCCAGATATCTAAAACACTTCACTTCCTCCAGTTTGTCTCCATTCAAACTTACCTCCCAATTAACTTGTCTCTCAACCCTATTGAACCTAATAACCTTGCTCTTATTCACATTTACTCTCAGCTTTCTCCTTTCTCACACTTTACCAAACTCAGTCACCAGCTTCTGCAGTTTCTCACCCTAATCAGCCACCAGCACTATCATCAGTGAACAACAAATGACTCACTTCCCAAGCCTTCTCATCCAAAATAGACTGCATACTTGCCCCTCTCTCCAAAACCCTTGCATTCACCTCCCTAACAACCCCATCCATAAACAAATTAAACAACCATGGGGACATCACGCACCCCTGCTGCAAACCTACTCACTGGGAACTAATCACTTTCCTCTCTTTCTACTCTTATGCATACCTTACAGCCTTGGTAAAACTTTTCACAGCTTCTAACAACTTACTCCCAAACCATATACTCTTAAAACCTTCCACAAAGCATCTCTATCAACCCTATCATATATCTTCTCTAGATCCATAAATGCTACAGACAAATCCATCTGTTTTTCTAAGCATTTCTCACATACAAACTTCAAAGCAAACACCTGAGTCAGACATCCTCTACCACTTCTGAAACCACACTGCTCTTCCCCAGTCTGATGCTCTGTACATGCCTTTACCCTCTCAATCAATAACCTCCCATATAATTTCCCAGGAATACTCAGCAAACTTATGCCTCTGTAGTTTGAACACTCACCTTCATCCCCTTTGCCTCTGTACAAAGGCACCATGCATGCATTCCGCCAATCCTCAGGCACTTCACCATGGTCCATTCATATACTGAATATCCTCACCAGCCAATCAACAACACAGTCACCCCCCTTTTTTAATAAAGTCCACTGCAATATCATCCAAACCACCATCTTGCTAGATTTCATCTTCCGCAAAACTTTCACCACCTCTTCTCTCCTTACCCTCTCACTTCACACCTGAGGATAAGAAGACTGTACAAGGTAAGGATGAAATGAAGCTTTTCTGACTGCATAAAAATGACTGCATAAAAAATTTTGAGAATGACAGAAACATGGTTGTATTGGGTGATATAAATGCAAAAGTGGGATGTGATGAAATGGGTGAGATAGTTGGTAAATAGAAGTTTTCTTGTGGATATTTGTGCTGAGAGGACTTCATTCCTTGCAAACATCTTTTTTTAGCACAAGAAGATCCAGAGATACACATGGATGAGGAATGATGGAAGAGAAGAGCAAAAGGCTTTGACTGACTATGTGGTAGTGGATGAAAGATTGAGAGTGGCTGTGCTAAAAGCTAGAGTTGTGAGAAGATTCTTGGAGACTCTGACCATTTTACGGTTCCTGTGGGGATGAGGATTAGGGAGAAATGGAGGTATGGTGTAATGAAGAATGGAGAGGTAAGAGTGTTGGCAAGCAACAAGATGAAACAGAAATCATGAAGGGAGCAGTATGAAAGCTAAAACTGTACGGATTCAGTCATGTGTGAATGTGTTTAAAATGTTTAGAGTTGGATACAAGGTCATGAGATATAGGATAAAAAGGTCAATGCATGGTGGAGAGAAGAAATTAGGAATGCTGTGGAAGAGAAGAAAAATGCATATGGTAGATTGCTTGATAGGAATGTACCAGTGGAAGTTCAGCAAAGGAGAAGGGAAGAATGTGAGCAGAATGTTAGGAAGCTGATGGAGGAAAGCAAAGAAAGAGTACATGAAGATTTTGGAAGATAATCAAATGAAAAGTTATGAGATAATATGAAACTATACTGGAAGGATATGAAAAAGGAAAAAAAGGTGGATGTAAGAGTGGAAATGTTAAGGGGAGTTGCTGAATCAAAATGAGGGAGTGAAAGGAAGATGGAAATAGTATTTTAAAGAAATGATGAATGTGGGAGGAGAGGCAGCAGCTGATACATGCAACAGGATACAAGTGCAAGGGCTTATAGCAAATAGGAAGGTAAGAAAGGCAATAATGAGGCTGAAAGAAAAAACAAAAGGTACCAGAAGGGGATGGGATTATGGATGAAATGCTGAAGTATGGAGGAGAAAGTGTGATAAGAGTGGATGCATCTGATATGAAATTTAGCATGGAAACAGAACGCTGTGTATGAGGATTGGGTAAAAGCTATTACTGTTCCTTCATTCAAAGGAAAAGGTGCTGAGGATGTATGTAGCAACTGTAGGGGAATAAATCTGTTGAGTGTAACAGGAAAAGAGTATGCAATAATGTTAGTTGATAGAGTGATGGAAGTGAATGCATGCAGAATAAGTGAAGAGCAAGGGGGTTTTAGGAAAAGTAGGCTATGTGTAGATCAGATTTTTGTGGTAAAGATGACTGTGAAAAAATATTTAGCAAAAGGTAAGAGGTTGTATGCAGCTTTTATGGATCTGGAGAAAGCACATGACAGCATCAAGTAGAGTGCTTTATGGAATGTGTTAAGGATATATGGTGAAGGGGACAACCGTTGGTGTGAAAGCCTTCTGTAAAGGAGCAAATGTGTGTGTAAGAGTGGATGGAGAGTTGAGCTAAAGTGTTGGAATACATGTAGGGGTGAGGCAGGGCTGTGTGATGTCACGGTAGCTTTTTAATATATATGGATGGAGTGATAAGAGAGATGAAAGCAAAACTAGGGAAAAGGGATGCAGAGATGGAGTGTGGCAGAGATATGGTGGCTAGCTGCAAACCCATTTGTGGATGATACTGTCTTGTTTGCTGAGAGTGATGAGATGCAGAAGGAAGTGTTTTGTGATGTGTATAAGCGTAGGCAATTGGAGATAAATTCAAGCAAAAGTAAAGTAATGGTGTTCGAAAGGAAACAGAGTGAAAGTATACATTTTGTATAACCATACAGAGAGAAAAAAGTGTACTAAATTGTGCTTTGGATATGGAGTGAGAAAGACTAGAAGAAGTGAGAGAATTTAAGTATCTAGGAGCTGTCTTGGGTAAGTTTGGTGATATGGAGGGACAGATGAGGAAGAAAGCAGTACAGGGTCCCTTAATAGAATAATGAAGGGTAGAGGTGTAAGTATGGAAGTGAAGAGAGGATTAGGAGACAGCATAGCCCTCCCAACCCTGACCTATGCAGCTGAAACTTGGACAAGGAATGAGTCACAGAGGTCAAAAATCCAAACTGTGGAAATGAGCTACTTGAGAAGAGCATGTGGTGTGGCTAGATGGAATGAAGAAATAAATGAAGGGGTGTATGAGAGATGTAGTATGGCAGGGAATGCAAAGGGAATGAATTGTGGAGTGGTAGAATGAGTGAAATGTAATATTTTGAGGCGATTTGGGTATATGGGAAGCATGCAAGACTGGGAATTTACAAGGAGAGTATATGATAGTACAATTAAAGGGGTTGGTATGAGAGGAAGGTCACTTGTGACATGGGCAAATAGGGAGGAAGAATGATGGAGGGAGAAAAATGGTGGAAGAATGTGTCGAATGGTGGAAGAATGTGTTGAATGGTGTATGCAAGAGAGGCTTGTGAGGACAGGGATAAAAGGAGACTCTTTTGCCATGGTCACCCCTTGATGGGAGTTCCTGGAGGGAACAGGCATCAGAGATATAGATAGATAGGTAGATAGATAGAAGGGGGAACAATATGGAATGCTTAAATCAAAAAGCATAGTTCTGTTGAGTAAACCTGGTAAGATGTATGAGCGAGTGATGATTTAAAAGGTGGTGGCATGCACAGAACATCAGATTGGGAAGGAGCAATGTGGCTTCATGAATGGCAGAGGATGTGAGAAACAGATGGGGGTTTAAAGATTCAGCAGGAAATATTTGGAGAATGAGAGGGATTTTCATGTGGCATTTCTAACCCTACAAAAAGGACATGACGGGATGACAAAGGTGCCTTTTGGAAGGAGTTTGTACTAAATAGTGTGGTCAGTAAGACTCTAAGTGCATTGAGGAATTTATAGGAGGATGAACAGCTTCGTGTGATGGTGGACCTGCATCATGGGTGTGTGATGTTGAGAAGGCTATTAAATTTTTTCATGTATGGGGGAGGTAAGGAACTGAATGTGAGGGTCTTGAGGAAATGGGCAGATCTACAGTATGGTGGGGTAGGGGGCCTGGGAGAAGAATTAGATGTTGTTTCTATTAAAAAGACTCTGGTGGCAAACACCCAAAAGAAACTTCAGAAGCTGGTGCTAAGGCCTGCAAGAGTGTGCGAAAGGATAAAGTTAAAACTTACTGTGAATAAAAGTAAGGAAATAAGGTACAAAAGAGAGTTAAGACAAGATGACCCAAGTGTGATTTAGAATATAAAATGCCTTAGTTAGAGGCACTGCTGGAATAGGACAAACAGTGCTGGAATCATATTCAAGCACATCTTTAGATGATACTATAAACATGAGAAGCAAAAAATGACCAGGAGTGCATTTACCCAAAAACAGACTTGGACTAGCTCCTAATTTGGTAAGATACATAGTTGAAGTTCATCTTGACCATGCATCAAGAAGCAAAGAAGGGACATAAAAAAATGAGGCCTAGAAGTGACCATAATCTTGCAAGAAAGAAACTATGGGAACCTGTGTGTGATTTGGGGATCAACATGGTACCAGAATACTAAAATTAGGAAAATTGTTACAGTAGCACAATAACTTCTGGCTCAAATTACAATCACATTAAGTAAATGAAAAGGAATTTCATTAAACAATCTATAGCATGAATTAGACAAACCAGATTATCCATCTCAAGCTTGGTTAACCCATTTACACAAACATAAAGTTGGTGTAAAATGCCAAACAGAAGGTATCAAAGAAGGTATGACAACAGACAACTAACACAAGATGTCTCAGGCTAAAATTTTACTCATATCAAAAGGGAGAAGAGGGGAGATATAACTACAGCTTCTAAGTTTGTTTTTTTTTTTTTTACTGTGAACAGTTTTTAAGAAAGATCCAATAAAAGAGCAACAAAAGGTCACAGAGAGAAACTAAGCAAGAAACTGCTATAAAAGATTTGATAGAATACATTATATCAGTGCTCTGGAAGAATGGAAGCCAAGTGATGAGACTGTGAATGTATTTTACAAAACTTAAAATGTTGTAGAACAAAGAAAGCTTGAAATATGGGGTCCTTTAAGTGTTAAGCTCCTTCTCCATACAGAACAAATATGCAAATACATACACACACACACACACACACACACACACATACAAAGACATGTAAAGAAATAACATTTGTTTTTGTGGCCATTTGGACTTAAATATCAGTTTCTGGGAAGAACATAACCATATTTCTTTAAAAATTTAGATAGAATCACTAATGTAAGTAATGCTATGACTATGAGAATTATTAGCATTAATTTGTGTTTCCTAAAATTCCATGAAGAAAACATATAAGTGGAAGCAAAGCATTAAGGGGAATGTATTTTTTCTCTCATGTTGGCAAGGAAAGAAACACAAGAAAATAATGAATCATGAAAATTACAACTGATGAAAATGAGTTCTGAACTTGTGAAATGGTACTTTTTCCTCTATGAGAGTCAAGTGAGCATGTGAAATATGAACTGCTCACTGGCTTTCTCTATAGGAAGAGAGAGCTTCACACAGTTCAAAACCTTTCAACAGAAGTCAACAACAGAGCAATGGAAAAGAGGCTTGCTCAGAGGCCTTTTCTATTGGAAGAAGTAGCTTCCAATTAGTTTAAAACTCTGTCATGATTCAGCAAGTAAGCATGAAAAAGGAGGTTTCTTCACTGGTATAATATGGGAAGAAAAGTTCTAAACTTATTTTCCTTCCTAAGTGGGATCAGCCAAAGAGCAAGGAAACTGAGAAAGTCTTGCATAGTAGAAACAACCACAGGTAGGTATTTAAAGGTGAAATCTCAATAAAAATCAGAAGGTAATCTCATCTGTTCCTGAGGACAGGATCAACTTGTATGAATCACTGAATTCCACCATCTCCTCCAGAGAACAAAACTGTCAAAAAATAAATTCCAAATTTAGTATACACAGCCAAACCATTCATTTCTGCAAGACCCTAAACCACACTACAAGAGGCACAAGAAAGTAAAGAAAGGAAAAAAAGAGGGTAAAGAACGTGAAGCTTATTCACTAACGTCCTCTATAGAAAAAAATAGCTTTTCTCATGTTCAAAACGTTTTCATCCTAACAAGAGTCAACCAGTAAGCAACAAAAATGAAAGCACAGCTAGCTAGTGAGACACCCAAGCTTACTGTAAATTTAAGGCGGTAAGCAGTCGGTTAGAAAAAAGTGTTTTGCAGATCCCAATAAGGAAAAGATCCAAATACAGATACACATTGATAATCCATTATCTGAAAATTGTGGTGCCCTTGCTTCTTCTGAATTAAAGAATTTTTTGGTTTGCAGAATACTGAAATGATGTGGTAGCTCATCCAGCAGGGTCTGGGGCAAAATCAAACCCTGCAATGGGTCCTAGCTTCGTCTCTTCGATGCATATCAACTGACTGTTATATTTTTCTCTTGCGTCTCCCCTGATGATGCGATTATTACACGAAAGTGCACTTGGGAACTTTTTGTGTTTCATTTTCCCCGTGGACTCAAAGGAATATATGTATATATATATATATATATATATATATATATATATATATATATATATATATATATATATATATATATATATATATATATCATAGGGTGGGGGAGGGGGCGAAAATTCTGGGGGCCTTGAAGAATGTGTGGAAGTCGAGAACATTATCTTGGAAAGCAAAAATGGGTATGTTTGAAGGAATAGTGGTTCCAACAATGTTGTATGGTTGCGAGGCGTGGGCTATGGATAGAGTTGTGCGCAGGAGGATGGATGTGCTGGAAATGAGATGTTTGAGGACAATGTGTGGTGTGAGGTGGTTTGATCGAGTGAGTAACGTAAGGGTAAGAGAGATGTGTGGAAATAAAAAGAGCGTGGTTGAGAGAGCAGAAGAGGGTGTTTTGAAGTGGTTTGGGCACATGGAGAGAATGAGTGAGGAAAGATTGACCAAGAGGATATATGTGTCGGAGGTGGAGGGAACGAGGAGAAGTGGGAGACCAAATTGGAGGTGGAAAGATGGAGTGAAAAAGATTTTGTGTGATCGGGGCCTGAACATGCAGGAGGGTGAAAGGAGGGCAAGGAATAGAGTGAATTGGATCGATGTGGTATACCGGGGTGGACGTGCTGTCAGTGGATTGAATCAGGGCATGTGAAGAGTCTGGGGTAAACCATGGAAAGCTGTGTAGGTATGTATATTTGCGTGTGTGGACGTATGTATATACATGTGTATGGGGGTGGGTTGGGCCATTTCTTTCGTCTGTTTCCTTGCGCTACCTCGCAAACGCGGGAGACAGCGACAAAGCAAAAAATATATATATATATATATATATATATATATATATATATATATATATATATAAAAAAGGGGAAGAGTGGTTTGGGGATGTCTTGGGAGTAAAGTCAGGGGTTAGTGAGAGGACAAGAGCAAGGGAAGGAGTAGTACTACTCCTGAAACAGGACTGGTGGGAGTATGTGATAGAGTGTAAGAAAGTAAATTCTAGATTGATATGGGTAAAACTGAAAGTTGATGGAGAGAGATGGGTGATTATTGGTGCATATGCACCTGGGCATGAGAAGATCATGAGAGGCAAGTGGTTTGGGAGCAGCTGAATGAGTGTGTTAGTGGTTTTGATGCACAAGACCGGGTTATAGTGATTTGAATGCAAAGGTGAGTAATGTGGCAGTTGAGGGAATAATTGGTATACATGGGGTGTTCAGTGTTGTAAATGGAAATGGTGAAGAGCATGTACATTTATGTGCTGAAAAAGGACAGGTGATTGGGAATTTTTTTTTTTTTTTTTTTTATACTTTGTCGCTGTCTCCCGCGTTTGCGAGGTAGCGCAAGGAAACAGACGAAAGAAATGGCCCAACCCCCCCCCATACACATGTATATACATACGTCCACACACGCAAATATACATACCTACACAGCTTTCCATGGTTTACCCCAGACGCTTCACATGCCTTGATTCAATCCTCTGACAGCACGTCAACCCCGGTATACAACATCGATCCAATTCACTCTATTCCTTGCCCTCCTTTCACCCTCCTGCATGTTCAGGCCCCGATCACACAAAATCTTTTTCACTCCATCTTTCCACCTCCAATTTGGTCTCCCTCTTCTCCTTGCTCCCTCCACCTCCGACACATATATCCTCTTGGTCAATCTTTCCTCACTCATTCTCTCCATGTGCCCAAACCACTTCAAAACACCCTCTTCTGCTCTCTCAACCACGCTCTTTTTATTTCCACACATCTCTCTTACCCTTACGTTACTCACTCGATCAAACCACCTCACACCACACATTGTCCTCAAACATCTCATTTCCAGCACATCCATCCTCCTGTGCACAACTCTATCCATAGCCCACGCCTCGCAACCATACAACATTGTTGGAACCACTATTCCTTCAAACATACCCATTTTTGCTTTCCGAGATAATGTTCTCGACTTCCACACATTCTTCAAGGCCCCCAGAATTTTCGCCCCCTCCCCAACCCTATGATCCACTTCCGCTTCCATGGTTCCATCCGCTGCCAGATCCACTCCCAGATATCTAAAACACTTCACTTCCTCCAGTTTTTCTCCATTCAAACTCACCTCCCAATTGACTTGACCCTCAACCCTACTGTACCTAATAACCTTGCTCTTATTCACATTTACTCTTAACTTTCTTCTTCCACACACTTTTCCAAACTCAGTCACCAGCTTCTGCAGTTTCTCACATGAATCAGCCACCAGCGCTGTATCATCAGCGAACAACAACTGATTGGGAATACCTGGTTTAAAAAGAGAGATATACATAAGTGTACGTATGTAAATAGGAGAGATGGCCAGAGACCATTATTGGATTACGTGTTAATTGATAGGCGCGTGAAAGAGAGACTTTTGGATGTTAATGTGCTGAGAGGTGCAACTGGAGGGATGTCTGATCATTGTTTTGTGGAGGCGAAGGTGAAGATTTGTAGGGGTTTTCAGAAAAGAAGAGAAAATGTTGGGGTGAAGAGAGTGGTGAGAGTAAGTGAGCTTGGGAAGGAGACTTGTGTGAGGAAGTACCAGGAGAGACTGAGTATAGAATGGAAAAAGGTGAGACAAAGGAGGTAAGGGGAGTGGGGGAGGAATGGGATGTATTTAGGGAAGCAGTGATGGCTTGCGCAAAAGATGCTTGTGGCATGAGAAGCGTGGGAGGTAGGTTGATTAGAAAGGGTAGTGAGTGGTGGGAGGAAGAAGTAAGATTATTAGTGAAAGAGAAGAGAGAGGCATTTGGATGATTTTTGCAGGTGAAAAATCCAAATGAGTGGGAGATGTATAAAAGAAAGAGGCAGGAGGTCAAGAGAAAGGTGCAAGAGGTGAAAAAGAGGGTAAATGAGAGTTGGGGTGAGAGAGTATCATTAAATTTTAGGGAGAATAAAAAGATGTTTTGGAAGGAGGTAAATAAAGTGCGTAAGACAAGGGAGCAAATGGGAACTTCAGTGAAGGGGGCTAATGGGGAGGTGATAACAAGTAGTGGTGATAAGAGAAGGAGATGGAGTGAGTATTTTGAAGGTTTGTTGAATGTGTTTGATGATGGAGTGGCAGATATAGGGTGTTCTGGTTGAGGTAGTGTGCAAAGTGAGAGGGTTAGGGAAAATGATTTGGTAAACAGAGAAGAGGTAGTAAAAGTTTTGCGGAAGATGAAAGCCGGCAAGGCAACAGGTTTGGATGGTATTGCAGTGGAATCTGATAAAAAAGGGGGTGACTGTATTGATGACTGGTTGGTAAGGTTATCTAATGTATGTATGATGATACGATATACATGTATGTATGATATATATTTATTTATTTATCTATTTTGCCTTGTTGCTGTCTCCTGCGTTAGCGAGGTAGCGCAAGGAAACAGACAAAAGAATGGCCCAACCCACCCACATACACATGTATATACATACACATCCACACACGCAAATATACATACCTATACATCTCAACATATACATATATATATATATATGCATGCACAGACATATACATTTATATGTACACATGTACATAATTCATAGTATGCCTTTATTCATTCCCATCGCCACCCTGCCACACATGACATAAAAACTCCCTCCACCCTCATGTGTGCGAGGTAGCGCTAGGAAAAGACAACAAAGGCCACATTCGTTCACACTCAGTCTCTAGCTGTCCTGTAATAATGTACCAAAACCACAGCTCCCTTTCCACATCCAGGCCCCACACAACTTTCCATGGTTTACCCCAGATGCTTCACATGCCCTGGTTCAGTCCATTGACAGAACATCGACCCCGGTATAGCACATCGTTCCAATTCACTCTATTCCTTGCACACCTTTCACCCTCCTGCATGTTCAGGTCCCCGATCACTCAAAATCTCTTTCACTCCATCTTTCCACCTCCAATTTGGTCTCCCACTTCTCCTCATTCCCTCCACCTCCGACACATATATCCTCTTGGTCAATCTTTCCTCACTCATTCTCTCCATGTGACCAAACCATATCAAGACATCCTCTCCTGCTCTCTCAACCACACTCTTTTTATTCCTACACATCTCTCCTACCCTATCATTACTTACTCGATCAAACCATCTAACACCACATACTGTCCTCAAACATCTCATTTTCAGCACATCCACCCTCCTCCGCACAACTCTATCTATGGCCCACGCCTCGCAACCATATAACATTGATGGAACCACTATTCCTTCAAACATACCCATTTTTGCTTTCCGAGATAATGTTCTCGACTTCCACACATTCTTTAACGCTCCAAGAACTTTCGTCCCCTCCCCCACCCTATGATTCACTTCCGCTTCCATGGTTCCCTCTGCTGCCAAATCCACTCCTAGATATCTAAAACACTTCACTTCCTCCAGTTTTTCTCCATTCAAACTTACCTCCCAATTGATTTGTCCCTCAACCCTACAGAGAAGAGGTAGTGAAAGCTTTGAGGAAGATGAAAGCCAGCAAGGTAGCAGGTTTGGATGGTATTGCTGCGGAATCTATTAAAAAAGGGGGTGACTGTGCTGTTGACTGGTTGGTGAGGATATTCAATGTATGTATGGTTCATGCGGAAGTGCCTGAGGATTGGCGGAACGCATGCATAGCGCCATTGTGCAAAGGCAAAGGGGAGAAAGGTGAGTGTTCAAATTACAAAGGTATAAGTTTGTTGAGTATTCCAGGGAAATCATATGGGAGGGTACTGACTGAGAGGGTACAGGCATGTACAGAGCATCAAACTGGGAAAGAGCAGTGTTGTTTCAGAAGTGGTAGAGGATGTGTGGATCAATTATATTTATTCATTAATTATACTTAGTCACTGTCTCCCATGTTAGCAAGGTAGCACATGGAAACAGACGAAAGAATGGCCCAACCCACCCATTTACACATGCATATACATAAACACCCACACACGCATATATACATACCTATATATTTCAATGTGTACATACATATACATACACAGGCATATACACAGGTACATATTCATACTTGCTGCCTTCATCCATTTCCATAGCCATCCCGCCACACATGAAACAGCACCCCCCCCCCCCACTGGTGTGTGCGTGCGAGGTAGCGCAAGGAAAAGACAACAAAGGTCACATTCGTTCACACTCAGTCTCTAGCTGTCATAGTAATGCACCAAAACCACAGCTCCCTTTCCACATCCAGATCCTATAAAACTTTCCATGGTTTACCCCAGATGCTTCACATGCCCTGGTTCAATCCATTGACAGCATGTCGACCCTGGTATACTACATTGTTCCAATTCACTCTATTCCTTGCACACCTTTCACCCTCCGGTATGTTCAGGCCTCGATCGCTTAAAATCTTTTTCACTCCATCCTTCAACCTCCAATTTGGTCTCCCACTTATCCTCGTTCCCTCCACCTCTGACATATATCTTCTCTGTCAATCTTTCCTCACTCATTCTCTCCATGTGACCAAACCATTTCAAAGGCATATACAGTGCAAGGATTGGCACTGATATAGCTTAGAAGATAGCGTTTGAACGGCTATCAATGTATGTATGGTTCATGTGGAAGTGCCTGAAGACTGGTGGAACGCATGCATAGCGCCATTGTGCAAAGGCAAATGGGAGAAAGGTGAGTGTTCAAATTACAAAGGTATAAGTTTGTTGAGTATTCCAGGGAAATCATATGGGAGGGTACTGACTGAGAGGGTAAAGGCATGTACAGAGCATCAAACTGGGAAAGAGCAGTGTTGTTTCAGAAGTGGTAGAGGATGTGTGGATCAATTATATTTATTCATTTATTAATCATACTTAGTCGCTGTCTCCCACGTTAGCAAGGTAGCACATGGAAACAGACGAAAAAATGGTCCAACCCACCCATTTACACATGCATATACATAAACACCCACACACGCATATATACATACCTATACATTTCAATGTGTACATACATATACTTACACAGACATATACACAAGTACATATTCATACTTGCTGCCTTCATCCATTTCCACAGCCATCCCGCCACACATAAAACAGCACCCCCCCCACTGGTGTGCACGTGCCAGGTAGTGCAAGGAAAAGACAACAAAGGTCACATTTGTTCACACTCAGTCTCTAGCTGTCATAGTAATGCACCAAAACCACAGCTCCCTTTCCACATCCAGATCCCATAAAACTTTCCATGGTTTACCCCAGATGCTTCACATGCCCTGGTTCAATCCACTGACAGCACGTCGACCCTGGTATACTACATTGTTCCAATTCACTCTATTCCTTGCACACCTTTCACCCTCCGGTATGTTCAGGCCCCGATCGCTTAAAATCTTTTTCACTCCATCCTTCAACCTCCAATTTGGTCTCCCATTTATCCTCGTTCCCTCCACCTCTGACATATATCCTCTTTGTCAATCTTTCCTCACTCATTCTCTCCATGTAACCAAACCATTTCAAAGGTATATATAGTGCAAGGATTGGCATTGATATAGCTTAGAAGATAGCATTTGAACGGCATTTTCATTTCTACTAACAGCATTTCAACTACACATGGATACATACAGCCTTCTGGTAGTATCATATTGCATAAAATAATAAGAAATAATCAAAAGAAGGTTCAGTACTTACAAAACAATCTTGATGTTTTCTTCATGCAAAGTATGGTAAATTCAATCAATACGTAAAGTAGATTACATCTGGCTTAAGAAATTTGAAGGAGGGGGTATGAGTTCATTAATATAGACACTAATATCATTGAGCAGGACATCTGAAGCAGATGATAGGCTAGGAACTGGATTCTAAAGTGACATAGTAACACTCAGTTGGAGGCTTTTTTGAAGATTTCTTCCAACACCATCTGCCTCAATAACTTCAATTTATGTATGAGCAGTTTCTCTTTTATTCAATAAACTGCCATAATCTATCACTCTCTTATAAATGCACAGTGCCCAAGCACATCAATGAATCTGTCACACATTTTCACCATGGCATCTATAGGCACTTTCTCAGCAGTGTTCTCAATTCAATCTTCATTATCACTGCTATCATCATGCTTATCTTGATTTAACACCATTTCTGCAATCCCCCCCAACATTCAAAGAGTTCACAACTGGAGCATCATTGTCACTCTTCAACACTTTGATATTTGCTTCCCTTGGCTTATTCACACATTCTGATGGTAAACCTTTTCCATAATTAAGGAGCCCTGATTTCATCTTTTCACTTGTCACATAAAATCCTCCAAACTCTTCATTTGGTGCATCATCCATATAAAACACTGTTTCAGGCCACGTAGATGGTGTCTTTAATGCTAAACTCCTTTTGGTAGCCTGTCAACCTCATGCCTCTGTTCAGCAAGTATATGGTAAAAAAGAAAAAGAAAGTCATTACATTCACTTTTAAATACTCTTTAAATTCCTTGGTCACATGGATGAATTAAAAATGTCATATTTGGGGGGAAAGTAAATGCCAAAAACATTAACTCCACAAGTTGTGAAGTCCAGTGGGGATGTGCTGAACAATTGTCTGGAAACAACAAAATCTTACAGTTTCCTTCAAGTCCTGCTTGCCTAAAATAATCACACACACCACTTGTACAAAGTAGTTATGAAAATAGAAAATAAGTCCCTGGTTACACACGCTTTCTTATTTGCATAATAGAAAACAGGTGGAAGTTCGCACTCCCTTAAAACACCTTGGATGTTTGCTCTTCCTGATCACACCAAGTTTACATTTGTGAGTGCCTGCTGCATTTGCATACCTAAGAATATTCAGCCTGTCTTCAGTATCTTTCACTCCAGTAAGTACCACCTCAACAGCTGTTGTTGGTTTTTCTAGAAATAAAATGCCGCAACAATGAGGTTTCATCAACATAATAAACTTGTCCAGATGAAAAGCTTTCACCTGAAATTATCTTTGTAAAGTTTATCAATGTAGCTTTCTCCTGCCTCTTGATCAGACAAAGCTTTATCACCAGAAATTTTAAGATAAATCTATACCATGACACTTCTTAAATTTCTGCAACCAACCTACTGATGCTGAATATTAAGTCACCTTCATTCTTCAGTTCTTCATGATATATCTTAGCTTGTGCCATGATCAACATACCAGTCAGATGACAAATCCTTTCTTTCAACACACTATCAAGATCTTCATTTTTTGCTCTCTGCAATGTTTTTCTATTTTTCATTAATTTCTGTTCATTACTTTCAGTGTAAAACTTCAGCAACTTGTCTTTCTGTTTCTTTAAATTGCATATGGTAGCCATTCCCACTCCATACTCCTAAGTCAGTCACCTCACTGCCACATCATGATCAAGATTTTGCATTAACTCCACTTTCTTCACTACTGATAATGAGAGGTGCTTTCTTTACTTTCTCTCACTGTCACCTATAGGAGTTTCTTCAACTCTTTTTGACTCTACCACAGTGTTTGATACATATGTGGTATCTTGGAAGAATAAGGGTTCACTTTGGTTAGTACATATGTAGTTTTTGCTTTCAAAACTCTTAGGCAGGAGCTTGGCAGGCATATATTGGAGATGGAAGACCAAACTTGCATAATTCATAGCACTGCCTTAAGTTATAAGCATTATCTTCAAACTGTATTAGTCAGTGTGCTTGATTATGGCAGAGAAGTAGTACCACAACTGAAGCCTGCCGCCATGCCACTCCAACCCCACCAATCATGCTGATATTCTTGTTAAACGTGACTCAGATCAACTAAGATACGATGAATGTCCATTTTGTGAAGATGAGAGGTACAGTGACTCTATAGAAGACAAATATGGTGAACATGATCCACACACACTGCCATCAAAACAAACACAGTGTGTGAGTGGCAGGGATGAAGTGGGCAGCTGCACATGGGGCTGACAGGATACATCACTTACATCAAATGACTTTGAGTGTGATTCCTCAAACTTGGTGATAGAAAATGCCTCTTCAAAGGAGCTTGATTTGTTCTATGGTTTTTTTGAACAACCATATGAAGTGGAGGAAACAAACAGACATAGGTATCTTTGGGAAACTTTTTGCCCATCTTCACCAAGCTCTAGACTGGATAACGGGACTAACACAACCAAGGATGAGACATATCTTTTCCTTAGTGAAATGATTCATGGGTCATTTGTAAAAAGAAACAGAATTAATGACTACTGGACAACAAATGATATGTATGATATGAAAAATTTTCATGACCACTTTATTCAACTATGAGTTATTCACGTTGTTGACATGAAACAACTTGGGCAAGAAGGAGACAAGTTGCCAAGAATATGGCAAAAACATGAACATATAGACACAAAATTCCATAAGAAGTTCACTCTATTTCAAGATTTATGAACAGATGAGAGGTTAGTGCTGTAAAGAGGTCGTATGGCATATGCCCTCTAAGATGCAACACTATTCACTACTTTAAACATGGATATTTCTATATTACATAAAAACAGTTATTCATATATAGCTATCATTACACTTTCACAAGAAAACTATGAGTGAAAGGAAACTATCCTGCTGCTATACTGCTTTCTGGCAATGCAGAGAGGGCTACATAACCTTGAAAGTATGCAAATATTGACAGTGAAAGGAAAGCCAAAGTCAGCTGAGCCCTATATTGTTGCAATAAGGAGAGATTATCCTATTCATTTTCATTACTAAATAAAATTATGCTTAAAATATTTTTTTCCAACTTTCGTAATTTCTGCCACAAAGGGGAGTAGGCAATAAAAGTATCCAGCCACAGTGGATGGGTTAATTGTAGGACTATGTTCCTTGCGCTACTTCACTAACACAGGAGAGAGCGACTAAGTATATTATAAAAAAAAAAAAAAATGAAAAAAATGTTCAGCTCCACAGCCAAGTGGAGTTGGTCCCTAAAGTGAAGACCTTTAGGAAACTAAGATGTTACTAGCCTTACTCTTGCTATAAAACACGATATATGAACATTGAAAGTACATGCTCTCAAGGATAGTAAGTTATGGATCTATTTATACATACTCTTGCGAGACTCTACAACCTGAGTGATCCATGCAGCCTCTGGAGGATCTGATATACTAATTGATATATTTTGCAACAATGCTCTCAAAATGATGTAAAAAATATAAAAAAAAAGTAACATTCAATGATGAGCACTTAGCTCAGTCATACCCAACAGATGCGAGAGAAACTGGAAAGAAATTGGAAACAAATTTGGGCAAGTGGGAAAAACAAGGCTTGCCCTACATACTAATGCTATCACTGTTACTGAACAATGAGAAGGCTCCAGCTTCTGGAGGAAGAGGAAGAGGTTCTTCCACTGGTGCCAGTCAACTGGGATTGTTGGCATGGAAGTCTTTGCACTATGTTTATCATCCCTGGGGGTAGAGGAGAAAGAATACTTCCCACGTATTCCCTGCATGTAGTAGAAGGAGACTAAAAGGGAGGAAGTGGGGGGCTGGAAACCCTCCCCTCTCATCTTTAATTTTCCAAAAGAGAGAACAGAGAAGGAGGCCAAGTGAGGATGTTCCCTCAAAGGCTCAGTCCTCTGCTCTTAACGTTACCTCGCCAACGCGGGAAATGGCAAATAAGAAAAAAATGTATACTGGAAAGATAACACTGGATCTTTGGTGATGGAAACATTTACCTGAGGTGAAACACCCATCATGAGGATCCATCTGAAGTTGTTTGTCCTAAACTTGCTTCTAATAGTACTTGACTGAAACCAGAAGATGAAGATCCTGGGCTAAAATGAGCAACTTGTGTCATGTCCAGCAGATGATATTGGCATGTTTCCTGGTTGGAAATGCTCTAAGCTGCTGTAGTATTACCCATGAGGACATAAATGCTCTTTCCCTGAAGAATAGGCTGGAATTCAAAGAATAATTTTCATGCAGAAAATCCCTAAGACCTAAGGACCAGTATCTATATGGCCCTCCAAAGAATGACAACCCTATTCTTGTTGATGAAGTCTGTCCATACTTGAAGGTCCAATGAAGGGTAACACAGGAAGAGTGGATTGTAGTCTGATCTGAGATAACCATCATACAAAAGGTTTCCTTAATATCTCAGAACTTGGCACTTCACAGCTGGAAAGAACCTGTTTACTTTATGTGTTGCTAAATGAACCCCATAACTGACATCAAATTTTTTCACAAACTTGTGAGACAGTCACCTTGACATACGTTTGAAAACACCAAAGATACAAGCCGCTGGAAAAAGAAATTATTTTTTCTGTGGGCAGGTCAGAATGATACTTGGAACTAGTCCCATAAAGGCCTAGACACTCGATCATCAGAGCAGGTATGAGATGTAACTGCTTCACTACTATGAAGCTTAGGAGTCTTCTCAACCTAGGTTGCATAGGAACATGCTTATATAGATCCTGTAAGTTAAAGTCTAGTATATACAAATGTCTCAGAAGGACATATTCTATCTATTGAATGGAGGTAATCCTGAACTGCTTTAGGAAAACATATCTATTGAAAGTGAATAAAATATGAGAAATCCTTTGGGAAAGTTCTTTTCTTTGAAAAAAGTTTGTTAAACAAAGGTAATCTATGATTAGGAAGTTTACCTCTGAGGCATGAAATGTAAGCCAGGAAGACCTACTTTTGGAGGGATTCTGAAGTACTCATTATATGAACTTACATGACTAAATAAGATAGTGGCTGAGAAGTGAATGAGGACTATGGCAGAGATGGTAAGAGATGTTGGCAAAAGTGATGGTAGAGTCAGTGGCACAGATAGGTGTACAGATGGTGGCAGAGGCAGTGGTAGTGCAGAGAGGATAGCTGAGATGGTGGTACTAGTGGTTGTGGAGATGATGGTAGTGGTGGTGCCTAAAAAAGGTGGCAAAGGTGGCTAGGAAGGATGGCAGAGGTGGCTATAGGAGTGGTGGCAGGTTTGAGGAAGACATAGTGGTAATGGTGAGTGATGGAAATAATAGCAGTAAAGGAAATGGTAGTGGTACTGGTGGTGGCAAAGGTGACAGAGGTGACAAGGAAGTAGCAGAAGGGATGGCAGAAATGGTGGAGGTTGGTAGGGGTGGCAGCAGAAGCGACAGCAGAACTGGTGGCAGAGGTGATTGTACAGGACGTGGTAGTGGCAAAGGTGATGATACAGATGGTGAAAGAGGTGAAGGTAGGAGTGGTAGAACTGGTGCCTGCAGAGGGAATTGCAGAGATGGTGGCACAGGTGGTTGTATATGCAGTGACAATGAGAATGACAGAGGTGGTGGTAATGGGAACAGGCACAGAGGTGGATGAGAAATGGTAGTATGGGATGGCAAAGATGTTAGAAGAGGTGGTGATAATAGTGAAGGCAAAGGGGATGACAAAGATAGCAGCACTGATAGTTACTGAAAAGGTGGCAGTACAAATGGTGGAAGAGGTGATGACAAAATTGATGGTAGTGGTGGTGGTCACAGAGGGGATATCAGAGGTAATGGAACAGGATGCTGGAGAGAAGGTGACAGAGCAGCTGCAGTGGTGGTTACACTTGGGCTGTCAAAGGTGGTGGAAGAATAGGTGTAAGAATTGGTGGCAAGGATGTCAGCAGATGCATTAGAACAGGTGGAGGGAGAAGTTATGGCAGTAAGGGTGGTGGTGGCAGAGGGAATAACAGAGGTAGTGACATAAGTAGTTGTGAAAAACAGTGGCAGAGATAGTGTTGATGGCAACAAAGTGATTGCAAGAGCAATGGCAGAAATGGTGGTAAAGGGTGGTGAAGCTGGTGGAAAAGGTGGTGGCAGGGGTCTGGTACTGGCAGTGGAAAAGTGGATAACAGAGGTGTTGGTACTGGTGGCTACAATGGGGATGGTAAAAGGTGGTGGCACAATGGAGGAAAAAGTGGTGTCGGTGATTTGGTTATTTGGTACTTGCCCTATTATCACAAAAGAGAGCAAGGCACTCTCATTATCCTGGATCATGGCTAGTGTTTTTAGGAAGTGAATGAATTCTGAAATTATGAAAAGCAAATTCTTCCTAAGAGGAGGCCAGTGAGCAAGACCCATTTCCTTTGCTAATTGGCTGACTCCTAAAAGAGAGAAAACAATTTCTGAGCATGTGAAAAGCTAGTGTTTGCTATAGAAGGGGCCAATGAGTAAGCTTTCTTTCTCTTACTCATTGGCTGATTCTAATTTAAAAAAAATAGCTTTCCCCTCCAAAAAACTAAATAAGATTTTGTACCAGACCCTTTAAGAATGTACCAAAGAGGTTACAAATTTCAGGAGAACTTCAATGAAAGATTAACAAACACAACACAGTTGCAATACAGCAGCTCTCTGAATTAATTATCAATGAGACACTTTCCTTCTGCTGTTATATTCGTCAAAACTGCAGTCATAATCTATACCTGAAAGTATTATGAATTCTCTATCACAGGCATCATTCAAATCAAACTAGCAATGCATGAAGCAAGCATACTATACATAGTTAAAATCAAGTATTCTTTGAAACACATGGCAAGCCTCATTGTTGTCATTTGCTACCTAGTGCCATTCCAGTTATTATGCTTGACTATGAAACTTTTACAAGTATATGAAGAGCATAATATCAAAATTCTTTCTGCCACCATTCATCATGGATGATTTCCTTCAGCTACTACAGTGTATCTTAAAATCAACAACTTATAGTCTCCTTTTTCTGCTCATTAGAAATACAAAAAGCTGTTGACAAGTTAATGCAAACTCAAACACAAGATGATATTAAACCAACAAGACCTAGAACGCATAATCTCTAATTGAATTACAAACATAGTCATACTATAGGTTTTAAAATGGCAGTAGTTAAAGCTTTCTTAGATGAATGTCAATAATATACTTCTATTCACTCAAATATCTGCATTAGTCTTCAATCTTTCTGTTTCATTTGTGTAAAACAATTATCATACCACAGAGCCTTTAGCACTGCCCCTTGACTTATAAAAAGCACTGGTCCATTCAAACTTTAATCCACTCTCAAAAATCATTAATGCTGTGGATAAAACAATATAAGTATGTTGAATTTTGTGCCATCCAAGTTAAAGGAGCAAGCACAGCAGTAAGCACACTCATGTAGTACTCTATTTCCCAAGATTATGGCTGAAAAAAAAGGAGGAAATGTAGAATCTTATTATACTGCAATTCTATATGTAAATGACAATACTAAGATGACTTCCTATTTGTTCTAAATGTTAAATTATCTACTGTAAGAAAAGTTTACTTATCATCAGCGAGTGATTTCTATAAATTGCAACTATATCAAACTGAACTGATAAACAGGTCTTCTGGTACTACAGTGGTTTATAATGGTCATACAAATGATATAATAACAACCTGAGAGCATAGAACTTTTAGTGACTGTTTCAGAAACATAATTATTATCAAGGCTCAAAGGTAAATCCTTAGATATTTGAGACTTTTTATCTATTGGTTAGAGTCAATGTCTATTCTTTCTAAGCATTGAAACTAAGTACCAATTTGCATTCCTGTTTCTGTAACTTAGAATCTTGTTTTCATAAAATTCTAGTGATTATTCACATAGAATGCACTGACTACATCTTTTATATATGCAGTGAAAGAGGCATGATGACTAAAAAGCTTTAATTCTCATAAAATCATAATTAGCATTATATGAAATAAGTAAATGTATCTAAAAATATAAATGTGAATAAAACATAAGGAAATGGTAACTCTTTGCTGTACTGCAACAGACGCTATCATCTGAAAATATTTCAATGAAAAACTGTAAGAAATTTATCAGGTATGTATACTAGTTATCATGATATATTTTCTACATATCTAAACATGAATCAATGTGATCTTTCATAGTCAGCAAAATCATAGGAAACATATTAATGTCATTTGCAAACTGAAAAGAATGAAGTTTTGAAAAAAGATTAAATACATATAGGCCTAATCACTTCCAACCTTAAAAAGCCATATAATTATTCAAATACATTCTACTGACTCATCTAAGGTCATTAATCAATCCCACAAGCTGATACTATCTACATGTAAAATTATTTACTTGAAACATTTGGGCTTTTCACATTTGTGCATTCATATTACTCTTTTCCCACTTATCTTTTGAATGAATATTCATTTTCCCAAGATTTTGCTTATCAAAATTTTCTCCATTCCAAACATATATGAATATCCATTCAAAACCCATGTAACACTCAAATTAGACTTTGATGTAAGTACTTATATCAAAAAACCCTTTCATATGCAGAGATATATTCTAAAGTAACAATTATATTAGTGACAAGAGCGAGGTGGTGCGTCAGACTGAGTTGTTGCTGTTGGGAGGTGGAGATAGCACTTGAGGCAGAGATGATGATGGTGTTGTGGTGGTGGTGGCGACACTAGGGGAGGGACTCTACACTCTACCTTCTTCCCCTCTCGTTCTTGAGTGTTCCGCCGTACTTGGATCTAGTCCCAACCAGGTCTATAATTTCAGGGATACAGCTTGCGAATATTGCCTAAGTAGAGATGGAGCACAGAACTTTAAGTAGCACCAACACACAAATCACACTGTTGCCAAATTTCATGCAAGAGTTTAGGCACACTTTCACCGTGGTCAACATGGCTCTGAGGGGTATACAGTGGCTTATGTAAAGAAAGATAATGATTTGTAAAATGCCAACATGTATTACCACCTCTCATTGCCTTTGCTCTGTTGACAGGAGCTTAGCAGAGTGCCAACAGCTCCCGTAGCCCACGTTTGATGGCCTTAATATAGGTAGAAAATACAAAAACCATCGAAGTTGATTTATGGGAGGACTAAACTAGGTGATGATCATCCCATGCAACATGTGCCTAAACAGTCGCGGGTCACGGGAGTATAAAAAAGTTGAGTATGATTCTACGGGCTCTCTCCTAACTGATACCTCCGTCCATGTGACCGTTTGTACTCGCCGCCATACTTGGACCTGTTGCCTACGATCTCGGTGATTTCTGGTATCCAGCTGGCAAACACAGCCTAGAGGAACCATAGCAGGCCAGTCAGACGAGGACCGGCATGGGTCGAGGTGCTAGTCTAGAAGACTTAGGGCAGAGGATTTTGGGAACTATAGGACAGCAGGTTTAACGAGGGGCAGATGACACGACATGGGAGTGATGATGGCAAAGCACCAAGTATGGGCTTAATAAAAGAAAGGACTTGGGACTAGAGGATGTTGGCTGTAAAAATAGGACATAAAAAGTAATAAAAGGATATAAAGGCAAATACCATTTACAGGCCAAAGCCTATGAAGGCAAATCAAGAAAACTGTACAAAACTTTAGAAGAGAAGGGTAAACTTTAAATCAGAAGTACCACTTATAAGGACAAAAGTGATTCATATAGGTAAGTTGGGTCCTTAGGAACTGGTTTTAAGAACCATACAACAGTTGAAACAAAAAAAGAATAAATAAAGGCTATGGCAATGTCAAGCAGACCATGCTACAATGAGCAAATTTGCAAGCTGATAATCAGTGGGGAAGTTCAAAAGAAAGATAATACATGAAACAAAAGCGGCAACAGACTGGCATATTCCATGGGATGGGAACAATGAATCTGAATGGGCAAATAGATAAAATAATCAGAATAAAATGCAAAGATGTTATCTCTGAAGCAGACAATCATGCAGTCATGTGTAATCTTGGGAAGTAATAAGTAGGGATTGTAGACTGAAGTACCAACATGCCCACAAACAAAAGGGAACATGTTTGAATGAAGTGCTAAAGGCCGATAGCAAAATAGCAAAAACAGAAAATGTTTTGCATGAAGTGCTAAGGTCCACAGTATAGACAATCTCAACAGTAAAAAGAAATACTATCATATAATGGTGAAAATAGAACAGAGCACTGAATGGTACAGAGGCCAAGAAAGATAGGTTAAACTTCAGTGTACAGTAAAAGGACATTCAGCAACATTATCAAAGTATGTCGTAAAGAAATCTTGAGATAATACTCTAGATCAGAACTGAGGAGTAAAGGAAAATGAAAAGGACTTAACAAGTACTTTCTTGGATGACAACAGTACTGCACACTTTATGATTCCTAAGACTACACGATTCCAAAAGGGTTCTTTATATATAATAATCTAAATACGGAGAAGTGTGTGTGTGTGTGTGTGTGTGTGTGTGTGTGTGTGTGTGTGTGTGGTTATATGGTGATAAAATGATGAAATTCAAAAACTATACCTTAATGAATAAGTATATTCAAAAGGTGTTCCTTGGATGGATATGTAGCTCTCAACAGCTATGTATGCATATAGCTAGGCACTGTTTAGTTAAGGAAACTGATGCATTATACAGAGCTAGATGGATATAAACACTTTAGTTTGTAGGTTCTTAAAATACCAATAAACAAAGAAACAATGGGAGATGTAGGAGTAATGATTATGAGGTGGATGATTAACAACCCAACTGGAGCAAAAAGATGAGTGTTAATTATTTAGCAGGGCACATATCCTTCAGGAGAAAGGCAATTTAAGATAAATGGATGTAACTGAGAAGCAATACAAGGAAGAAATAAAAGATTAAAGAAGGTTGTAAAATACAAAATATCGTCATGTGATTTAAAAACTAGTGCATACCAAGGCTGGAAGATAGTTATCTAAACAGATACAGGAAAAAAGAAAAGTTTTAGTGAAAAAAGGCAGATACATTGTGATTTAAAAGGAGATTCATTAAAGATACTCAGGAGGCAAACTTATAAGATCAATAAATCAAGTTATCATCATGAAACCTAACTAAAAGACTGAAAAAAGTCCAATTTTAATTCTATGCTTTATGGTACACTTAATTTGTTTCTACATCAAGCACAAACATGAAAGCTACTTGGTTACCAAAAGAATAGGCAGACTGAGTCTGAGATGACTGTGTATCCCATATATAATTGTGAAAAAGAGGGACTGAAAAAGCTTAAAAAAGGCAACCATTAGGGTTTCTCTCTCTCTCTCTCTCTCTCTCTCTCTCTCTCTCTCTCTCTCTCTCTCTCTCTCTCTCTCTCTCTCTCTCTCTCTTTCTGTATGTATTTTCATCAAATTACTTTTATGGGATCCCTGAAGCTTTAAAGTGGCATTCCAATTAGGAGACGAAAATCATTGAGTTCTTTACAGTGAGTAGTTCCTTGACAAGACTTGTTCCTTTCTGTCAATTGATGATGATGCACCCTTGCCAAAAGTGAACTTTTGCTCACAGTGTAACCACTACCAAGTGAAGTCTGGTAACACCCATGTACTGCATATGTGTACATATACCAAATATCTATATTTAGCTACAAAACTTCATTAAAGATGATTTTCGATCCCTAAATCATGCTATCCCACACTTCATCATCTCCAAACAGGCTAACAAAAAGTACATACCACAAGGACATAGAAAGAAATGTCATCCAAACTTCTCACAAATTACACACATAAAGTACAGAGACAGCTCAGACTGATATAACTCACTATCACCTGAAATCAGAGAACAAATCCAAATTCTAAATATCACCATCACTAACCTACTAACAGAAAGACATACTGAAAATTGACACTCAAAACAATGAATCAAAAGACCCACAGCAACCAAGTGAGGTGCATATTAAAGAATATCTACACTTACATCAATCCAGTCCTCATTTGTGAAGCACTTCTAACCCATTCCAATGACATCCACTAACCTAAAGAACACACACACACACACACACACACACATACACACACACCAATACAGACTCAGAAGACACTACTTAAAAATCAGCATCAAATCAAACTCACCTCTAAACAGGAAAGTTATGAAAAACCTACACAAAATCCATTCAGAAACATCTGGTCACCCATCCTATGATACAAAGAATACTATCAAATCTCTCCTGTTACAGGCCTTGACAGAATATCAAATTTCACACAAAATACTTTAGCCCATTTGCAATCCAAGCACTTACAGACATCTTCAACCACTCCTGACTATGCAACAAAATCCTTAACATCTGAAACTTGCCAACAAAATACTAATCCTAAAACCCTGTTAACCACTTAAATCCCCTTCCTACTGCCATAAATTACTTTTATCCTAAGCATCCTAATTCAGTGAATTTAAAAAAAATCCTATTCTCACCTAAACAACAGTTTCAGACCCAAACACCGACACCTTACCACGAACTGACTTCAAACACCATTTCCTAGATGGCCTCAAAAAACCTCCAACCCCTTCCTATACTGAAAGAATGGCATATGACATCAACAAAGCATTCGCAACGTCCCCCGACACATCATCACATAAAAGATACTTGAAACCACCTTCCTCAACAATGGTAAAAAGGAGTTGACCAATTTCATAACCATCCACCATGGCAGAGTTACTCATAATGGCTTCACCTCTAACACACTTAAACTCCTACCAAGTTCCCTAAGGAGCAGTTTTGTTTTTTCTCCAATACTGTTCAAGGTAAACTCTACAATGGAGTTCTCAAGGAGCATTTTTTTTTCTCCAATCCTCTTCGATATCTTTCAACATGGCCTCACATTACATGGAGATCCTCTCATATGCAGGCAACCTCACAATCTACCTACCACATCATGACACTGCAGTGGCAGCAAAAAACATCCAGCACTACATTAAACAACTGGAACAATGGGTCACAATCTACAGAATGTCTGGATCTCCAAAGACCTCTTCTTGAGACAAGCATGAATTCATCTAATACCCTCCATTTACCCTATGTCAACAACAAAGTGTGACACACAAACTAAATGTCTTCAGAACACTAACTGGCACCAGATTTGGACAAGAAAGGGAATCCTTTAATATTCTCTAATGCCTTCCATGCCTCTCATCAAACACAAATACAACAAAGCTGCAAGCTACACAAAATAGTGCAATCAGAAAGTCACTGGCTACCAAGCAATTACAAACACTCAGTTACTAAATAAGAAGACAGATTCTCCTAATATAACTTCATCTCAATATGCTTGGCACTAAATGTTATGCAATAGCACTATATCCCTCACACCCAAACCACTCCATAACTAATCACCACACCCTAAATGATAAATAAAAAGCTCACTCCTCTCTCACACTTCAGCAGCCTCTACTTCCAGATCTCCCAATCTCAACAAATGTTACATTAACAAAACATACACACACTGAAATAATCTGTCAAGAACTAAACAAACGCCCTCCTCCAACTTAATCTCAAACTTCATCCTATCAGACAAACACCCATCAGCAACAACTCTCCCAAGACAAAGACAAATCACAGTTTTCCTCTTCACTTCAGACATCACACATCCCTACAATGCTATAAACACTGTTTCATCATACACTGAGACACTTCATCCCCACGATGTAACCACTAAACCAATGGACAGGACTGATTTCCTGAGTGCTGCAGGAGCCTCATACAGATAGAAGGGACTCCTAGGCCATGAATCAACTAAGTATGTATCATATCTCTATAGTTACTCCAAGAACAATTTCTAATTGCCCATCTTCCAGCAGAAGGGAAATGTAGAATCCTTTGAAGAAAGAAGTTCTTTGATGAGACTGAACTCCCAAAAGGTGACTTAACTCTTTGTATAACCTTTAAGGGACAGAGGCCTGCATCATCACTTTGTTTGTGTGTGTGTGTGTGTGTGTGTGTGTGTGTATATATATATATATATATATATATATATATATATATATATATATATATATATATATATATATATTTCTTTCTTTCTTTCATACTATTCGCCGTTTCCCGAGTAGGCGAGGTAGCGTTAAGAACAAAGGACTGGGCCTTTGAGGGAACATCCTCATCTGGCCCCTTCTCTGTTCCTTCTTTTGGAAAAAAAAAAAAAAAAAACGAGAGGGGAGGATTTCCAGCCACCCGCTCCCTTCCCCTTTAGTCGCCTTCTACGACACGCAGGGAATACATGGGAAGTATTCTTTCTCCCCTATCCCCAGGGATATATATATATATATATATATATATATATATATATATATATATATATTTTATATTTATTTATTATACTTTGTCGCTGTCTCCCGCGCTTGCGAGGTAGCGCAAGGAAACAGACGAAAGAAATGGCCCAACCCCCCCCATACACATGTATATACATACGTCCACACACGCAAATATACATACCTACACAGCTTTCCATGGTTTACCCCAGACGCTTCACATGCCCTGCTTCAATCCACTGACAGCACGTCAACCCCGGTATACCACATCGCTCCAATTCACTCTATTCCTTGCCCTCCTTTCACCCTCCTGCATGTTCAGGCCCCGATCACACAAAATCTTTTTCACTCCATCTTTCCACCTCCAATTTGGTCTCCCTCTTCTCCTCGTTCCCTCCACCTCCGACACATATATCCTCTTGGTCAATCTTTCCTCACTCATTCTCTCCATGTGACCAAACCATTTCAAAACACCCTCTTCTGCTCTCTCAACCACGCTCTTTTTATTTCCACACATCTCTCTTACCCTTACGTTACTTACTCGATCAAACCACCTCACACCACACATTGTCCTCAAACATCTCATTTCCAGCACATCCATCCTCCTGCGCACAACTCTATCCATAGTCCACGCCTCGCAACCATACAACATTGTTGGAACCACTATTCCTTCAAACATACCCATTTTCGCTTTCCGAGATAATGTTCTCGACTTCCACATATTCTTCAAGGCTCCCAGAATTTTCGCCCCCTCCCCCACCCTAAGATCACTTCCGCTTCCATGGTTCCATCTGCCAGATCCACTCCCAGATATCTAAAACACTTCACTTCCTCCAGTTTTTCTCCATTCAAACTCACCTCCCAGTTGAATTGACCCTCAACCCTACTGTACCTAATAACCTTGCTCTTATTCACATTTACTCTTAACTTTCTTCTTTCACACACTTTACCAAACTCAGTCACCAGCTTCTGTAGTTTCTCACATGAATCAGCCACCAGCGCTGTATCATCAGCGAACAACAACTGACTCACTTCCCAAGCTCTCTCATCCCCAACAGACTTCATACTTGCCCCTCTTTCCAAAACTCTTGCATTCACCTCCCTAACAACCCCATCCATAAACAAATTAAACCACCATGGAGACATCACACACCCTGCTGCAAACCTACATTCACTGAGAACCAATCACTTTCCTCTCTTCCTACACGTACACATGCCTTACATCCTCGATAAAAACTTTTCACTGCTTCTAACAACTTGCCTCCCACACCATATATTCTTAATACATTCCACAGAGCATCTCTATCAACTCTATCATATGCCTTCTCCAGATCCATAAATGCTATATACAAATCCATTTGCTTTTCTAAGTATTTCTCACATACATTCTTCAAAGCAAACACCTGATCCACACATCCTCTACCACTTCTGAAACCACACTGCTCTTCCCCAATCTGATGCTCTGTACATGCCTTCACCCTCTCAATCAATACCCTCCATATAATTTGCCAGGAATACTCAACAAACTTATACCTCTGTAATTTGAGCACTCACTCTTATCCCCTTTGCCTTTGTACAATGGCACTATGCACGCATTCCCCCAATCCTCAGGCACCTCACCATGAGTCATACATACATTAAATAACCTTACCAACCAGTCAACAATACAGTCACCCCCTTTTTTAATAAATTCCACTGCAATACCATCCAAACCTGCTGCCTTGCCGGCTTTCATCTTCCTCAAAGCTTTTACTACCTCTTCTCTGTTTACCAACTCATTTTCCCTAACCCTCGCACTTTGCACACCACCTCGACCAAAACACCCTATATCTGCCACTCTATCATCAAACACATTCAACAAACCTTCAAAATACTCACTCCATCTCCTTTTCACATCACCACTACTTGTTATCACCTCCCCATTTGCGCCCTTCACTGAAGTTCCCATTTGCTCCCTTGTCTTACGCACTTTATTTACCTCCTTCCAGAACATCTTTTTATTCTCCCTAAAATTTAATGATACTCTCTCACCCAAACTCTCATTTATATTTATATATATATATATATATATATATATATATATATATATATATATATATATATATAAATATATATATATATATATATATATTTTTTTTTTTTTTATACTTTGTCGCTGTCTCCCGCGTTTGCGAGGTAGCGCAAGGAAACAGACAAAAGAAATGGCCCAACCCCCCCCCATACACATGTATATACATACGTCCACACACGCAAATATACATACCTACACAGCTTTCCATGGTTTACCCCAGATGCTTCACATGCCTTGATTCAATCCACTGACAGCACGTCAACCCCGGTATACCACATCGCTCCAATTCACTCTATTCCTTGCCCTCCTTTCACCCTCCTGCATGTTCAGGCCCCGATCACACAAAATCTTTTTCACTCCATCTTTCCACCTCCAATTTGGTCTCCCTCTTCTCCTCGTTCCCTCCACCTCCGACACATATATACTCTTGGTCAATCTTTCCTCACTCATTCTCTCCATGTGCCCAAACCATTTCAAAACACCCTCTTCTGCTCTCTCAACCACGCTCTTTTTATTTCCACACATCTCTCTTACCCTTACGTTACTTACTCGATCAAACCACCTCACACCACACATTGTCCTCAAACATCTCATTTCCAGCACATCCATCCTCCTGCGCACAACTCTATCCATAGTCCACGCCTCGCAACCATACGACATTGTTGGAACGACTATTCCTTCAAACATACCCATTTTTGCTTTCCGAGATAATGTTCTCGACTTCCACACATTCTTCAAGGCTCCCAGAATTTTCGCCCCCTCCCCCACCCTATGATCCACTTCCACTTCCATGTTTCCATCCGCTGCCAGATCCACACCCAGATATCTAAAACACTTCACTTCCTCCAGTTTTTCTCCATTCAAACTCAACTCCCAATTGGCTGCTCTCAATGGATGGGAAATGCTTCAAGACCAACAGCCCCATCTATTCCAAGAATGGCTTAAGCGTCGCGTCATGAGAAGAACCATCATAATGGAGTTGCAAGGACTGTGATCCTTGCTTTGGTTACAAGAATGTTCTTCCGCCCACCAGTGATGCTACTACATTTGTGAATCAAGAACCATTGCAACACAAACCTCGCCAGGTGGTAGAGTGTCCCGCAGTGTATCGAAACAGACTTCCCCAGAACTTTTTTAAAGGGGAGGTAAATGTTTATAGTTGTGTTACTGGAGTGATAGTTTTCATACATGGTGCTTTGACAAGAAAATAGTGAAATTGGAAAAAATGCAGATTAGACATTGAAGCTTATTGATACAGTGGTTAAACTGATGAGAACTACTATTGACGTTTGTGTAAATAAATTATACATTTCCCTTTTCCATAGCCAAAGGTTGAACCAGTATGTGACATTCATTTTTTCATTTCATTTCAAGCTAGAAGTTTCAGTTTTCTAAATTATTTTTTACATTTTTCATGTGTATATATATGTATATGTGTGTGTGTGTGTATATGTGCATATGTATGTGTATGTATATATATATATATGTATATATATATATATATATATATATATATATATATATATATATATATATATTATCCCTGGGGATAGGGGTGAAAGAATACTTCCCACGCATTCCTCGTGTGTCGTGGAAGGCGACTAGAGGGGACGGGAGCGGGGGGCCAGAAATCCTACCCTCTTTGTATTTTTTTTTTTTTTTAACTTTCTAAAATGGGAAACAGAAGAAGGAGTCACGCGGGGAGTGCTCATCCTCCTCGAAGGCTCAGACTGGGGTGTCTAAATGTGTGTGGAATAACCAAGATGTGAAAAAAGGAGAGACAGGTAGTATGTTTGAAGAAAGGAACTTGGATGTTTTGGCTCTGAGTGAAACGAAGCTCAAGGGTAAAGGGGAAGAGTTGTCTGGGAATGTCTTGGGAGTAAAGTCAGGGGTTAGTGAGAGGACAAAAACAAGGGAAGGAGTAGCAGTACTCCTGAAACAGGAGTTGTGGGAGTATGTGATAGAGTGTAAGAAAGTAAATTCTTGATTAATATGGGTAAAACTGAAAGTTGATGGAGAGAGATGGGTGATTATTGGTGCATATGCACCTGGGCATGAGAAGAAAGATCATGAGAGGCAAGTGTTTTGGGAGCAGCTGAATGAGTGTGTTAGTGGTTTTGATGCACGAGACCGGGTTATAGTGACGGGTGATTTGAATGCAAAGGTGAGTAATGTGGCAGTTGAGGGAATAATTGGTATACATGGGGTGTTCAGTGTTGTAAATGGAAATGGTGAGGAGTTTGTACATTTATGTGCTGAAAAAGGACTGGTGATTGGGAATACCTGGTTTAAAAAGCGAGATATACATAAGTATACGTATGTAAGTAGGAGAGATGGCCAGAGAGCGTTATTGGATTACGTGTTAATTGACAGGCGCGCGAGAGAGACTTTTGGATGTTAATGTGCTGAGAGGTGCAACAGGAGGGATGTCTGATCATTATCTTGTGGAGGCTAAGGTGAAGATTTGTATGGGTTTTCAGAAAAGAAGAGTGAATGTTGGGGTGAAGAGGGTGGTGAGAGCAAGTGAGCTTGGGAAGGAGACTTGTGTGAGGGAGTACCAAGAGAGACTGAGTACAGAATGGAAAAAGGTGAGAACAATGGAAGTAAGGGGAGTGGGGGAGGAATGGGATGTATTTAGGGAATCAGTGATGGATTGTGCAAAAGATACTTGTGGCATGAGAAGAGTGGGAGGTGGGTTGATTAGAAAGGGTAGTGAGTGGTGGGATGAAGAAGTAAGATTATTAGTGAAAGAGAAGAGAGAGGCATTTGGACGATTTTTGCAGGGAAAAAATGCAATTGAGTGGGAGACGTATAAAAGGTGCAAGAGGTGAAAAAGAGGGCAAATGAGAGTTGGGGTGAGAGAGTATCATTAAATTTTAGGGAGAATAAAAAGATGTTCTGGAAGGAGGTAAATAAGGTGCGTAAGACAAGGGAGCAAATGGGAACTTCAGTGAAGGGCGCAAATGGGGAGGTGATAACAAGTAGTAGTGATGTGAGAAGGAGATGGAGTGAGTATTTTGAAGGTTTGTTGAATGTGTTTGATGATAGAGTGGCAGATATAGGGTGTTTTGGTCGAGGTGGTGTGCAAAGTGAGAGGGTTAGGGAAAATGATTTGGTAAACAGAGAAGAGGTAGTAAAAGCTTTGCGGAAGATGAAAGCCGGCAAGGCAGCAGGTTTGGATGGTATTGCAGTGGAATTTATTAAAAAAGGGGGTGACTGTATTGTTGACTGGTTGGTAAGGTTATTTAATGTATGTATGACTCATGGTGAGGTGCCTGAGGATTGGCGGAATGCATGCATAGTGCCATTGTACAAAGGCAAAGGGGATAAGAGTGAGTGCTCAAATTACAGAGGTATAAGTTTGTTGAGTATTCCTGGTAAATTATATGGGAGGGTATTGATTGAGAGGGTGAAGGCATGTACAGAGCATCAGATTGGGGAAGAGCAGTGTGGTTTCAGAAGTGGTAGAGGATGTGTGGATTAGGTGTTTGCTTTGAAGAATGTATGTGAGAAATACTTAGAAAAGCAAATGGATTTGTATGTAGCATTTATGGATCTGGAGAAGGCATATGATAGAGCTGATAGAGATGCTCTGTGGAAGGTATTACCTCGCACACATGAGGGGGGAGGGGGATGGTATTCCATGTGTGGCGAGGTGGCGATGGGAATGAATAAAGGCAGACAGTGTGAATTGTGTGCATGGGTATATATGTATGTGTCTGTGTGTGTATATATATGTGTACATTGAGATGTATAGGTATGTATATTTGTGTGTGTGGACGTGTATGTGTATACATGTGTATGGGGGTGGGTTGGGCCATTTCTTTCGGCTGTTTCCTTGCGCTACCTCGCAAACGCGGGAGACAGCGACAAAGCAAAATAATATATTTTTTTTCTTTTTTTTTTTTGCTTTGTCGCTGTCTCCCGCGTTTGCGAGGTAGCGCAAGGAAACAGACGAAAGAAATGGCCCAACCCACCCCCATACACATGTATATACATACGTCCACACACGCAAATATACATACCTACACAGCTTTCCATGGTTTACCCCAGACGCTTCACATGCCCTGATTCAATCCACTGACAGCACGTCAACCCCGGTATACCACATCGATCCAATTCACTCTATTCCTTGCCCACTTTTCACCCTCCTGCATGTTCAGGCCCCGATCACACAAAATCTTTTTCACTCCATCTTTCCACCTCCAATTTGGTCTCCCACTTCTCCTCGTTCCCTCCACCTCCGACACATATATCCTCTTGGTCAATCTTTCCTCACTCATTCTCTCCATGTGCCCAAACCACTTCAAAACACCCTCTTCTGCTCTCTCAACCACGCTCTTTTTATTTCCACACATCTCTCTTACCCTTACGTTACTTACTCGATCAAACCACCTCACACCACACATTGTCCTCAAACATCTCATTTCCAGCACATCCATCCTCCTGCGCACAACTCTATCCATAGTCCACGCCTCGCAACCATACAACATTGTTGGAACCACTATTCCTTCAAACATACCCATTTTTGCTTTCCGAGATAATGTTCTCGACTTCCACACATTCTTCAAGGCTCCCAGGATTTTTGCCCCCTCCCCCACCCTATGATCCACTTCCGCTTCCATGGTTCCATCCGCTGCCAAATCCACTCCCAGATATCTAAAACACTTTACTTCCTCCAGTTTTTCTCCATTCAAACTTACCTCCCAATTGACTTGACCCTCAACCCTACTGTACCTAATTACCTTGCTCTTATTCACATTTACTCTTAACTTTCTTCTTTCACACACTTTACCAAACTCACTCACCAGCTTCTGCAGTTTCTCACATGAATCAGCCACCAGCGCTGTATCATCAGCGAACAACAACTGACTCACTTCCCAAGCTCTCTCATCCCCAACAGACTTCATACTTGCCCCTCTTTCCAAAACTCTTGCATTCACCTCCCTAACAACTCCATCCATAAACAAATTAAACAACCATGGAGACATCACGCACCCCTGCCGCAAACCTACATTCACTGAGAACCAATCACTTTCCTCTCTTCCTACACGTACACATGCCTTACATCCTAGATAAAAACTTTTCACTGCTTCTAACAACTTGCCTCCCACACCATATATTCTTAATACCTTCCACAGAGCATCTCTATCAACTCTATCATAAGCCTTCTCCAGATCCATAAATGCTACATACAAATCCATTTGCTTTTCTAAGTATATATATATTACAGAGGTATAAGTTTGTTGAGTATTCCTGGCAAATTATATGGGAGGGTATTGATTGAGAGGGTGAAGGCATGTACAGAGCATCAGATTGGGGAAGAGCAGTGTGGTTTCAGAAGTGGTAGAGGATGTGTGGATCAGGTGTTTGCTTTGAAGAATGTATGTGAGAAATACTTAGAAAAGCAAATGGATTTGTATGTAGCATTTATGGATCTGGAGAAGGCATATGATAGAGTTGATAGAGATGCTCTGTGGAAGGAATTAAGAATATATGGTGTGGGAGGCAAGTTGTTAGAAGCAGTGAAAAGTTTTTATCGAGGATGTAAGGCATGTGTACGTGTAGGAAGAGAGGAAAGTGATTGGTTCTCAGTGAATGTAGGTTTGCGGCAGGGGTGTGTGATGTCTCCATGGTTGTTTAATTTGTTTATGGATGGGGTTGTTAGGGAGGTGAATGCAAGAGTTTTGGAAAGAGGGGCAAGTATGAAGTCTGTTGGGGATGAGAGAGCTTGGGAAGTGAGTCAGTTGTTGTTCGCTGATGATACAGCGCTGGTGGCTGATTCATGTGAGAAACTGCAGAAGCTGGTGACTGAGTTTGGTAAAGTGTGTGAAAGAAGAAAGTTAAGAGTAAATGTGAATAAGAGCAAGGTTATTAGGTACAGTAGGGTTGAGGGTCAATTCAATTGGGAGGTGAGTTTGAATGGAGAAAAACTGGAGGAAGTGAAGTGTTTTAGATATCTGGGAGTGGATCTGGCAGCGGATGGAACCATGGAAGCGGAAGTGGATCATAGGGTGGGGGAGGGGGCGAAAATTCTGGGAGCCTTGAAGAATGTGTGGAAGTCGAGAACATTATCTCGGAAAGCGAAAATGGGTATGTTTGAAGGAATAGTGGTTCCAACAATGTTGTATGGTTGCGAGGCGTGGACTATGGATAGAGTTGTGCGCAGGAGGATGGATGTGCTAAAAATGAGATGTTTGAGGACAATGTGTGGTGTGAGGTGGTTTGATCGAGTAAGTAACGTAAGGGTAAGAGAGATGTGTGGAAATAAAAAGAGCGTGGTTGAGAGAGCAGAAGAGGGTGTTTTGAAATGGTTTGGCCACATGGAGAGAATGAGTGAGGAAAGATTGACCAAGAGGATATATGTGTCGGAGGTGGAGGGAACGAGGAGAAGAGGGAGACCAAATTGGAGGTGGAAAGATGGAGTGAAAAAGATTTTGTGTGATCGGGGCCTGAACATGCAGGAGGGTGAAAGGAGGGCAAGGAATAGAGTGAATTGGAGCGATGTGGTATACCGGGGTTGACGTGCTGTCAGTGGATTGAATCAAGGCATGTGTATGGGGGTGGGTTGGGCCATTTCTTTCGTCTGTTTCCTTGCGCTACCTTGCAAACGCGGGAGACAGCAAAAAAAAAAAAAAAAAAAAAAAAATATATATATATATATATATATATATATATATATATATATATATATATATATATATATATATATATATATATATATATTAGTTTCATTATACTTTGTCACTGTCTCCTGCATTCGCGAGGTAGCACAAGGAAACACATGAAAGAAAGGCCCAACCCACCCACATACACATGTATATACATACTTGCTGCCTTTATTCATTCCCATCGCCACCTCGCCACACATGAAATGACAATCCCCTCCCCCCGCATGCGCACGAGGTAGTGCTGGGAAAAGACAACAAAGGCCACATTCGTTCACACTCAGTCTCTAGCTGTCATGTATAATGCACTGAAGCCATGGCTTGTACTTTGGGTTGTATGGGTCACTACCTCCTTGCCTATGGTACAATTTGCCTCTATGGCTGCCAGTAATGTCAAATTTAGCCTCACCAGACCATACCACTTTCTTGGCAAATGCAAGTCTATTCTTGCACTAGCGGTCTGTCAGAAGCAGTTGCTTGTGTGGCATACTCCTCTTGAACTTCAAGCAGTTGCATGTGTGGCATACTCCTTTTGAACTTCAAGTCATTATGAAGCTGGTTACAAATAGTATGTACAGACACATGACCAAGTAGTGTAGGGTTGTCTTCCTTTAACTGCTGTGCTGAAATATGTGGATTCTTGTCTATTTGATGGTGGATAATCTTAAAGAGTGCATTGGCAAGTGATACAAGGTCATCTAAGTCGTTTTTTCTGGGTGTGAATGTCAATACCACCACCGTCAATGAAGTGCTTCATCTACCCTTGCACACTTCATAGTGCCAGCCTTGTAGTTTCAGCCATTTCTTTACTATACTTCCCTGCCTTGTACAAGGATACAATAGCAGAAATATCCTCTTTAGACTAGTCCTTACAGCCAGGTATTGCAGCACAAACCCACTACAAATCACACATGGGTAGGGTAAAAAAAAGAAAAAAAAAAAAAGCGGACATCAGGACAACAGAAAAACACCTACACTCACCACAACTGCTCCAGGCACACTGAATGCCACATGTTGCTATTCCAGGGGTAACCCCTTCCCACCAAAGTCCATGAGCTGCCCCATGTTTTGGGGCCTGACACAAATGGCAAAAAATACTGGTGCATCACCTCTCTCTCTCTCTCTCTCTCTCTCTCTCTTTATTTTTTTTTTTTTTTTTTTACTTTGTCGCTGTCTCCCGCGTTTGCGAGGCAGCGCAAGGAAACAGACGAAAGAAATGGCCCAACCCTCCCCATACACATGTACATACACACGTCCACACACGCAAATATACATACCTACACAGCTTTCCATGGTTTACCCCGGACGCCTCACACGCCCTGATTCAATCCACCGACAGCACGTCAACCCCTGTACACCACATCGCTCCAATTCACTCCATTCCTTGCCCTCCTTTCACCCTCCTGCATGTTCAAGCATATATATATATATATATATATATATATATATATATATATATATATATATATATATATATATATATATATATATATATACAGATACCTTTCAATTTATGCATATTTTATTTATGACCCTTTCAGAACACACATGGTTTATCTATACTTTTTTTTATTCATACAGCTTAAGTTTGCAATAATACAATGGCATATATACAGTCTATAGTCTTGGATTGCTACAGTATACTGTACACTGCATGTTTTGCCCCTTGAATCATGCCACCATCTTTTAAATTATACTGGTACCAGTGGTACAAAGAAGGTTAAGACCATCAACATTAAAGTTGAGAATGATGTGCTCATACTTCACGAAGGAGGTGAACGAACAGCTGATATTAAGCTTGTTGGATTTACCAACAATTTGTGATATTGGAGAGAAGATCTAGAAGAGTGCTATTAGTCCATCTAAGACCTCGTATTCCCGGTTTGATTATGGAAAGAATGGAAAGAATAGAAAGAATGTGGGGCACGTGGATTGACACCAAATCCAAGAAAAATGCTTCTGTCAGCATTCTTGTGATACAAGCAAAGGCCCTGAGTGTATGTGATGACCTTGGTAGCAAAAGAAGAAGCAGAGAATACATTTCAAGCAAGACCTAGTTGGTTTACGATATTCAGAAAATGCTACAACTGCCACAAATCAAGATGTTTGGTGAGGCTGCTTCTGCTAATGTTTTTGCTACCACAAATTTCAAGAGAAACATCAAACAATTATCAAGGAAGGCAGTGCTCCTGACAGAATCTTAATGATGATGAGATCGGACTGTTTTGGAAGAGACCATCTTCAAGAACGTACATTTCCCATGAAGAAAGGACTACAGAAGGATTCAAAGTTTGCTCTGTTTTATATTAATAGAATTCACTGCACAGTATGTACAGTGCCCGCCAATGAAGCAGGAGCAAGCAGGCCCAAAACAATTTTATTAACGCAAATCACTTTACCCTACCTGAAATTCTCCCAGTGTCCATCAGTAAATTTGGCACCCTGTAGTGAGCAGTGGCAGCTATGTGACATGTCAGCATACCACATGAACATACCTCAGCAGCAGGTTAGCTTTTGAAGAAGGCTGGAATGCCTTGTTGTGCTCCCCACATATGCCCTGAATTTTTGTTGTTTTTCCCTTTTCATACCTCTACCACCCACTGTGGTTGGAAATAACTCACCTTACAAGTGACGAAAATAGCTTTTATAGTCATTTTTTACAAGGAAAATAAGCCATTTAAAGAAATTCTCTTATTACCAGTGTGAGCTTGAAATCAGCACAACAATGGGTGAAGAAAATGATAGTGGCGGCATCACTACAACGACTTCTGTGAAATGCTTTGGGAAGGCCAGAGAAACCTCTCCATGTACTCTGACTATTCATAAACATCAAGTGGATGCACGTCCAATCAAAAGAAAATACTCTAGACTGCTCAATGATGTGTTAGTAAGGACACTGCAGCACCCCGTATATAGAACTGCTGGCTGCATCCCGAACCACTCATAACCAGAAGGTGTCATAAAAAAAAGAGTCCATTTTGCAAGAAAATATATTGTGAGTGATACGGCTATGTTCAGAAGTGTCTTGTGGAATGATAGTTCACTTTTTCTGTGACAGGTGGTCATGGTGGGTGTGTGTACAGTTGACCAGACTGTGATTCATTTGATCTTAAGTACATTACAAGCACCGTAAAGTTCCCTGCTTCATTTATGGTATGGGAATCTTTCACTTATCATGGTGTCGGAGACACTGTCGTATTGCTAAAGAAAGAAACTAGGAACAGACATAATTACCTCGAGCTACTGTGTGACCATCTTTTAGACCCATTCAAAAAGTGCAAGGGTGAAGTGCTCATGCAGGATGGGGCTCTCTACCACACTGCCAAACTAGTCACTGATTGGCTTAAGGACTATGCATTGGAGTTTTTCAGTGAATGGCCTGGGAATTCACCAGAAAGGAATCCTACAGAAAACTTGAGGATGCTTATGAAAATGAAATTACATAGCAGGAATACTCCATCACTACTTAAGCTGGAGGTGGCTATTTGTGAAATTTGTGCAAAAATGGACCCTAAATGGCTTCAGAATCTTGCTGATTCAGTTTCTGGTCATTTCAAGGAGTGTATAAAGAGGAAGGGGAAACCAATAAAGTACTAGTCAGCACTGGCAGGCACTATATATTGTTTTACTTAACATTTCTCATATGTATACTGAAACTGTTCACTGGTATAATATTCCGTATTGTCTTACTGATAAAGAAACCCCCCAATCTCCATTAGTTATATTATATGATTAACAAGTTTTTGATTTATGCACCTACTTCCAAGAAAGTAATGGCAGTATAAATCGATAGGTCCCAGCATGTGTGTATTTCTGTCACACTTACCTGCTGTCTCATACATTAGTGACACAGCACCAGTAATAGGTGAACAAATGCTGCTTGCCCTCACATCCATTCCCTAACTGTCATGTGTAATGCACCAAATCCACAGCCTCTATCCACAATCAGGCCCCAAAGACTTTCCATAGTTCACCCTTTTTGCTTCACATGCCCTAGTTCAGTCCACTCGTAAGACTCACACATGCATGTCATTAATTTTTCATTAGCTGTTTGTTATTATCATTTTACTGTGAGTTATATATACTTAGTTGCATCACATAGAATGTTCCACAGGCTCACTGCTCTCATGGGCTACTGTTAATCAAGATGTTTGAACACATAAGAGACTATCTGTTGAATAAACATGTACTCCTAACATGTAGCCGAATAAGGTATTGATTCACTATTCTCAGAGGTGACTGTTAATCAGGATGTTTGAACACTTAAGAGCTGATTTGTGGTTTGAACACATTGTTGAATGGGTGTTGACAGACTCCAATATAACCCCTGCCAGTGCTACCTGAGGGGACACACTACTCAACCTCATCTCACCATTCACCAGTGTGTGCCCCATATAGAGTACTATAGATGTATGCACTTATTTTTCTAATAAAACTGTAAAGGCCACCTGATCTTCACTGAGCACCACAGAAGGAAGAAAGACCTGATCTTCTCACCAACTCAATCAAGTGTGGCCCCCTGACAAGCGGATGTCCCTTTACACACTGACAGTACATCACCTCCACCCCTATATATACCACATCATTCCACTTCACTCTATCCTGTGCAACCCTTTCATCCTCCTGCATGTTTGGGCTGTGAACACTCAAAATATTTTTCAGTCCATCCTTTCATCTCCAGTTTGGTCTTCTCATTTTCCCTTCAATTCTGACATACAGCCTTTGTTAACCTCTTCTTACTTTCTTTCCATTTGTCCAAACAAATTCTTTACACCCTCTTCAGTATTCTCTCACCTATCACCCATTCAATCATACTACCTCATACATCTTGTCCTCAAATATTTTATTTCCAACACATCCACCTTTCTCTGTGCATTCTCATCTATAGCCCATACCTCACCTCCATACAACAATATTGGGACTACTATACCTTCTAACATACCTATCTTTGCTCTCCCAAATAATGACCTCTCCACTCATTCCAATACTCCCAAAACCTTTACTCCCTCAATCTTCCTGTGACTCACTTTCACTTTCATGGTTCCATTCACTGCCATGTCCACTCCCAAGTACCTAAAACACTTAATTTACTCTGTATTTTATCCAATCAATCTCACACCCCAATTTGTCCTTCTGTACTATTTAACCTACTAACCTTGCTTTCATTCACATTTTCTTAAAACTTTCTCCTTTCACACACTCGCCTAAACTCAGACACTTGAATCTACCACCAGTGCTATATCATTAGCAAACAACAACTGACTCATTTCCCAGGCCCATTTTACTCCCTACAAACTGCATACTCATCCTTCTCTCCAAGACCCTTGCATTCATCTCCCTCACCATCCCATCCATTAAAATATCAAACTGCCATGGTGACATCACACACCCCTGCTACAGACCATCCTTCACCTGGTACCACTCAATCTGATTTCTATATTAGTTGAACATGTGCCTTAAACCCTTTACAGAAATTTCTCACTGCTTCTAGTAACTTTCCTCCCACACCATAGTTCATAAGCCTTTCCACAAAGCATCTCTATTAACACTGCCATATGCTTTTGCCATGTCCAGGTCCCATTTATTTGCCATTTCCAACATTAACAAGGTAGCATAAGGAACAGATGACTGAGCCTTTGAGGAAAAATGCTCACTTGGCCCCCTTCTTTGTTCCTTCTCTTAGAAAAATGAAACTGGAGGGGAAAATTTCCAGCCCCCCAACTCCCATCCTTTTTTGTTGCCTTCTACGACACAGAGGGAATATGTGGGCAGGGTTCTTTCTCCCCTTGCCCTAGGGATAAAGGTGAATGTTCAAACTAAGAAGGAATAAGTTTGTTGAGTATTCCTGGGAAATTATATGATAGGGTATTGATTGAGAGGGTGAAAGCATGTACAGAGCATCAGATTGGGGAAGAGTAGTGTGGTTTCAGAGGTGGTAGAGGATGTATGGATCAGGTGTTTCCCTAGAAGAATATGTATGAAAAATACTTACAAAAACAGATGAATTTGTATGCAGCATTTATGGATCTGGAGAAGGCACGTGATAGGGTTGATAGAGATGCTTTGTGGAAGGTTTTAAGGATATATGGTGTGTGAGGTAAATTGCTAGAAGCAGTGAAAATTTTTTTCCAAGGATGTACGACATGTGTACGAGCAGGAAAAGAGGAGAGCGACTGGCTCCCAGTGAAGGTCGGTTTGCAGCAGAGGTGTGTGATGTCCCCCATGGTTGTTTAATTTGTTTTCGATGGGGTTGTTAGGGAGGTAAATGCAAGAGTTTTGGAAAGCAAGGCAAGTATACAGTCTGTTGGGGATGAGAGGGCATGGGAAATGAGTCAGTTGTTGTTTGCCAATGATACAACTCTATTGGCTGATTCAAGTAAGAATCTGCAGTTGGTGACTGAGTTTGGAAAAGTGTGTAAAAGGAGAAAGTTGAGAATAAATGTGAATAAGAGCAAGGTTCAGTAGGAATGAGAGACAAGTTAATTGGGATGTAAGATTGAATGGAGAAAAATTGGAGTAAGTGAAGTGTTTTAGATATCTGGGAGTGGACTTAGCAGTGAATGGAACCATAAAAGCGTAAGTGAGTCACAGAGTGGGGGAGGAGGCGAAGATTCTGGGAGTGATGGGAAATGTGTGGAAGAGAGAAAGTTATCTTAGAGAGCAAAAATGGATAAGTTTGAAGGATTAGTAGTTCCAACAACATCATGTGGTTGCCAGGCATGGCTATGGATAGGGTTGTACAGAGGAGGGTGGCTATGTTGGAAATGAGATGTTTGAGGACAATATGTGGTGTGGGGTGGTTTGATTAAGTAATAAAAGGGTAATAGAGATGTGTGGAAATAAAATGTGTGTGGTTGAGAGGGCAGAAGAGGGTGTGTTGAAATGGTTTGGACATATGGAGAGAATGAGTGAGGAAAGATTGAGAAAGAGGATTTATGTGTCAGAGGTGGAGGGAAGAAGGAAAAGCAGAAGACCAAATTAAGAGGTGGAAGGATGGAGAGAAAAAGATTTTGAGCATTTGGGGCCTCAACATGCAGGAGGGTGAGAGGCATGCAAGGAATATTGTGAATTGGAAGAATGTGTTATAAGGGACTTGACATGCTGTCAATGGACTGAACCAGGGCATGTGAAACATTTGGGGTAAACCATGGAAAGGTCGTCGGGTCTGGATGTGGACAGGGAGCTATGGTTACAGTGCATCACACATGACAACTAAAGACCGAGTATGAATGAATGTGGCATTTTTTGTCTGTTTTCCTGGCACTACCTCACTGAAGCAGGGGGCAGCGATGCTGTTTCCTGTGGGGCAGTGTAGTGCCAGGAAAGGATAAAGGCAAGCAATTATGAATATGTACATATGTATATATGTATATGTTTGTGCATGTGTATGTGTATGTGCATTTGCTGATATGTATACATTTGTGCATGTCCTGGCATTTATGTATGTGTATGTGTGTATGTGCGGATGGGCCATTCTTCTGTTTCCTGGTGCTTCCTCACTGGAGTGGGGAATGGCGATCAAGTATAATAAATGAAACCATGTAACCAAGGAAGTAGAAGTGAGTTACAGGGTGGAGGAGGGATCAAAGGTTCTGGTAGCGTTGAAGAATGTGTGGAAGGTGAGAAAGTTATCTTGGAAAGCAAAAATGGGTATGTTCAAAGGAACAGCAGTTCCAACAATGTTATATGGTAGCGAGGCATGGGCTATGGATAAGTGTAGTGTGAAGGAGGGTGGATGTGTTGGAAATGAAATGTTTGAGGACGATATGTGGTGTAAGGTGGTTTGATCAAGTAAGTAATGAAATGGTAAGAGAGATGTGTGGTAATAAAAAGAGTATGGTTGACAGAGCAGAAGAGGGTGTGTTGAAATGGTTTGGACACATGGAGAGAATGAGTGAAGAAAGATTGAGAAACAGGATATATGTGTCAGAGGTGGAGGGAAGAAGGAGAAGCAGGAGACCAAATTGGAGGTGGAAGGATGGAGTGAAAAAGATTTTGAGCGATCAGGGCCTGAACATACAGAAGAGTGAAAGGCGTGCAAAGAATAGAGTGAATTGGAATGATGCGGTATACCAGAGTCAACGTGCTGTCAATGGATTGAACTAGGGAATGTGTCTGGGGTAAACCATGGAAAGTTCTGTGCAGCCTAGATGTGGGAGGGGAGCTGTGATTTTGGTGCATTACACGACAGCTAGAGACTGAGTGTGAACGAATAAGGCTTTTTCTTGTCTGTTCCTGGCGCTGCCTCACTGGAGGGGGAAGGGGGGAAATGCTTATTTTGTGTGTGAAGGGGTGGCGACAGGAATGGATGAAGGCAGCAAGTATGGATGTACATGTGTAGGTATGTATAAGTCTGTATATGTATATGCATGTATACGTTGAAATGTATATATATGTATATGTGCATGTGTGGATGTTTATGTATATACATGTGTATGTGGGCGGGTTGGGCCATTCCTCGACTGTTTCTTTGCACTATCTCGATGTGGGAGACTGTGGTTAAGTATAATAATAGAACATGCAGGAGGGTGAAAGGAGGGCAAGGAATAGAGTGAATTGGATCGATGTGGTATACCGGGGTTGATGTGCTGTCAGTGGATTGAATCAGGGCATGTGAAGCGTCAGGGGTAAACCATGGAAAGCTGTGTAGGTATGTATATTTGCGTGTGTGGACGTATGTATATACATGTGTATGGGGGTGGGTTGGGCCATTTCTTTCGTCTGTTTCCTTGCGCTACCTCGCAAACGCGGGAGACAGCAAAAAAAAAAAAAAAAATATATATATATATATATATATATCTTTTGTTTATTTTGCTTTGTCGCTGTCTCTCACATTTGCGAGGTAGCGCAAGGAAACAGACGAAAAAATGGCCCAACCCACTCCCCTACACATGTATATACATACACGTCCACACACGCAAATATACATACCCATACATCTCAATGTACACATATATATACACACACAGACACATACATATATACCCATGCTCATAATTCACACTCTCTGCCTTTATTCATTCCCGTCGCCACCTCGCCACACATGGAATAACATCCCACTCCCCCCTCATGTGTGCGAGGTAGCAGTAGGAAAAGACAACAAAGGCCCCATTCATTCACCCTCAGTCTCTAGCTGTCATGCAATAATGCCCGCAAGCACAGCTCCCTTTCCACATCCAGGCCCCACACAACTTTCCATGGTTTACCCCAGACGCTTCACATGCCCTGATTCAATCCACTGCCAGCACGTTGACCCCGGTATACCACAATTCACTCTATTCCTTGCCTGCCTTTCACCCTCCTGCATATTCAGGCCCCGATCACTCAAAAATCTTTTTCACTCCGTCTTTCCACCTCCAATTTGGTCTCCCACTTCTCCTCGTTCCCTCCACCTCCGACACGTATATCCTCTTGGTCAATCTTTCCTCACTCATTCTCTCCATGTGCCCAAACCATTTCAAAACACCCTCTTCTACTCTCTCAACCACGCTCTTTTTATTTCCACACATCTCTCTTACCCTTACATTACTTACTCGATCAAACCACCTCACACCACACATTGTCCTCAAACATCTCATTTCCAGCACATCCACCCTCCTGCGCACAACTCTATCCATAGCCCACGCCTCGCAACCATACAACATTGTTGGAACCACTATTCCTTCAAACATACCCATTTTTGCTTTCCGAGATAATGTTCTCGACTTCCACACGTTCTTCAACGATCCCAGAAATTTCGCCCCCTCCCCCACCCTATGATTCACTACCGCTTCCATGGTTCCATCCGCTGCCAGATCCACTCCCAGATATCTAAAACACTTCACTTCCTCCAGTTTTTCTCCATTCAAACTTACCTCCCAATTGACTTGACCCTCAACCCTACTGTACCTAATAACCTTGCTCTTATTCATATTTACTCTTAACTTTCTTCTTTCACACACTTTACCAAACTCACTCACCAGCTTCTGCAGTTTCTCACATGAATCAGCCACCAGCGCTGTATCATCAGCGAACAACAACTGACTCACTTCCCAAGCTCTCTCATCCACAACAGACTGCATACTTGCCACTCTTTCCAAAACTCTTGCATTCATCTCCCTAACAACCCCATCCATAAACAAATCAAACAACCAAGGAGACATCACACACCCCCTGCCGCAAACCTACATTCACTGAGAACCAACCACTTTCCTCTCTTCCTACACATACACATCCTTGATGAAAACTTTTCACTGCTTCTAACAACTTGCCTCCTACACCATATATTCTTAATACCTTCCACAGAGCATCTCTATCAACTCTATTATATGCCTTCTCCAGATCCATAAATGCTACATACAAATCCATTTGCTTTTCTAAGTATTTCTCACATACATTCTTCAAAGCAAACGCCTGATCCACACATCCTCTACCACTTATGAAACCACACTGCTCTTCCCCAATCTGATGCTCTGTACATGCCTTCATCTTCTCAATCAATACCCTCCCATATAATTTACCAGGAATATACAACAAACTTATACCTCTGTAATTTGAGCACTTACCTTTGTCCCCTTTGCCTTTGTACAATGGCACTATGCAATCCTCAGGCACCTCAACATGAATCATACATATATTAAATAACCTTACCAACCAGTCAACAATACAGTCACCCCCTTTTTTAATAAATTCCACTGCAATACCATCCAAACCTGCTGCCTTGCCGGCTTTCATCTTCCGCAAAGCTTTTACTACCTCTTCTCTGTTTACCAAATCATTTTCCCTAACCCTCTGACTTCGCACACCACCTCGACCAAAACACCTTATATCTGCCACTCCATCATCAAACACATTCAACAAACCTTCAAAATACTCACTCCATCTCCTTCTCACATCACCATTACTTGTTATCACCTCCCCATTAGCCCCCTTCACTGAAGTTCCCATTTGCTCCCTTGTCTTACGCACTTTATTTACCTCCTTCCAGAACATCTTTTTATTCTCCCTAAAATTTAATGATACTCTCTCACCCCAACTCTCATTTGCCCTCTTTTTCACCTCTTGCACCTTTCTCTTGACCTTCTGCCTGTTTCTTTTATGCATCTCCCACTCATTTGCATTTTTTCCCTGCAAAAATTGTCCAAATGCCTCTCTTCTCTTTCACTAATAATCTTACTTCTTCATCCCACCACTCACTACCTTTTCTAATCAACCCACCTCCCACACTTCTCATGCCACAAGCATCTTTTGTGCAAGCCATCACTGATTCCCTAAATACATCCCATTCCTCCCCAACTCGCCTTACCTCCTTTGTTCTCACCTTTTTCCATTCTGTACTCAGTCTCTCTTGGTACTTCCTCACACAAGTCTCCTTCCCAAACTCACTCACTCTCACCACTCTCTTCACCCCAACATTCTCTCTTCTTTTCTGAAAACCTCTACAAATCTTCACCTTAGCCTCCACAAGATAATGATCAGACATCCCTCCAGTTGCACCTCTCAGCACATTAACATCCAAAAGTCTCTCTTTCGCGTGCCTATCAATTAACATGTAATCCAATAACGCTCTCTGGCCATCTCTCCTATTTACATACGTATACTTATGTATATCTCGCTTTTTAAACCAGGTATTCCCAATCACCAGTCCTTTTTCAGCACATAAATCTACAAGCTCTTCACCATTTCCATTTACAACACTGAACACCCCATGTATACCAATTAATCCCTCAACTGCCACATTACTCACCTTTGCATTCAAATCACCCATCACTATAACCCGGCCTTGTGCATCAAAACCACTAACACACTCATTCAGCTGCTCCCAAAACACTTGCCTCTCATGATCTTTCTCCTCATGTCCAGGTGCATATGCACCAATAATCACCCATCTCTCTCCATTAACTTTCAGTTTTACCCATATCAATCTGGAATTTACTTTCTTACACTCTATCACATACTCCCACAACTAATGTTTCAGGAGTAGTGCTACTCCTTCCCTTGCTCTAGTCCTCTCACTAACCCCTGATTTTACTCCCAAGACATTCCCAAACCACTCTTCCCCTTTACCCTTGAACTTTGTTTCACTCAGAGCCAAAACATCCAGGTTCCTTTCCTCAAACATACTACCTATCTCTCCTTTTTCCTCATCTTGGTTACATCCATACACATTTAGACACCCCAATCTGAGCCTTGGAGGAGGATGAGCACGCCCCCCGTGGCTCCTTCTTCTGTTTCCCATTTTAGAAAGTCAAAATACAAGGAGGGGAGGGTTTCTGGCCCCCCGCTCCCGTCCCCTTTACTCGCCCTCTACGACATATATATATATATATATATATATATATATATATATATACACAAACTCCCATCTTTTGGGAGGTGGACTTTGTAATTTTGATTATATGATGTTTCCAGGACAGAGGATAGGATATGGTTATGCCCAACATGGGCATAACCATAATGTGGAATTGTGTGAGTGCAAGGGAGATGAATATTAGTGCTTATGCATCAGGCAATGAGAAGAATGATGAAGAGATGGAAGTGTTTTCTGAACAGCTGGGTAAGTGTGTCTGCAGTTTTGATGTGATAGATCATGTATAAGTGATGCATGATTTGAATGCAAAAGTGGGTAATGAGGCAGTTGAGGGATAACAACTAAGCATGGGGTATTCAATGAAGTGAATGGAAATGGTGAGTATCTTTTGGAACTGCACTGAAAAAATGACCGGTGCTTGGGAATTCCTGGTTTAGAAAGATGGGCATACATATGTATATGTGAAGTGGAAAGGTAAGATGAGGGCATCACTGTAATACATATTACTTAAAGGAGTGCAATGGAGAGACTCTTGGATGTAAATGTGCTGAGAGGGAGGCGTGATCATCAACATGTAGGGGCAAGGCTGAAAATTTGTAGATGCTTTTGGTAAACAAGATATGATTTGGGGGAGAAGAGGGTTGAAGTAAGTTAACTTGGAAAAGAGGCTTAGATGGAGAGATAACATGAGAGACAGAGTGAAGGATGGCAAAAGGTGAGAGTAAACACTTCTAGAAAAGTGGATGTAGGATGGGAGGAATTTAGAGAAGCATTATTGGTATGTGTGAGAAATGTGCATTGCATGTGGAAGGTGTGAGGTGGGAAGGTAGGATACGGGCAGGTAAGAAAGGGTAGTGAGTGTTGGGATGGTGAAGTTAAGTTGCTATTGGAAGAGAAAATAGAGATGTAAGGGTGGAACTTACAGGGAAAGAGTGCAAGTGATGAGGAGATGTACCACAGAAAGCAGCAGAAAGAAGCTGCAGGGGCTGAAAAAGAGGGCAAATGAAAGTTAGGGTGAGTGAGTATCAGCACATTTCTAAGAGCAAACGGAAATGCTTTAGAAAGATGTTAATAGTGGAAGAAAAAAATTGGGACATATGTAAAGGGGGCTAATGGGGATTTGGCGAGAGGCAGTGATGGGCTGAAGAGACTGAATTAGTATCTTGTAAAATTGTTAAATTTTCCAATTTACAGTGACTGGCAATACAATAATCAGGGTTCTGTAAGTATCTGTAGACCTGACTCTAAAAAAAAAAGGGAGAAAGGTCACATGAAGAGGGGAAAAAAAAAGGGGGGGAAGAGAATTCCACAGTTCAGCTGTTCAAGGGAAGGAGGAGGTATCACAACAGCCAATCCTCTGATGGCCAGACTCCAAACAGAAACTGTGGGAAGCAGCAGCCAAATGTGAGTCACAGGTCCAAACCTTGGTTGTGGGGGCAAATGCAGACAACTCATAAGAGTAATGGCTAAAATATCATTTACATAGTAGATAGAGCACAAATCATACACATGGAAAAGGACAGTTGAAGAGAAGCAATGTCATGAAAAAGAAGGCTTTTAATTCTACTCTAGTTAACAAAGAGGTGGAGACTTAGCCATCGCAGATGTGTGAGCGGTATTCCATAAATGGGCAAATAAAACCCCTCTACATATAAAACAGCTACTCACAGGGGTAATGTAAATGATTTGTCAAGCCTTCCAAAGTATGTTTACTCATTTCAGCATGTGATATTTCAGCTTGTTGATGTATTTGGCCATTACATTATCTATTTTCAACAATTTCAAGTTAAGCAGATCTTACCCTTGAGATACATTAAGAATAAGTAAATTTGGTTTCTTTAAAAGGTATTCATCAGTGGCTGGAATTTAATAAGAATCGAAAGTTATTTTGCTTTGATACCATCATATGTATTTTATTTATTTATTATACTTTGTCGCTGTCTCCTGCATTAGCGAGGTAGCACAAGGAAACAGACGAGAGAATGGCCCAACCCACCCACATACACATGAATATACATACACGTCCAAACACGCACATATACATACCTATATATTTCAATGTATACATATATACATACATACATACATTTTTTTTTTCTTTTTTTTGCTTTGTCGCTGTCTCCCACGTTTGCGAGGTAGCGCAAGGAAACAGACGAAAGAAATGTCCCAACCCACCCCCATACACATGTATATACATACGTCCACACACGCAAATATACATACCTACACAGCTTTCCATGGTTTACCCCAGACGCTTCACATGCCCCAATTCAATCCACTGACAGCACGTCAACCCCGGTATACCACATCGCTCCAATTCACTCTATTCCTTGCCCTCCTTTCACCCTCCTGCATGTTCAGGCCCCGATCACACAAAATCTTTTTCACTCCATCTTTCCACCTCCAATTTGGTCTCCCTCTTCTCCTCGTTCCCTCCACCTCCGACACATATATCCTCTTGGTCAATCTTTCCTCACTCATTCTCTCCATGTGCCCAAACCATTTCAAAACACCCTCTTCTGCTCTCTCAACCACGCTCTTTTTATTTCCACACATCTCTCTTACCCTTACGTTACTTACTCGATCAAACCACCTCACACCACACATTGTCCTCAAACATCTCATTTCCATCACATCCATCCTCCTGCGCACAACTCTATCCATAGCCCATGCCTCGCAACCATACAACATTGTTGGAACCACTATTCCTTCAAACATACCCATTTTTGCTTTCCGAGATAATGTTCTCGACTTCCACACATTCTTCAAGGCTCCCAGAATTTTCGCCCCCTCCCCCACCCTATGATCCACTTCCGCTTCCATGGTTCCATCCGCTGCCAGATCCACTCCCAGATATCTAAAACACTTCACTTCCTCCAGTTTTTCTCCATTCAAACTCACCTCCCAATTGACTTGACCCTCAACCCTACTGTACCTAATAACCTTGCTCTTATTCACATTTACTCTTAACTTTCTTCTTTCACACACTTTACCAAACTCAGTCACCAGCTTCTGCAGTTTCTCACATGAATCAGCCACCAGCGCTGTATCATCAGCGAACAACAACTGACTCACTTCCCAAGCTCTCTCATCCCCAACAGACTTCATACTTGCCCCTCTTTCCAAAACTCTTGCATTCACCTCCCTAACAACCCCATCCATAAACAAATTAAACAACCATGGAGACATCACACACCCCTGCCGCAAACCTACATTCACTGAGAACCAATCACTTTCCTCTCTTCCTACACGTACACATGCCTTATATCCTCGATAAAAACTTTTCACTGCTTCTAACAACTTGCCTCCCACACCATATATTCTTAATACCTTCCACAGAGCATCTCTATCAACTCTATCATATGCCTTCTCCAGATCCATAAATGCTACATACAAATCCATTTGCTTTTCTAAGTATTTCTCACATACATTCTTCAAAGCAAACACCTGATCCACACATCCTCTACCACTTCTGAAACCACACTGCTCTTCCCCAATCTGATGCTCTGTACATGCCTTCACCCTCTCAAACAATACCCTCCCATATAATTTCCCAGGAATACTCAACAAACTTATACCTCTGTAATTTGAGCACTCACTCTTATCCCCTTTGCCTTTGTACAATGGCACTATGCATGCATTCCGCCAATCCTCAGGCACCTCACCGTGAGTCATACATACAGTAAATAACCTTACCAACCAGTCAACAATACAGTCACCCCCTTTTTTAATAAATTCCACTGCAATACCATCCAAACCTGCTGCCTTGCCGGCTTTCATCTTCCGCAAAGCTTTTACTACCTCTTCTCTGTTTACCAAATCATTTTCCCTAACCCTCTCACTTTGCACACCACCTCGACCAAAACACCCTATATCTGCCACTCTATCATCAAACACATTCAACAAACCTTCAAAATACTCACTCCATCTCCTTCTCACATCACCACTACTTGTTATCACCTCCCCATTTGCGCCCTTCACTGAAGTTCCCATTTGCTCCCTTGTCTTACGCACTTTATTTACCTCCTTCCAGAACATCTTTTTATTCTCCCTAAAATTTAATGATACTCTCTCACCCCAACTCTCATTTGCCCTTTTTTTCACCTCTTGCACCTTTCTCTTGACCTCCTGTCTCTTTCTTTTATACGCCTCCCACTCAGCTGCATTTTTTCCCTGCGAAAATCGTCCAAATGCCTCTCTCTTCTCTTTCACTAATACTCTTACTTCTTCATCCCACCACTCACTACCCTTTCTAATCAACCCACCTTCCACTCTTCTCATGCCACAAGCATCTTTTGCGCAATCCATCACTGATTCCCTAAATACATCCCATTCCTCCCTCACTCCCCTTACTTACATTGTTCTCACCTTTTTCCATTCTGTACTCAGTCTCTCCTGGTACTTCCTCACACAAGTCTCCTTCCCAAGCTCACTTACTCTCACCACCCTCTTCACCCCAACATTCACTCTTTTTTTCTGAAAACCCATACAAATCTTCACCTTAGCCTCCACAAGATAATGATCAGACATCCCTCCAGTTGCACCTCTCAGCACATTAACATCCAAAAGTCTCTCTTTTGCGTGCCTGTCAATTAACACGTAATCCAATAACGCTCTCTGGCCATCTCTCCTACTTACATAAGTATACTTATGTATATCTTGCTTTTTAAACCAGGTATTCCCAATCATCAGTCCTTTTTCAGCACATAAATCTACAAGCGCTTCACCATTTCCATTTACAACACTGAACACCCCATGTATACCAAAATTCCCTCAACTGCCACATTACTCACCTTTGCATACATACATACATACACAGACAAATACATATATACACATGTACATAATTCATACTTGCTGCCCTTATTCATTCCCGTCGCCACCCCGCCACACATGAAATGACAATCCCCTCCCCCCGCATGCACACGAGGCAGCGCTAGGAAAAGACAACAAAGGCCACAAACGTTCACACTCAGTCTCTAGCTGTCATGTATAATGCACCAAAATCATGGCTCCCTTTCGACAACCAGGCCCCAAAAACCTTCCAAGGTTTACCCCAGACACTTCACAAGCCCTGGTTCAATCCAATGACAGCATGTCGACCCCGGCATACCACATTGTTCCAATTCATTCTATTCCTTGCACGCCTTTCACCTTCCTGCATGTTCAGGCCCCAATCGCTCAAAATCTTTTTCACTCCATCCTTCCACCTTCAATTTGGTCCTCCAGTTCTCTTTCCTCAACCTCTGACACATATATCCTCTTTGTCAATCTTTCCTCACTCATTCTCTCCATGTGACCAAACCATTTCAACAAACCCTCTTCTCCTCTCTCAACCACACTCTTTTTATTACCACACATCTCTCTTACCCTTTCATTACTTACTTGATCAAACCACCTCACACCACATACTGTCCTCAAACATCTCATTTCCAGCACATCCACCCTCCTCCGTACAACTCTATCTATAACCCACACCTCGCAACCTTATAACATTGTTGGAATCACTGTTCCTTCAAACATACCCGTTTTTGCTTTCCGAGATAATGTTCTCGACTTCCACACATTTTTCAACGCTCCCAGAACTTTCACCCCCTCCCCCACCCTGTGACTCACTTCCGTTTCCATGGTTCCATCCGTTGCCAAATCCACTCCCAGATATCTAAAACATTTCACTTCCTCCAGTTTTTCTCCATTTAAACTTACCTCACAATTGACTTGTCCCTCAACCCTACTGTACCAAATAACCTTGCTCTTATTCACATTTACTCTCAGCTTTCTTCTTTCACACACTTTACCAAACACAATCACCAACTTCTGCAGTTTCTCACCTGCATCAGCCACCAGTGCTATATCATCAGCAAACAATAACTGACTCACTTCCCAAGCCCTCTCATCCACAACAGACTGCATACTTGTCCCTCTCTCCAAAGCAATTGCACTCACCTCCCTAACAACCCCACCCATAAACAAATCAAACAACCATGGAGACATCACGCACCCCTGCCGCAAACCGATATTCATTGAGAACCAATCACTTTCCTCTCTTTCTACTCGTACACATTCCTTACATCCTTGATAAAAACTTTTCACTGCTTCCAGCAACTTGCCTCCCTCACCATATACTCTTAATACCTTCCACAGAGCATCTCCATCAACTCTATCATATGCCCTCTCCAGATCCATATATGCTCCATACAAATCCATTTGCTTTTCTAAGTATTTCTCACATACATTCTTCAAAGCAAAAACCTGATCCACACATCCTCTACCACTTCTGAAACCACACTGCTCTTCCCCCACCTGATGCTCTGCACATGCCTTCACCCTCTCTATCAATACCCTCCCATATAATTTACCAGGAATACTCAACAAACCTCTACCTCTGTAATTTGAACAATCACCTTTATCCCGTTTGCCTTTGTAGAATGGCACTATGCACGCATTCTGCCAATCCTCAGGCACTTCACCGTAAGCCATACATACACTGAATATCTTCACCAACCAGTCAACAACATAGTCACCCAGTTTTTAATAAATTCTTCTGCAATATCCTCATAAAAGGCATAATTACTTAATAATCTTAAGATGTACTTAAATAATTGTTGTTCCTATGAATTTGTAACCTAATTCTTGGATGTTTCTACTGTGAACCATCATTCTCTGGCACGTATCAGTATTTTACATTTACTTGGGTGGACTTTCATCACATGTGTCAGTCCAACTCTGGAGTTTGTGAAGGTCCACTAGTAAGCTGATGCAATCTTTGCTTTTCATTTCCTTCATGGCCTGTTTGTCATCTGCAAATATATTCAGGTTGGCATCCATGCCTTCTGGTAAGTCATTCACAAATCAAGAAGCATAACAATCCCATAAAAGGAACCTGTGTCATTAGATCAGTGACTCAGTCCATTTCAAGAAGGCTACTCTAATAAATGTCCTTTATTTCCTTCCACTATAATAATCTAGTCAACAGAGGAGTCTTATCATTTCTGCCTGAGGACTCAGTTTCTTTATCAGCCTCCCATGCAGTAGCATCAAATGCTTTCTGGCAGTCCAGAGACAAATAATTGACCAAGATTTCCTCTTTTGTCTAAAACGGAGCTCACATATTCATAGCAGTCAAATGAGGTTCATCACATATGACCCTCTTTCCCTGAAATCATGTTTCTCACATGAGTAATATCTTCTCTGCAGGAGATCATTCATTTGCTTTCTGATTATCTTTTCTAATGCTTCACAGACCATACTCATCACAGAGACCAGTCTATAGTTTAATGCTATTTCTTGGTTTCCTCTTTCTTCATATACTAACACCTCTCAATTTACACAATAAGTACATTCATGAAAGTGGTTGGGTAAATCAAAAATGCATAAATCAAATATTGCAAATCATGGAGCTTAACGGGGTTTTGTTATCAACAAGACAGTACCAAAAATCATGCCAGTGAAAAACTGCAGTATATAAACACCAGGAAATATAAAATACTATAATATACACCCTGTACAATGAATTCTTGTAAACAAAAGCAGAAAAAAAATTTCCCACATTCACAAACCAACCAGAACTTGCTTGATCGTCTTTGCTGCTCCTTCTTCCACTGCCAAGTAAACACATATATTTCAGAAATTTGATTATAACACAAGCATGCTGATGGGAACATTTTCATGAGTTTGATGTTTGATCTATATGCTTAACATTCGTTTCATTATTTCCATAACTGCATTTTGGTAATAAAAGGTTCTATATGCACTAATTCATGTTCCCCTCTAGGCACTGTCCCTGATCTTCTCTGCATTATCATAAATATTCCATGAAGAAGATTAATGCATAATATCAGCAGTTTGTTTACCTCTCTTATAACATTTGAGCACAATCATGTTAACCTCAGTGGTGATGGCTGCAGTCTTATTAGTACCACTGGTACCATGAAAAATGCTTTGGTGGCATGATGCAAAAGGTCAAAACACATGCAATATACAGTATACTGTACTGCCGCACATAGTGCTGTAGTACTCCATGACTACAGAGTGTATCTACACATTTATGACAGCAAGCCATGCATGTGCATGCTCCATACACAGCAATAGGAAAAACACACCACCACACTGCCATCCCAATGAAGATTACATTACTCCAAGCATTATCCCACATAAATTCAAAAAAGGTGTGAATGGACTGTACACGTTATTCTAAAAATTATGTAAATCAAGAGGTCCCAGTATAGGTGTGATTTTTACTCTTTTCCCTCCCTTGGAACTCTGCCTTTCTCTTGTGACATCTTCAAGTTGTTTATCATGCGTATCTGCAAAAATCTACAGCACAAAAGGTGAAATTTTATTGGACCATGAGCCTTGTATGGGTCAACCCTCTCTAGTCTTCCATTTAATTTCTCAACTCGGTGTATCAAGACTCTATAAGACCTCTTCCCCATTTATCTTATTGATGTTGGGCTATAGTATCTCTACATAACATATTTTATATATATTTTTCTTTTCTTTTAAACTATTCGCCATTTCCCGCATTAGCGAGGGAGCGTTAAGAACAGAGGACTGGGCCTTTTTTGGAATATCCTCACCTGGCCCCCTCTGTTCCTTCTTTTGGAAAATTAAAAAAAAAAAAACGAGAGGGGAGGATTTCCAGCCCCCCGCTCCCTCCCCTTTTAGTCGCCTTCTACGACACGCAGGGAATACATGGGAAGTATTCTTAATCCCCTATCCCCAGGGATAATATATATATATATATATATATATATTGTTGTGGGAGTATGTGATAGAATGTAAGAAAGTAAATTCTCGATTAATATGGGTAAAACTGAAAGTTGATGGAGAGAGATCGGTGATTATTGGTGCATATGCACCTGGGCATGAGAAGAAAGATCATGAGAGGCAAGTGTTTTAGGAGCAGCTGAATGAGTGTGTTAGTGGTTTTGATGCACGAGACCGGGTTATAGTGATGGGTGATTTGAATGCAAAGGTGAGTAATGTGGCAGTTGAGGGAATAATCGGTATACATGGGGTGTTCAGTGTTGTAAATGGAAATGGTGAAGAGCTTGTACATTTATGTGCTGAAAAAGGACTGGTGATTGGGAATACCTGGTTTAAAAAGCGAGATATACATAAGTATACTCATGTAAGTAGGAGAGATGGCCAGAGAGCGTTACTGGATTACGTGTTAATTGACAGGCGCGCGAAAGAGAGACTTTTGGATGTTAATGTGCTGAGAGGTGCAACTGGGGGGATGTCTGATCATTATCTTGTGGAGGCTAAGGTGAAGATTTGTATGGGTTTTCAGAAAAGAAGAGTGAATGTTGGGGTGAAGAGGATGGTGAGAGTAAGTGAGCTTGGGAAGGAGACTTGTGTGAGGAAGTACCAGGAGAGACTGAGTACAGAATGGAAAAAGGTGAGAACAATGGAAGTAAGGGGAGTGGGGGAGGAATGGGATGTATTTAGGGAATCAGTGATGGATTGCGCAAAAGATGCTTGTGGCATGAGAAAAGTGGGAGGTGGGTTGATTAGAAAGGGTAGTGAGTGGTGGGATGAAGAAGTAAGATTATTAGTGAAAGAGAAAAGAGAGGCATTTGGACAATTTTTGCAGGGAAAAAATGCAAATGAGTGGGAGATGTATAAAAGAAAGAGACAGGAGGTCAAGAGAAAGGTGCAAGAGGTGAAAAAGAGGGCAAATGAGAGTTGGGGTGAGAGAGTATCATTAAATTTTAGGGAGAATAAAAAGATGTTCTGGAAGGAGGTAAATAAAGTGCGTAAGACAAGGGAGCAAATAGGAACTTCAGTGAAGGTCGCAAATGGGGAGGTGATAACAAGTAGTGGTGATGTGAGAAGGAGATGGAGTGAGTATTTTGAGGGTTTGTTGAATGTGTTTGATGATAGAGTGGCAGATATAGGGTGTTTTGGTCGAGGTGGTGTGCAAAGTGAGAGGGTTAGGGAAAATTATTTGGTACACAGAGAAGAGGTAGTAAAAGCTTTGCGGAGGATGAAAGCCGGCAAGGCAGCAGGTTTGGATGGTATTGCAGTGGAATTTATCAAAAAAGGGGGTGACTGTATTGTTGACTGGTTGGTAAGGTTATTTAATATATGTATGACTCATGGTGAGGTGCCTGAGGATTGGCGGAATGCATGCATAGTGCCATTGTACAAAGGCAAAGGGGATAAGAGTGAGTGCTCAAATTACAGAGGTATAAGTTTGTTGAGTATTCCTGGTAAATTATATGGGAGGGTATTGATTGAGAGGGTGAAGGCATGTACAGAGCATCAGATTGGGGAAGAGCAGTGTGGTTTCAGAAGTGGTAGAGGATGTGTGGATCAGGTGTTTGCTTTGAAGAATGTATGTGAGAAATACTTAGAAAAGCAAATGGATTTGTATGTAGCATTTATGGATCTGGAGAAGGCATATGATAGAGTTGATAGAGATGCTCTGTGGAAGGTATTAAGAATATATGGTGTGGGAGGCAAGTTGTTAGAAGCAGTGAAAAGTTTTTATCGAGGATGTAAGGCATGTGTACGTGTAGGAAGAGAGGAAAGTGATTGGTTCTCAGTGAATGTAGGTTTGCGGCAGGGGTGTGTGATGTCTCCATGGTTGTTTAATTTGTTTATGGATGAGGTTGTTAGGGAGGTGAATGCAAGAGTTTTGGAAAGAGGGGCAAGAATGAAGTCTGTTGTGGATGAGAGAGCTTGGGAAGTGAGTCAGTTGTTGTTCGTTGATGATACAGCGCTGGTGGCTGATTCATGTGGGAAACTGCAGAAGCTGGTGACTGAGTTTGGTAAAGTGTGTGAAAGAAGAAAGTTAAGAGTAAATGTGAATAAGAGCAAGGTTATTAGGTACAGTAGGGTTGAGGGTCAAGTCAATTGGGAGGTAAGTTTGAATGGAGAAAAACTGGAGGAAGTAAAGTGTTTTAGAAATCTGGGAGTGGATCTGGCAGCGGATGGAACCATGGAAGCGGAAGTGGATCATAGCGTGGGGGAGGGGGCGAAAATCCTGGGAGCCTTGAAGAATGTGTGGAAGTCGAGAACATTATCTTGGAAAGCAAAAATGGGTATGTTTGAAGGAATAGTGGTTCCAACAATGTTGTATGGTTGCGAGGCGTGGGCTATGGATAGAGTTGTGCGCAGGAGGGTGGATGTGCTGGAAATGAGATGTTTGAGGACAATGTGTGGTGTGAGGTGGTTTGATCGAGTAAGTAATAATAGGGTAAGAGTGATGTGTGGAAATAAAAAGAGCGTGGTTGAGAGAGCAGAAAAGGGTGTTTTGAAATGGTTTGGGCACATGGAGAGAATGAGTGAGGAAAGATTGACCAAGAGGATATATGTGTCGGATGTGGAGGGAACAAGGAGAAGTGGGAGACCATATTGGAGGTGGAAAGATGGAGTGAAAAGGTTTTGAGTGATTGGGGTCTGAACATGCAGGAGGGTGAAAGGTGTGCAAGGAATAGAGTGAATTGGAACGATGTGGTATACCTGGGGTCGACGTGCTGTCAATGGATTGAACCAGGGCATGTGAAGCATCTGGGGTGAACCATGAAAAGTTGTGTGGAGCCTGGATGTGGAAAGGGAGCTGTGGTTTCGGTGCATTATTGCATGACAGCTATTGACTGAGTGTGAATGAATGTGGCCTTTGTTGTCTTTCCTAGCACTACCTCGCACACATGAGGGGGAGGGGGTTGTTATTCCATGTGTGGCGAGGTGGCGATGGGAATGAATAAAGGCAGACAGTGTGAATTATGTACATGTGTATATGTATATGTCAGTGTGTGTATATATATATGTGTACATTGAGATGTATAGGTATGTATATTTGCGTGTGTGGAAGTGTATGTATATACATGTGTATGTGCGTGGGTTGGGCCATTTCTTTCATCTGTTTCCTTGCGCTACCTCGCAAACGCGGGAGACAGCAACAAAGCAAAATAAAATAAATAAAATATAAATATATATATTATTTTTTATCTCTATTTTGCTTTGTCGCTGTCTCCCGCGTTAGCGAGGGAGCGCAAGGAAACAGAAAAGAATGGCCGAACCCACCCACATACACATGTATATACATACACGTCCACACATGCAAATATATATACCTATACATCTCAATGTACACATATATATACACACACAGACATATACATATATACAATTGTACATACTTCATACTGTCTGCCTTTATTCATTCCCATTGCCACCTCACCACACATGGAATAACAACCCCCTCCCCCCTCATGTGTGAGAGGTAGCGCTAGGAAAAGACAACAAAGGCCCCATTCGTTCACACTCAGTCTCTAGCTGTCATGTAATAATGCACCGAAACCACAGCTCCCTTTCCACATTCAGGCCCGTCACAACTTTCCATGGTTTACCCCAGACGCTTCACATGCCCTGGTTCAATACATTGACCGCACATCAACCCCGGTATACCACATCGTTCCAATTCACTCTATTCCTTGCATGCCTTTCACCCTCCTGCATGTTTAGGCCCCAATCACTCAAAATCTTTTTCACTCCATCTTTCCACCTCCAATTTCGTCTCCCACTTCTCGTTCCCTCCACCTCTGACACATATATCCTCTTGGTCAATCTTTCCTCACTCATTCTCTCCACGTGACCAAACCATTTCAAAACACCCTCTTCTGCTCTCTCAACCACGCACTTTTTATTTCCACACATCTCTCTTACCCTTACATTACTTACTCGATCAAACCACCTCACACCACATATTGTCCTCAAACATCTCATTTCCAGCACATCCACCCTCCTGCACACAACTCTATCCATAGCCCACGCCTTGCAATTATACAACATTCTTGGAACCACTATTCCTTCAAACATACCCATTTTTGCTTTCCGAGATAATGTTCTCGATTTCCAAACATTCTTCAAGGCTCCCAGGATTTTCGCCCCCTCCCCCACCCTATGATTCACTTCCATTTCCATGGTTCCATCTGCTGCCAAATCCCCTCCCAGATATCTAAAACACTTTACTTTCTCCAGTTTTTCTCCATTCAAACTTACCTCCCAATTGACATGACCCTCAACCCTACTGTACCTAATAACCTTGCTCTTATTCACATTTACTCTTAACTTTCTTCTTTCACACACTTTACCAAACCCAGTCACCAGCTTCTGCAGTTTCTCACATGAATCAGCCACCAGCACTGTATCATCAGCGAACAACAACTGACTCACTTCCCAAGCTCTCTCATCCACAACACACTGAATACTTGCCCCTCTTTCCAAAACTCTTGCATTCACCTCCCTAACAACCCCATCCACAAGCAAATTAAACAACCATGGAGACATCACACACACCTGCCGCAAACCTACATTCACTGAGAATCAATCACTTTCCTTTCTTCCTACACGTACACATGCCTTACATCCTCGATAAATACTTTTCACTACTTCTAACAACTTGCCTCCCACACCATATATTCTTAATTCCTTCCACAGAGCATCTCTATCAACTCTTTCATATGCCTTCTTCAGATCCATAAATGCTACATACAAATCCATTTGCTTTTCTAAGTATTTCTCACATACATTCTTCAAAGCAAACACCTGATCCACACATCCTCTACCACTTCTGAAACCACACTGCTCTTCCCCAATCTGATGCTCTGTACATGCCTTCACCCTCTCAATCAATACCCTCCCATATAATTTACCAGGAATACTCAACAAACTTATACCTCTGTAATTTGAGCAATCACTCATCCCCTTTGCCTTTGTACAATGGCACTATGCAAGCTTTCCATCAATCCTCAGGCACCTCACCATGAGTCATACATACATTACATAACCTTACCAACCAGTCAATAATACAGTCACCCCCTTTTTAAATAAATTCCACTGCAATACCATCCAAACCTGCTGCCTTGCCGGCTTTCATCTTCCGCAAAGCTTTTACTACCTCCTCTCTTGTTTACCAAATCATTTTCCCTAACCCTCTCACTTTGCACACCACCTCAACCAAAGCACCCTATATCTGCCACTCTATCACCAAACACATTCAACAAACCTTCAAAATACTCACTCCATCTCCTTCTCACATCACCACTACTTGCTATCACCTCCCCATTAGGCCCCTTCACTGAAGTTCCCATTTGCTCCCTTGTCTTACGCACCTTATTCACCTCCTTCCAAAACATCTTTTTATTCTCCCTAAAATTTAATGATGCTCTCTCACCCCAACTCTCATTTGCCCTCTTTTTCACCTCTTGCACCTTTCTCTTGGCCTCCTGCCTCTTTCTTTTATACATCTCCCACTCATTTGCATTTTTTCCCTGCAAAAATTGTCCAAATGCCTCTCTCTTCTCTTTCACTAATAATCTTACTTCTTCATCCCACCACTCACTACCCTTTCTAATCAACCCACCTCCCACGCTTCTCATGCCACAAGCATCTTTTGCGCAATCCATCACTGATTCCCTGAATACATCCCATTCCTCCTCCACTCCCCTTACCTCCTTTGTGTGTGTGTGTGTGTGTATATGAGTAGATGGACCATTCTTCATGCTCATGATGTGGCCTTGATTTGGGCTGGCTACAGTTGCCTGTACCATATGATAAAATAAGAAAAAAAAAAAAAAAAAGGATTAGTCGATTGACAGTCAAATGAGTGGTTTGTCCATCATTTCCTGCTCTGGCTTTTGAAAATAAATTTTCATGGTTTAAGGGGTAACTTGGCTCATAACTGCTCCCCCAAATGTCTAAATATTGGTCAGCTTCCTTCAGGATCCAAATACTGAGATAAAATCTCTCCACTTCATCCAAATTATTCCTTGTTGCCAGATTTTGCTCTTTGCTCTATTCCATTTGTTTTGCTCTCCTTATACTTAATTTTCTCAAAGAGTTATGTTTCTATGGCTTCAGTGTCTTCCCTAGGTGGCTAGAAACAGTAATATGTTTATCTTTGACTAAATATAACCATGGTGATGGTTGCCAGATTGTGCCAATCATTTCAAATTTTTCTAAGATTTTTTCTGACCAATTTGTGCTCAAAGTATTCATTCCTGGGGGTTAGAGGTATTAAAATGTTCCCCATATTCCAGGGATGAATGATGAATCCCTTAAGTTTACAATCACTGGAAATATATTCCCAAATTCTCCACTGAAACCTCCCTTCACTGAGCTGCCTGTTAGCTTATTTTCCCCTGCTTTCTTCATAAATCTCACTCAAAAGTTGAAACTATACTACTTGTTATATTCTTGCCTAAACCTGAGTCATCATCTCTTTAGTAACTGAGCTGTGGACAGTCAAAAGAAGTCTAAGCTTGGACTTTCTGAAGGGCAACTGCTGCATAATAGTACAAACAAAAGCCCTATCAAAGAGCAAACCCTGTATTTCTCCCATTGTATTCCTCAATATGCTTCAACTAATACTACTTCCACAAATTACAGAACTGCATCAACAGGCCCTAATAATTCATACTCTGTCCCATTGTACAAAAGGCTTGTAAAAGCTGCAGACCATCTGCAGACTCTTATGCCTGATGCTGCTCTCCTACTGTGTGTAACTAACTAATTACATACTCATAATTACCTACTTGTAATATATGGGTAGGGATTCTATACTCATGAAGCACTATCTCTCAAACATTCTCCACTGTCATACAACTTCTTAAATCTATGTATGTTGTCTGCATCTACCAACTCATCAGGGATCTTATTTCACTAATTCACTACTCTTATCTATAATAATATTTCTTTACATTTCTTTCAGCAAAATTACTTGCTTAATTTCATGTTATGTCCTCTGACTGCTTTGTCTTTGTCTCCACATAATCTATCTGTTTCATAAACTCAGATGTTATGATGAGGGCACCCTTCACTTTTCTCTCCTCCAATGCATGTAATTTTGCTTTTCCTGTACCTCAGCTCTCTTAACTGTTTCTGTGTGTGAGTTTGTGTATATGTGTGGGATTACTATTTGTGTATTAAGGGCAGAGAGTCTTCCAATCATGGTGCCCTATTTCGTTACCTTGGACATGTGTATTGCGTCTATTCTCATGTATGTATGTATGCACACAAAAGCAAACACCTCACTCTAAGCCAGATACCCAGTTACCAGTTACTGACCAGTCCAAAGGGGAGGATGAACACCTAGGTAGGGTGCAGGTCAACTGCCATGCCCAAGATTCAAACCCAAGCTGGTCTGACCTCAAGATGACTTGTGCTGACTCAAAGACAACAACACTAACCACTAGACCCTGCAGGCCTTTGTGTATGTGTATGTGTGTGTAAATGCCATTTTGAAATGTATGGGGAGGGAGTTCTATTCTCATGTAAATCCATCTCTTAAACATTTTCCATCATACAATGTCTTACCCTTATCTATACTGGCTGCATTAACCATGTCCTCAGTCATTCTATGCCATTCAGCCATCACTCTTATACTATGAAATAAATTCTTTGTATCTCTTTAACAAGTTTTTTGCTTAATTTCATAGTATACCCTTTGATTGCTCTATCCCTATATCTCTTGAAGAACTGTTCACTGTCTACACCATTGATCTGTTTCAAAACCATAAGTGTTGTGATCAGGTCTCCCCTTACTCTTCTTTCTTCAAAGTTGGGCAAATCTAAAGTCTTTAACCTTCCCTTTAACTTTCCTCACATAATTCTGGTACCATCTTTGTTTCCCTTCCTTGAACATTCTCTGTGAGCTCTCTGTGCTTTTTTGGCAGTGACCAAACCTGAGTATATACTAATTCTGGCATTGTGACAGATATGAGCTTCTTGCAAAACATTTCCTTACCCGGATATTTCCTGACAGTTGCCAGCAGACAGTTTGTCTCCTTAACTATTATTTTAATATGTGATTGGTGACAGGTTTGGGATGATGCTGACTCCCAAATCCTTCTCACACACAGAATCCTGATGCTCATTTCCTGCATAGTAATAATCATATTGAGGCCATCTTTTGCTCTGTCCCATCCTCATTACTTTGAATTTGCTCAGGTTGAAGTTCATCAACCACATTTCAGACCAACTTTGAAGCCTGTTGAGGTCCTCTTGTAAGCTGCTTCAATCCTTTCCACTTTTTATTTCCCTCATGACCTTTGCATCACCTGCAAACTTATTCATGAAGTACTTCATTCCTTCTGGCAAGTCAGCAATTAGATCAAGAAGAGTAATGGTCCTAGAACCAAATCTTGTGGTACTCCACTGGTCACCTCAACTCCTTTGAAAAAGGCCCCTCTTGACATGCATCCTTTAATCCCTGCCATTGAGATACTCTTCTATCCATCATAGGAGTTTCCCTTATTCCTGCTTCATGATCCAGCCTCTTAATCAGCCTCCTATGTGGTACACTCCATCCAGCCTTGGCTTTTGTTCAGGACTGAGCTCACTCTCTCGTAAAACTCTAAGAGGTTAGTGACATATGGCCTCCTTTCCTTAAAGCCATGTAGTCTCTTACTTAGGAAATTTCTACTCTACAGAAAGTCATCCACTTCTATCTATCTCTCTACCTACATCTCCGATGCCTCTGGGAACTCGCATCAATGAGGTGGCCACGGCAAGACAGTCTCCACTTATTCCTGTCCTTACATGCCTTGCTCATATACACCATCCATGCATTCTTTTCCAACTTCTCTCCCTCCAGTATTCTTCTACTCTATTTTCTCATGTTAAAGATGCCCCTCTCAAACAAATAGATTCCACAGCCTGGATCCTTGACCTCCGTAACTCATCCCATGTCCATGTTTTGGCTGAATAGGTCAGGGTTGGGAGGACTATGCAGTCCCTCAATCCTTTCTTCACTTTCATACTTAACACCTCTATCCTTCATTATTTCATCAAGAAAACCAATGAATCTTCTATATTGTACTGCTTTCTCCCTTACCCCCTCCTTCCCTATCACCAAACTTACTCAAAATAGCTCCTAAGCACTGAAATTTTGTCATCTCTTCCAGTCTTTCTCCTCCCCATCTCTATAACACAGATCAGTACATTTTCTTCTCTCACTTTATAGGGCTTTGCAAAATCCATACTTTCACTCTGTCTCCTTTCAAACACTAGTCTTTTAATTATACTTGTATTTACCTTCAATCACCTCCATTTACACACATCATAAAACACACTTACCACCTTCTCTGCATCTTTTCATTCTCAGCAAAACAATACAGTATCATCTGCAAACAGGATTGTCACTAGTGACCATACCTCATTACCACACTTTCATCTCCACAACCCTTTTCATTGGTTTTGCTTTCATCTCTCTTATCATTCCATCTATATATATGTTTTTATAAAACCATGGAGACATCACACAGTCCTGTCTCACACCCACCAAAACTTTTGCTCAAATATCCATCCGTTCTTGAACAAGCGTTTGCCCCTTTCTAGAAGGCTTTCACACCATCTAACAGTTATCCCCTACCTCATATATCCTTAACACATCCCATAAAGCATTCCACTCATTTCTGTCACATGCTTTCTAATAATCTTTCCCAGAACCTTATATACATTTATTAAAGGAGACAGATCTGTTCCTGGTCTCCTTTCCTATACAGTGTCAGCAAAAACCTTGTCTGCCTCCCATAGGTTTTAAAAGACAATACTAAACTTATATTCTGGTATTCTGTCATCTCTCCTTTAGCCTTGATTACCATCTGCAGATGTCTTGGTTGGAATAGGCAAGGTTCTTGAAGTATTTTGGGTCCATAGGAACTTGATCTCATGAATGAGGTATGGTACTGAGATGTTGAAGAAAACAGCCACCTAATCCTGTGTTCTGAACTCCCAGTGTGCCTAGTAGTCAAATATATATCCATGTTTCCTTGCTTCCAGGAAAGAATTCTAGCTTTCTCCTGCTTAGAAAGGCAAGAGCCAATAATCTTGAAACACAGGTGGAAGGAATGCAGCACCCATAAGTGAAATTCCCAAAATAAAATTGACAGCCTGGAAGACTTAAGAACATCATTCCCTCAAGATAGCCTTAAGCACATTGAGGTGGATTCCTGGTGATCACACTGATAGAAACACTAGTCTCAGCAACCAGATGTAGAATGATTTCACCTTGAAAGCATCATATGCTTGCATCCACAATAGGGGTTTGCCATGTATTGCCTCTGAAAATATACGGCAAGCAGACAACATTTTTTGCAGACAATGTATGTCGGTATGACGTTTGCCTTTTTCCATTCCCATGGCACAATTTCTCTTTCTAGTGACATCATGAGCAGTAATTTGAATGGTTTATCATTGTTAAAGACAAGAATCATATCTATTTCTACAGGTTTAATGAGTACTAAAAATTTAGTGGAAGTTATTTAGTTGGTTCGAGTGTCTTTAGTTTTAGTATCTAAATATAAAAGAACAATGATATCAAGCTCAATACAGCATGCATATTTGTATTCCTCAGAGAATATGGTATTACTGCCATCTCTACAATTATCTTTTTATTTTCTGGGCAGAATACACTATACAGAACCATGAACTGTATTATCCACTGCAAATGTTAATACCACAGTCGAACAGACAACAGCTCTCCCATAGGAACTTGGGGAAACAGCTTTTTCAGAGATAACTGTCCTAGTATTTTTTGCAGAAACAACACAAAAAAGTTTTCACCTTTCAACAAAGCTACTGAGGAGGATGAGAACAAAAGTGTGGAGACTACTATAGAAACAGATGGACATCATATCATCCAAATTGTGAACCACCTATAAAAGCCTCATAAATAGTCTCCTTGTACCTTGACCATAAGTTCTTAGACTTTTTTAAGTGACAATGAGTGTTCTAAAACTAGTATGAGGGGATGATGTTATGACAACAAAGATAAAGTTTTGCTCAGGCTACATATTACACGTTGTAAAGCCTACAAATTCCTTTGTAATGTACTTGCCTTACCATCAAGTACATTACACAACTGGCTCAATAGAATAAGTATAATGTTGCTGGAATACCTGCACACTACAGATGCTGAAGAATAAATCGGAACAGCTGAGGCCAAATATCTTTGTAGGTAGTAGCTGGTAGGCAGCCAATGACCAGGGAGGTATATTACCTGCATTATCCTCCTGGTATTGGGAGGGTTAGTGACAGCTGCACTCCTCTGACCCAGTTAACTGTCATTTCTTTCTCCCTAACCAGCACATGGACTACTGGCACTCTGTTTACAAACATACAATCTCCCCTTTTCACACATAAATCTTGACAACACTTAACTCACACAGTTCATTCATCGTAACTCTAGATTTTCCTGTAGGGAGTGCTATGTGGTATCCCTACATTTTGGGAGTAATAGGCAGAAGTAGTAGGTATTAGTGTTCTCTTAAACCTTGCAAATGCTGTCCGGCTAGAGTGCCATCTATATCCTTGTCATTGCACATCTCAAAGCTCTTTGGCTTTATAACATCTTTTAGTAAACCACTGTTACCCTTTCTACTATTCTCTCTGTCTTTGAGGCTTGAGGTACCCATGCTTCTACTCCTACACTGTAAATTTCATAAAACCTCTCAACAAAGCCCTGGCTACCATTTCCCAGTCTATGTTACCATAGAAATTAGTGAGGTTTGTGTAGTTTCCAGAATTTTATCTCCTTATTTCCAGTCTTACACCTGCTCTTTTCATGTTCTCATTCACCTTATATCAAAACTTGAGCATCACATGATCATCTCTTCTAGCTGGTGTATCGCATATAAAAAAATGTCTATATCCAAGAGCATAAGATGTAGTAATGATCATGTATCAGTCCCTCTTTTCTAGCGAGATGACATGTTGGTAAAGGAAGTTTTCCTGTATTCATTCTAAAAACCTACACCTTCATGACTCCTGATCACCATGAGAATCCAAATTCCCCACCTGTCTTTTTATAATTGAAATTCCCCATTGTCAGTACTTCATCTCTAAGATGTATGTTTCAATGCTTCATGTACCATCCAGACTCTTCTTTTATTGTAATCTTGTGTATCATGTATGCTGTCTGCATTAACACAATCCATTATGGTGTCTGCATCAATAAAGTCCCTTGTTATTTTGTGTCTGTTTGTATGTAATTACCTATCTGCACTGTACAAGGGGGTAGCTTTACACTTGAGGGGCCCCATCTCTTGAGTATTCTCTTCTATCATACATGCTGTCTGCATTAATCATGTCCCTAGTCAATCTTTTCCAATCATCCACCACTCTTATACAATAAAAAGTATTTCTCTCCATCCATATTTACAAGTTTCTCACTTAATTTTGTGTCATGTCCTCTGGTTCCCCTATCCATATACCTCTCAAAGTATTGTCCAATGTGTAATTACCTATTTGTACAGTGTCAGAAGTCTTATATTCATCTCTTAAACACTCTCTAATACAGTACAACCTTTTAATACTTCTGCATGCTGTCTGCATTAACCACATCTTTGTTCAGTTTACTCAAGTCATTCATCATTCTTATACTATAAAACAGCTTCTTTACATCTTTTTTAATGTTTCTTGTGTAATTTCATGTTATGCCCTCTGGTTGTTCTACTCATATCTACATCTTATGAAGAACTGTTCTTTATCTGCATCATTGATCTGGTTTAAGAACTTCAAGGTTGTGATCAGGTCACCCTTCACTCTTCCATGATGGGCAAACTTAAGGCACAATTCTAGCCTTTCTGTGCTACTCACCTCTCTTCATTGGCCTCCTCTGGAGCTTGTCTATGGACACATTAGGCTTTTCTAGTTGCAGCTGCTAAACCTGACAAGCATACTTTTGGCCTTATGTAGGCTGTGTACAGCTTGCTAAATAATTCCTTAGCTATAAACTTTACAGTTATTCTCATATTTGCCAGAGACATTCTGTATCCTTTATTCCTCTCCCTATAAGACTTTAGCAACAGTTTAGGGATGATGCCAACCCCTAAGTCCCTTTCATACACAGATTCCAAAAGCTTAGATATTATTTATATCTAGACTGTCTTTCACTGTGTTTGATTCTCATTACTTTCAAATCCATTCAGGTTGAATTTCATAACCCACATGTTAGACCACCTTTGGAGTCTGTCAAGGTCCCCTAGTAACTTAATACAATGCTCCTTGCTTTTCACTTCCCTCATGACCCTCATGTCATCTGCAAACATAATCAGAAAGGAGTTCAATCCTTTCGGCAAGTCATCCACACAGGTAAAGAGGAATGGTACTCTGACAGAATCCTGTGGCATGCTACTAGCCTCAATCATTTCTGAGAAGGCTCCCCTGCAATGCATCCTGTGTTCCATTCCATAAAGATAATTTTCAACCTATCAAGTAATCTCTCCCTTATTCCTGCATGAGAGTCCAGCTTCTTTGCCAGTCTCTTATGTGGCAGCGTCAAATACTTTCTGGCAGTCCAGATAATACACCCAGCTTTCTCTTTTGTCTAAACCAAAGTCCATTCTTTCATAGAAATCTAAGAGGATTGTTATTCATAACCGTCTTTTCCCTAAAACCATGTTGTCCCTCACTTAAGAAGTCTCCCATCTCCTAAAAGTCATCTATTTGATAGGTGATTATCTTTTCCAAGTCAAAAAGACCTGCCTGTATTTCTGAACCTCCTCCTAGACTACTTTTTTATAGGTAGGTGTGACATTTGGCCTTTTCTTGTCCTTTATCACTTTAAGTTTTTCCAGAAACAGCTTGAATAATATTTCATGTAATGTTCACTTACATCTGCACATATCTTCAGCACATATGGAGAAATTCAATCCGAAACATGGGCCTTATGGAACTCAAAATCCTTTGGTATTGTTTATGTTTCCTCTAGATATTTCAATGTTTTCCAGTACCTCATCCCTATCCATCTCGCTGATGTTTGGGCTTTAGAGTTTTCAAAAGAAAACACTTTTCAACTCGTCATTCAGTTCCTCACATATTCTTGCATTCTCCTTTCTCCTTTTCAACTCATCTCTGAATCCCTTAACCTGCCTATCTGCTCTTTAAATATGCTTCCACAGGTGCTACTGGAATCTTCCCGCAAATGGTTATACCACTAGTGAGGAGTAACCTTTAATAAGGCTGCATCATCACCTCATTGAATACCCTCGCACTCCAAATGAAATCTATTTTTCCCTATTCTTTCATGTGTAGCCTAAAAAGTGCATAGTCCCCTTTAATACTCTTCCACAAAAAAGCCAACTTCTAAGAAAAGCAAGACAAGTTCATCTCCAATTGGCTCACTAGATCAGCATTCCCTCTGGTAGCTCAAGCAAATAATTACCAACAAAGGGCACAAAATTCACTCCTTGGTCCATTATCAGAAAATCCAAGTGTGACAAATGCAGTTTACAGCACAGAAATAATAAAAAAAGTCTGATGCATAACCTAGTGATCTAAAAGGCCAACTACACACTCAACTTCTTCAGATTCTTGATGTACTAAGTATGATGAGGCTAACATTAGGTACATCCTTCATATTCAGTCCAACAGCTGTGCTGAGCAAAATATTCTTCCTATTCACTTAGGTATACAGTCTCATGATAATAGTGCCTTCACATAACTGTCACTGATAAAAAAAAAACTTTCTCATCAAGGGTCTTATTTCATTAGCCCTATATCCATAATAAATCAGTAAACAAAAACTACGGGTAATAAGTGCATCCTAACAAGATAGTACAGGTCACAAAAGCATGTCTAGCAGGGTTCAGGCAATTACCTAAGGTCAACAGATCAAGAGACTGGAACCTTAACAGAAACAGGGACTAGACCCAGTGACCAATCCCTACAAGTCCAAGATATGGAGAAAGGAATCACTTTAGTAAACCTGATATGGGTCCAGTAACTGATCCCAATATCAAGTAGAAGCCAATCAGCTCTGACATCAGATTCACACTAATGAGCCAGGAAACTGCTCGCGACCAGTTCCATCAACAAGTCAACAGTGGAGCTTCTGAAGGTGACAATGCAGGTCACACAGACAGACCCAGCAAGAAGCAGATGACTGATCCTGCTGGGTACTAGACCTGAAAAGACACAGGTCTACACCATCATGTTTGTAATGACTAACAAACTATTAACCAACAGTCAAATACAACCTTACATATACCTCTCCAGGTAAGAAAAAAGATATCCATATAGATATGGGGGCTAGAACAAAGGTTAAAAAGCAATGAATAAAAATCCTCTCCCCCCCCCCAAAAAAAAGTAAGCTGGCAACAACTCTCCACTCCCAAGAATACTATACTAAACAGAGAATTCTAAAATATCATAAACAATGGTAATAATAATACTACTAATGCTACTACTACTGATAATAACACTAGATAGGTAACAACCTGCATATGATAAAAACCTCAGAGATAAAGCAAGAATTACCAAAGGATATATATCCATGATGAAGCAGAAGCACAAAAACACATGTGTTGTCAGGCCTGGAAGCAAGCAGGTCATAAGGAAGTAGGTGCCAGATGATCTCACCTTAAGCAAGGGGAAGAAGGGGCTCTTACCATTACAGCTGTGGGCAGGCAGGACAGGGCAGTGGGGTAATAAAGGGGGATACACTATGACTCACAGCCACCCTTCCAGGGTGAATGTGACAGGGGGCATTCCCTGGGTAGGGGGAGTCCCAGTCTCAGCTTTCTCTTGCAGCGTAAGTGAATCAACCTTAATGCGGAGAAGAGAATTTTCCCATTGTTGAGTGCTATTAGGATGTGCAAGGCTATGGCCATGGCAGCTTGGAAAATTCATAGTATTTGAGATGAACTCTTACTTCTCAAAGCGTTTCAATTTACATTAGTCATATAATTTTAACCAGCATTGAGAATGTCAATTACTTCCACAAGATTATATCACATATCTGTGAAACATGAAATAAAAAGTTTCTAGATGATAATTTAAATTTCCTAAGAGTTCTGATACTCCCACTCAGCTTATGCATTAGTAATATTTCATCAATTAGTTTTGTAAAATTTGTACCAAATAAACATAGTATGAGTAATACATCATTAATTTAACATTGAAACAATTCAAAGAAACAACTCATACAGTACTTTCAACTTTAGCACAACCACATTTCCACAAACTCATACATCAGGAGAATTTGCCATTAGTTAGGTGCTCTAAGGGAGTGGCAAGTGTGACTAAAGGCTGTGGCAACACATATGATTTATAATACTTTTGATAAACTTTTGATACTTACAAGGTTGTTATCTATACCAGCAACTGCCAACCATTTTTACTTGGTGGACCTGTTACTCATTAATTATGATTCTCATACACATACCTTTCATCCCATCCCTAATTGACCCATTATATAAAAGTATACTAATAACTAGGTAATTTGGAGTTTGCTCTAACTTATTAGCCCAATACCTGTTAGTGTCTTCAATTTCATTCATATGTTTTCCTTAACAGCGATTTTTGGAAGTAAAATTATGCCTACTTTAATTCCTTTCATTCATGCTGCCCCAACAAATGTATCCCTAGCTCACAACCTCTAATACTCATATCACTTAAAATTCATGCCAAATGCACATGATTTACAAGGTTATAACTTTTATGTGTACAAATGAGAAACAATCCATAAGAATATTTTCACTTTCCTTTGTATCAATAAACATTTCCTAAAACTGCTGACAATTTCTCTTGATTTATGCAAGTGATATCATTCTATATAACTTATTATGAATATGCTTCTTAGTATAAAAAGTAATGTATGTATATCACAATACATGACTCATATATTCAATTCAATACAGAGGTATTTTCAACTTTGCTGCTCATCCACTCTTAGAAACCTGAACATCTACCTATGCATCATCTCTCCTTTCTGAGTGCTGTCATTTGATCCTCTTTCCCACTGACATTAAAACAGAGTGGCTGGGAACTGAAATCCTTATAATAAAATCTAATCATTTATGATAGATTACTTGAGCATCAAACAAATGTTATAAGAGTTGGCAGAGCAGGGTTTCAAAAAGTCCTTTCCAACTTATCTTTAGCCTATTTCTTGGCATTCAGAACTAAGGAAGTGGCATACATAATTTTTCCATAAGAGTAACTAAGGTACTGTACAAGTGTATATCATCCTAAGGAGATCAATTCCTGCAACTGAGGCAGAGAGCCTGGGTCATTAGACAAGTCACAAGCCAAGGCCAACTTGAATCTCATTACCACCTAGATACTGCTCTAACTAATAGGGTATGAACAAACACTACTGAACTTCACAACCAGGTATTCTACTGGACACAATTATTATTATTAAATCTTTTGGCAAGAATTCTTCAACATAATAATGATACAAGGCAACTCATCAATCAACCTTACACTACTATGGATAGCTAGTTGTTGAAAGGGTAGAAACTTAATGAATATTAAATTCTTTAATCCATTACCATCTCAATTAGGTTTCCTTTCCAACCCTGAGGATCTCACATTTTTCAAGTTGTAAAAAAAATTCAATCAACTTAAAATATCAAAGCTATTCATATCACAAAGATAAAAATAATTTCATGAGTGAATTCTGTCCACTTTCGTAGGTGTGTCAGCACAACATTCTAAAAGGTGCATGAGAAAAGAGTGAACAACCAGCAAGTCACCACTATGCATCTATCATTCTCTATTTCATCTAAACCAAAAAACTGATTACTGATAATTGTAATATTTCAATATGTATGATAGTGTCTAAATATATTCAAAATCCAAAGACAGATCACCATTATTAAATAATTCAAGATAATCTCCTACCTGGTCCTTCAAATCTAACTAAAGCCCCCCCCACCAAAAAAAGGAAAAAATAATAATAAATAAATCCTACCTAGAATACTCACGAGAATGTGCTGTCTTTGGCATGGCTAAAGGCTGAATGAGAGGGGGAGAAATTATTGCACATTGCCCATCTACGCCTGATGAGCAGCCTTGAAATGGAAGTGTGAAACTCATTGTGTACATTTACACCTAGAGTAATCACTTACCTCGTGTAAATTCACGTCTGGAGGAGTAAGGGGTTAAGATCATAAGCCATGGTGGCTGACCCAAAGGCAACAGTTTGTGGAAAGAATCGATATTGTTACTGAAGATGGATTTTCTATGTTGGGATCCAGCTGCCTTGACAGGACAGGGCTGTAGGATGTGCACTTTAGGTTCTACTTATGGCAGATAGTTAATGTTTTCTATGTTTGATGGGAAAACATGGATATAGAATGTGGATAAGAGTAGAAAAGATGGACTTCCACAGCACAAAATAAATGAAAAAAACAAATGTATATTAAAACCTTGTATCCTGCTACATGAGATAAGCATCATTAGCAAAGAGCTTCAGAAAAACAGTTTAAGGGAAGACTATGAGGTAGGGACTTATCATTCACTGACGGATTTTAATAAAAATGACAAGACTAACCACCACAATTTTGTGAAGCTGAGCAAAACATTTTTGATATGAATAATCTTTAAAAGATGCCAGCAAAATCTAAATAAAGAGCACAAAAACTCAAAGGGTAACTTCATTCAAAAATGCATTCACCAAAAATTCAAAAAGCTGACAAATTTACAAAAACTGACCTAGCTCAGATAAAAAAAAAATTCTAATATGTTTATACCATCTGCATATGGTCTTCTATCCTTCTAATAAACGTTTTGTTTTGAATATGACCTTTGACCCTGTCCCTCAAAACCATATGTAAAGACTTCTCTGTAGTATCTGAATTATAAGTCAGATCCAGATCCATTAACCAAGTCTTTAGATATTGCGAACAGAAGAATTTAAGAGTACTCTAGTATACAAGACACTGTTACCTTGACTTTTGACCTCTCCTAATCAAATACATACACATATGTTTACATATGTATAAATATGTGCACAAGACCTTGCTAACTTGACTTCTGACCCCTGGTCTAGGAAACCTGATGAACTGTAGATCTTTTTGTGTTGTACACTGTATATGTGTTACAAATCTGGTTCATTTCTAATCACAGCAAAATACCTTTAGTTCAGAAAGGTTGGGAATAAGCAGTTGTTGGACAAATGATTTTTTCTAAAGAATAGAAACTGAGCATTTCCAAGAATTCTGAAGGTTTAGCAAACAGTTAAGGCCAGAAATGCAAGCTAATTTGATTAATAAAACATTGTTATCCAACTCATGGCACTCGTACTAATATAATCATCCATCTCGAAGAGAAAAAACTTAGAAAGGATCTAACTCCTTCCCTTATCATACTTGAGTAAAATAAAACTAAGCATTTGCTGAAACAGTAAGAAATACACTATAGGTTGTACCAATCTAAACATGAGTTCTGTAGTCTGGCAACTCCTATGGTTTGGCATGTTTTGAATCTGCCGCCATTAGTTTATAGACCTGCCACCAGGGTGGTGCTGTTAGCAGCACTAAGACACCAAAATCTGTTTACACTGCAGCCAAGCTAATTAACAGTCCTGTTAATTTCTTATATTCAATTTCTTATATTCAGTTTTTTGCTGAAAATAAAAGCCAGAAAAGGTTAAACTTTTGGAAAACTTTGAAAGATACCAGGAGTACAGAATTTGAGAGTCCACTTGTAAAGTGGTTTTAGCTCTGACGTAGTGAATGTGTAAGCATTTCTGGGGAGATGCTTATTTAGCAAGCTAAAGTCTTCCATTAAGAACTAAAGCTAGACTATGATTGTGAATATTCGCAAGGATGGTTACACAAATCTAAAGTGAAGACATGGAATTTCAGCACATAGTGTGTATGAAAAGAAGCATAGTGCTGACAAGGAAGTTTGTAGTGTAAGGTCATATCAAAAGAATCAATAAAAACTCCAATACTTTATCAAACAACCAAAAGCAATATGTACAGGGGAAGAGAGAGTGTACAAGCCGGCTGCCTGGCCGGGACTGACACAAGGTGGGCTGGCTGCCTTGACAATAACAATAAAACAACAATAGTAACATGAGTCGACCAAAGCCAATGACCAACCTATGGTCATTCGTTACATTAACTACTCGTCACAAAGCTGCGACAAAGTTTGTAGATGAACTTGCATGATTAGTGGCAGTGAAAACTTAGCCCCAGAACAAGAGTATAATGCTAATGAATTTCCCCTGTATTGATGTCATATGCTACAAACAGCCCTTGCCCAAGATACTGAGGCGTCTCCATCTGGGGATCTTTCTGATGTAAACTGATGTAACAATAAAAAACCTTGTTTGAAAGATTTAATGGTTGTATTTTATCCCTGGGGATAGGGGAGAAAGAATACATCCCACGCATTCCTCATGTGTCGTAGAAGGCGACTAAAGGGGACGGAGCAGAGGGCTAGAAACCCTCCTCTCCTTGTATTTTAACTTTCTAAACAGGGAAAAAGAAGAAGGAGTCACGTAAGGAGTGCTCATCCTCCTCGAAGACTCAGACTGTGTATGTAACCAAGATGAAAAAAAAGGAGATAGGTAGTATGCGTTAGGAAAGGAACCCGGATGTTTTGGCTCTGAGTGAAACGAAGCTCAAGGGTAAAGGGGAAAACTGGTTTGGGAATGTCTTGGGAGTAAAGTCAGGGGTTAGTGAGAGGACAAGAGCAAGGGAAGGAGTAGCACTACTCCTGCAACAGTAGTGGTGGGAGTATGTGATAGAGTGTAAGAAAGTAAACTCTAGATTGACATGGGTAAAACTGAAAGTGGATGGAGAGAGATGGGTGATTATTGGTGCACATGCATCTGGGCATGAGAAGAAAGATCATGAGAGGCAAGTGTTTTGCGAGCAGCTGAGTGAGTGTGTTAGTAGTTTTGATGCACGAGACCGGGTTATAGTGATGGGTGATTTGAATGCAAAGGTGAGTAATGTGGCAGTTGAGGGAGTAAGTGGTGTACATGGGGTGTTGAGTGTTGTAAATGGAAATGGTGAAGAGCTTGTAGATTCATGTGCTGAAAAAGGACTGGTGATTGGGAAAACCTGGTTCAAAAAGAGAGATATACATAAGCATATGTATGTAAGTAGGAGAGATGGCCAGAGAGCGTTATTGAATTATGTGTTAATTGATAAGCGCGCGATAGAGAGACGTTTGGATATTAATGTGCTGAGAGGTGCAGCTGGAGGGATGTCTGATCATTATCTTGTGGAGGCGAAGGTGAAGATTTGTGGAGGTTTTCAAAAAAGAAGAGAGAATGTTGGGGCGAAGATAGTGGTGAGAGTAAGTGAGCTTGGGAAGGACACTTGTGTGAGGAAGTACCAGGAGACACTGAGGACAGAATGGAAAAAGGTGAGAACAAAGGACATAAGGGGAGTGGGGGAGGAATGGGATGTATTTAGGGAAGCAGTGATGGCTTGTGCAAAAGATGCTTATGGCATGAGAAGCGTGGGAGGTGGGCAGATCAGAGAGGGTAGTGAGTGGTGGGATGAAGAAGTAAGATTATCAGTGAAAGAGGAGAGAGAAGCATTTGGACGATTATTGCAGGGAAATAATGCAAATGACTGGGAAATGTATAAAAGAAAGAGGCAGGAGGTCAAGAGAAAGGTACAAGAGGCAAAAAAGAGGGCAAATGAGAGTTGGGGTGAGAGAGTATCATTAAATTTTAGGGAGAATAAAAAGATGTTTTGGAAGGAGGTAAATAAAGTGCGTAAAACAAGGGAACAAATGGGAACATCAGTGAAGGGGGCAAATGGGGAGGTGATAACAAGTAGTGGTGATGTGAGAGGGAGATGGAGTATTTTGAAGGTTTGTTGAATGTGTTTGATGATAGAGTGGCAGATATAGGGTGTTTTGATCGAGGTGGTGTGCAAAGTAAGAGGGTTAGGGAGAATGATATGGTAAACAAAAAAGAGGTAGTAAAAGCTTTGCGGAAGATGAAAATCAGCAAGGCAGCGGGTATGGATGGTACTGCAGTGGAATTTATTAAAAAAGGGGGTGACTGTATTGTTGACTGGTTGGTAAGGTTATCCATTGTATGTATGACTCATGGTGAGGTGCCTGAGGACTGGCGGAATGCTTGTATAGTGCCATTGTACAAAGGCAAAGGGGATAAGAGTGAGTGCTCAAATTACAGAGGTATAAGTTTCAGTATTCCTGGGAAATTATATGCAAGGGTATTGATTAAGAGGGTGAAGGCATGTACATAGCATCAGATTGGGGAAGAGCAGTGTGGTTTCAGAAGTAGTAGAGGATGTGTGGATCAGGTGTTTGCTTTGAAGAATGTATGTGAGAAATACTTAAAAAAAAGCAAATGGATTTGTATTTATGGATCTGGAGAAGGCATATGATAGAGTGGATAGAGATGCTCTGTGGAAGGTGTTAAGAATATGTGGTGAGGGAGGTAAGTTGTTAGAAGCAGTGAAAAGTTTTTATCGAGGATGTAAGGCATGTGTACGTGTAGGAAGAGGGGAAAGTGATTGGTTCTAAGTGAATGTTGGTTTGCAGCAGGGGTGCATGATGTCTCCATGGTTGTTTAATTTGTTTATGGATGGGGTTGTTAGGGAGGTGAATACAAGAGTTTTGGAAGAGAGGGAAGTATGCAGTCTGTTGTGGATGAAAGAGCTTGGCTGATTCGTGTGAGAAACTGCAGAAGCTGGCGACTGAGTCTGGTAAAGTGTGTGAAAGAAGAAAGTTGAGAGTAAATGTGAATAAGAGCAAGGTTATCAGGCACAGTAGGGTTGAGGGACAAGTCAATTGGGGGGTAAGTTTGAATGGAGAAAAACTGGAGGAAGTGAAGAGTTTTAGATATCTGGGAGTGGATTTGGCAGTGGATGGAACCATGGAAGCGGAAGGGAATCACAGGGACAGGGAGGGGGCGAAAGTTCTGGGACAGTTGAAAAATGTGTGGAAGTCGAGAATGTTATCTTGGAAAGCAAAAATGGGTATGTTTGAAGGAATAGTGGTTCCAACAATGTTATATGATTGCGAGGCGTGGGCTGTAGATAGAGTTGTGTGGAGAGGGTGGATGTGCTGGAAATGAGATGTTTGAGGACAATATGTGTGTGAGGTGCTTTGATCGAGTAAGTAATGAGAGGGTAAGAGAGATGTGTGGTAATAAAAAGAGTGTGTCTGGGGTAAACCATGGAAAGTTTTGTGGATGTCGAAAGGAAGCTGTGGTTTCAGTGCATTATACATGACAACTAGAGACTGAGTGTGAACAAATGAGGCCTTTGTTGTCTTTTCCTAGCGCTACCTCGGGCACATGCGGGGGGGGGAGGGGGTTGTCATTTCATATGTGGCGGGATGGCGACGGAAATGAATAAGGGCAGACAGTATGAATGATGTACATGTGTATATATGTATATGTCTGTGTGTGTATATATATGTATACATTGAGATATATAGGTATGTATATGTGCTGGGTGTGGACATGTATGTATATACATGTGTATGTGGGTGGGTTGGGCCATTCTTTTGTCTGCTTCCTTGCGCTACCTCAGCTAATGCGGGAAACAGTGACAAAGTATAATGAAAAACAAAATAATATAAGCTATTTCCCATTTTAAGCTTTGTTCTACCTTTGATAACACAGCAATATGTATATGGAATGAGCTGGCAAGACTAGCGGTCACAAATATATTTACATGGGGTTCCCTTAGGGGTCAATTTCTATTTTCTGGCATTTTCTGTGCTCCGGGCAGGGCTAGATCCCAAGTTTGCTGGATGAAAGAGCTTCAACCTGTACTGCATCTTCACAAATGATTACATTTGCAACAAAATACTTAAATTCATCTATATGTATATTTAAAAACCTAAAATAAAAAGATGTCTTTTGGAGCACTTCGCTGAAAAATTTGTAAGGGAAGGAGTTAATATCAAGAATTCTAAGAGATATAGAAATACAATACAGTAATGAAATGAAACATAAGTCGAACAATTACATTCTAAATCCAAATAAATACACTTATATTGTAGCCGAGTGGAGTATATAGGTAGGCAGATGGCAGATGTGGGACTGATAGCTTCAAAGTTAGGAGTTCTGAAGCAGTGAGGAGTACAATAAAGTATCAATTTTCTGTTAAGACACATAGTCAGTCAAAAAATTAACAGCTGGATTAATCTATGCCTCAACTAGAGTAACAGGCAGTATAGGATTTCAGTATTTTCTCCAAGTCTTTCTTTAAGTCACAGATGGTGGATGTACTAGTACCATATTTGCACATATTTTTCATTATTCAGGCTTCTGAATAATTCCTACTTTCTTGAGAAGGTAGGACTGAAATCATGAGGAAGTGATCTCTTCTTGGAATCCATTGTGAGAGCTCAAAATCTTACAAAGATGGGCAGTCACAGATAAAATCAGTGTGTTCAACTGAACTCAGACACTAATCCCAGTAGTATCTTGTGATGTTAAAGGCTCCATGACTAGCTTAAATGATTGCATTTGCTTAGTTTCTTTGTCTTAATTACTGTTTCATCTACTGCTTTTATTATTTTTGCATTAAATCCATAAACCACAATGTAAAGTCTACACAATGTATATAGAAATTTCATTACATGTGCCCATGCTGTCAATATCTTGTAGTAAGGAAGTTATCTCTTTTTTGATGACACAATAACAATCTCCATTTTTGCTTAGTTTCTTTGTCTTAATAAATGGTTTACATATTGTTCTAATACCTTTGCAGTAAATTATAAGAACTGTATGTGTACTGTGAACACAAATGTGTAAGTCACTATATATGCCAAGTGCCAATGCTGTTGCAGCTTCATAGCAGAAGTTGTTGTGAGGAAGTGATCTTTTCTTTGATTACACAATAACGTTCTCTATTTTTGTAAGCTTCTTAAGCCTAACTAATTATTTCATATGTTGTTTTGCAGTAAATTACATGAACTGCAAGAGCATGGTGAACATGAATGTACAAGTATTTACATACAAAAGTGGGATGCTATATTAGCCACGTGCCCACACTGTTACAATGCCTGTCCATGGCTGGAATCATTATGAGTAAGTGATGTCTCCCTCAGTTAAACAATAACATTTGCTATTTCTTCTGTTTCTTAGTCTTGATAATTGTTTTACACATCATCTCAATGCATTTAGCAGTAATTCACATGAACCATAAGAGTGAAGTTAGGTGAGTAAACTCATTTACAATGGACAACTATGGCTAATCTCACTATGAAGTGATCTCATCTTTAATTATACATTATCATTCTCTATTCTTGCTTTGTTTTTTGTCTTAATAATTATAAATATCATTCTATTATATTATGCAGAAAATAACATAAACCATAAGTGCAAGTTGAACATGGATGTATGCATATGCACATACTATAATAATGAGCTGCTGCAATCACCAATTGCCCACACTATTACAATGGTTAACTGCACCTGAACTCAAGAGGAAGCAATCTCTTGTTGGATTATAAAATAACATGCTCTATTTCTGCTTATTTTCTTTGTCTTAATAATTGCTTTACATATTCTTTCCTTCCATTTTTGCAGTAAATTACAAAAATAATAAGTGTAACATGAACATGAATATACATGTACATACAAAAATGAGTTACTATATCAGATGCATGCCCATGGCTGAACACATGAGGAGGCAATTTATATGAGGAAGCATTTTTTCTGAAAGAGTCCTAGTGCCACCCAGAACATGAGAAAATGTGACTGTATTCTCACATATAAAGCCTTGCCAAAGTGACTTCTCACTTGCAGTGTAACATCAAGCAGGCAGAGTCAGCAATGCTTAAGGGATTTCTTCTTAAATCATACAATAATACTCTCTATTCTTGCTTAGTATCTTGTACATTGTTTTCTTACATTTTGTAGTACACGAAATGAAAAATAATCCAAGTGCACATACATGTAAAAATGCATACAGATATGAGTCACTAGGTTTGCAGGCAGACCATGGAGTACCCAAAAGACCAAGGCACCTAACAGCAGAGTGGCAATTTTCTGAACTCTAGAAATTTTGCTGAACCATGTCAAATTCTGTTTCTTTTCCTAACCAAACTACGGTCGCCAGATCATAGACATTTATATGTACCTAGCCATGAGATAATATATCCACGAGCATGTGATAATTATCATTGCACAAGACCTTGTGACTATGATCTTTGATCCTACACCTTCAAAACTTTATGTGTAGAGCTCTGTTAGCAAAATCTATTGTACAATCCCAATTCATAAGATATCATGAACACAAGATCTGGACATACGAATGCATGGAAGCAAAGGTGAATACAAAGAATGAGGTAAACCAATATGCCTCTCATATCTAGAGTATGAAAATTATATGAAATCAAACCAATTAAATTTCAAGAAAAGATATTGCATAGATAGAAAAAAAAATAATATATATATGAGAGAGCTTAGGAAGTGAGTCAGTTGTTGTTCGCTGATGATACAGCGCTGGTGGCTGATTCATGTGAGAAACTGCAGAAGCTGGTGACTGAGTTTGGTAAAGTGTGTGAAAGAAGAAAGTTAAGAGTAAATGTGAATAAGAGCAAGGTTATTAGGTACAGTAGGGTTGAGGGTCAAGTCAATTGGGAGGTAAGTTTGAATGGAGAAAAACTGGAGGAAGTAAAGTGTTTTAGATATCTGGGAGTGGATCTGGCAGCGGATGGAACCATGGAAGCAAAGTGGATCATAGGGTGGGGGAGGGGGGAAAATTCTGGGAGCCTTGAAAAATGTGTGGAAGTCGAGTACATTATCTCGGAAAGCAAAAATGGGTATGTTTGAAGGAATAGTGGTTCCAAGAATGTTGTATGGTTGCGAGGCGTGGGCTACGGATAGAGTTGTGCGCAGGAGGATGGATGTGCTGGAAATGAGATGTTTGAGGACAATATGTGGTGTGAGGTGGTTTGATCGAGTAAGTAACGTACGGGTAAGAGAGATGTGTGGAAATAAAATGAGCGTGGTTGAGAGAGCAGAAGAGGGTGTTTTGAAATGGTTTGGGCACATGGAGAGAATGAGTGTGGAAAGATTGACCAAGAGGATATATGTGTTGGAGGTGGAGGAAACAAGAAGTGGGAGACCAAATTGGAGGTGGAAATATGGAGTGAAAAAGATTTTGTGTGATCGGGGCCTGAACATGCAGGAGGGTGAAAGGAGGGCAAGGAATAGAGTGAATTGGATCGATGTGGTATACCGGGGTTGACGTGCTGTCAGTGGATTGAATCAGGGCATGTGAAGCGTCTGGGGTAAACCATGGAAAGCTGTGTAGGTATGTATATTTGCGTGTGTGGACGTATGTATATACATGTGTATGGGGGTGGGTTGGGCCATTTCTTTCGTCTGTTTCCTTGCGCTACCTCGCAAACGCGGGAGACAGCGACAAAGCCAAAAAAAAAAAAAAATATATATATATATATTATTCCCTGGGGATAGGGGAGAAAGAGTACTTCCCACGTATTCCCTGTGTGTCGTAGAAGGTGACTAAAAGGGGAGGGAGCAGGGGGCTGGAAATCCTCCCCTCTCGTTTTTTTTTAATTTTCCAAAAGAAGGAACAGAGAATTGGGCCAGGTGAGGGTATTCCCTCAAAGGCCCAGTCCTCTGTTCTTAACGCTACCTCACTATCGCGGGAAATAGCGAATAGTATGAAAAAAAAAAATATATATATATATATATATATATATATATATATATATATATATATATATATATATATATATATATATATATATAGAAAATATTCAAACACTATGCAGACAGCAATTCCAAGAAGCAAATGCCAATTAGAAAAACTATGAAAGATGATAAGAGTACTGAGCATGATTGAGTGATGATGGAATGATTTCGACAGTGTTGGAGTGATGGAGGAGTGGACTTGTCAGGTAGCATGATAATGGACCAGGCTAAGCTGTTCCATAAAGAACTTGAATTACAACATGAGCATGACTATAGTGAAGGATGGTTTCAAAGATTCAAGAAGCGTCATGGAATTTCCATGAATAAAGTGTGTGGAGAAAAGTGGTCTGCAAACCACGAAAGAGCTGCTGAGTATGTGGACGAATCTGCAAAGCTCATAGCTGATGAGCACCTCAATCCTGAGCAGGTGTATAATGCAGAAAGAACAGAGAAAGGGGCCAAGTGAGGATTTCCCTCAAAGGCTCAGTCCTCTGTTCTTAACGCTACCTCGCTAATGCAGGAGATGGCGAATAGTGTGAAAAAAAATATTTTTTTTTTTTTTTTTTGCTTTGTCGCTGTCTCCCGCGTTTGCAAGGTGGCATTGAGAACAGAGGACTGGGCCTTTGAGGGAATATCCTCACCTGGCCCCCTTCTCTGTTCCCTCTTTTGGAAAAAAAAAAAAAATATATATATATTTATATATATATATATATATATATATTGCAAGAGTGAGTAATGTGGCCATTGATGGCATAATTGCAAGAGTGAGTAATGTGGCCATTGATGTCATAATTGCAAGAGTGAGTAATGTGGCCATTGATGGCATAATTGCAAGAGTGAGTAATGTGGCCATTGATGACAATTGCATGAGTGAGTAATATGGCCATTGATTACATAATTGCAAGAGTGAGTAATAAGGCCATTGATGGCATAATTGCAAGAGTGAGTAATGTGGCCATTGATGGCATAATTGCAAGAGTGAGTAATGTGGCCATTGATGACATAATTGCAAGAGTGAGTAATTTGGCCATTGATGACATAATTGCAAGAGTGAGTAATGTGGCCATTGATGTCATAATTGCAAGAGTGAGCAATGTGGCCATTGATGGCATAATAGCAAGTGAGCAATGTGGCCATTGATTACATAATTGCAAGAGTGAGTAATGTGGCCATTGATGGCATAATTGCAAGAGTGAGTGATGTGGCCATTGATGACATAATTGCAAGAGTGAGTAATGGGGCCATTGATGACATAATTGCAAGAGTGAGTAATGTGGCCATTGATAACATAATTGCAAGAATGAGTAATGGGGCCATTGATGACATAATTGCAAGAGTGAGTAATGTGGCCATTGATGACATAATTGCAAGAGTGGGTAATATGGCCATTGATGGCATAATTGCAAGAGTGAGTAATGTGGCCACTGATGGCATAATTGCAAGTGAGCAATGTGGTCATTGATTACATAATTGCAAGAGTGAGTAATGCGGCCATTGATGGCATAATTGCAAGAGTGAGTGATGTGGCCATTGATGGCATAATTGCAAGAGTGAGTAATGGGGCCATTGATGGCATAATTGCAAGAGTGAGTAATGTGGCCATTGATGGCATAATTGCAAGAGTGAGTAATGTGGCCATTGATGGCATAATTGCAAGAGTGAGTAATGTGGCCATTGATGGCATAATTGCAAGAGTGAGTAATGTGGCCATTGATGTCATAATTGCAAGAGTAAGTAATGTGGCCATTGATGGCAGAATTAGGAGACATTGGTTATTACTGAGGTGAAATATGAATAGTCAACAGCTTGTGGAGTTGTGTGCAGAAAATGGTATGGTGATTAGGAATACTTTTTTTTTTTTTTTTTTTTTTTTAAATGGACATGCATAAATATACATCAATGAGTAGGGAACCTGGTCAGAGAGAAGTGTTGGACTCTGTACAAATTTATAGGTGTGCAAAAGATAGACTCCTAGATGTTAATGTGTTGGGAGGGGAAACTAATATGAATGAGAAGAGGGTGAGAAAGAAATGAGCTTGGAAAAAAGAGGTGTGTGTGTGAAATACTAGAAGAGATTGGGTATAGAATAGCTAAAGTTGTAAGCAAATGAAGCAAGGGGAATGGGAGATATTTAGTGAAGCAGTGATAGCATGTGCAAGAGATATGGGATATGGGCAGTTGAGAAATTAGTATTAATTGGCGGGGTGATTGTTCCCTCCACTTCTGATGCATATATCCTCTTTGTCCTCTATCCTCATGTTCTTAACACTACCTCACTAATATGGGAAATGACAAATATATATGAAATAAAATATATGTGGTTTGATTGACTAAGTAATGAAAGGGTAAAAGATATGTGTGGTAATAAAAAGAGTGGTTGAGAGAGCAGAAGTGGCTTTGTTGAAATGATTTGGACTCGTGAGGATGAGTAAGGAGGATTAACAAAGAGGATGTATGTGTCAAAGATGGAGGGAACGAGGAGAAGTGGGAGACCAAATTGGAGGGGGAAAGATGGAGTGAAAAAGATTTTGAGTGATCAGGGCCTGAACATGCAGGAGGGTGAAAGGCGTGCAAGGAATAGAGTGAATTGGAACGATGTGGTATACTGGGGTCGACATGGTGTCAATGGATTGAACCAGGGCATGTGAAGCGTTTGGGGTAAACCATGGAAAGTTCTGTGGGGCCTGGATGTGGAAAGGGAGCTGTGGTTTCGGTGCATTATTACATGACAGATAGAGACTGAGTGTGAACGAATAGGGCCTTTGTTGTCTTTTCCTAGCACTACCTCACACACATGAGGGGGAAGGATGTTGTTATTCCATGTGTGGCGGGGTGGCGATGGGAATGAATAAAGGCAGACAGTATGAATTGTGTACATGGGTATATATGTATATGTCTGTGTGTGTGTATGTATGTATGCGTTGAGATGTATAGGTGTGTATATGTTGGTGTGTGTGGACATGTATGTGTATGCATGTGTGTGTGGGTGGGTTGGGCCATTCTTTCGTCTGTTTCCTTGCACTACCTCGCTGGCGCGGGGGACGGCGACGGGGCAAAGTGAATAAATAGATAAATATATATATAGGGGAGAAAGAATACTTCCCACGTATTCCCTGCATGTCGTAGAAGGCGACTAAAAGGGAAGGGAGCGGTGGGCTGGAAATCCTCCCCTCTCATTTTTTTTTAAATTTTCCAAAAGAAGGAACAGAGAAGGGGGCCATATGAGGATATTCCCTCAAAGGCCCAGTCCTCTGTTCTTAACGCTACCTCGCTAATGCGGGAAATGGCGAATAGTATGAAAAAAAATGAAAATATTTACATATATATATTTATTCATTTATTCTATTTTGCTTTGTCGCTGTCTCCCGCATTAGCGAGGTAACGCAAGGAAACAGACGAAAGAATGGCCCAACCCACCCACATACACATGTATGTACAGACATGTCCACACACGCAAATATACATACCTATCCATCTCAACGTATTCATATATATACACACAGAGACATATATATATATACACATGTACATAATTACCGAGGTATAAGTTTGTTGAGTATTCCTGGTAAATTATATGGGAGGGTATTGATTGAGAGGGTGAAGGCATGTACAGAGCATCAGATTGGGGAAGAGCAGTGTGGTTTCAGAAGTGGGAGAGGATGTGTGGATCAGGTGTTTGCTTTGAAGAATGTATGTGAGAAATACTTAGAAAAGCAAATGGATTTGTATGTAGCATTTATGGATCTGGAGAAGGCATATGATAGAGTTGATAGAGATGCTCTGTGGAAGGTATTAAGAATATATGGTGTGGGAGGCAAGTTGTTAGAAGCAGTGAAAAGTTTTTATCGAGGATGTAAGGCATGTGTACGTGTAGGAAGAGAGGAAAGTGATTGGTTCTCAGTGAATGTAGGTTTGCGGCAGGGGTGTGTGATGTCTCCATGGTTGTTTAATTTGTTTATGGATGGGGTTGTTAGGGAGGTAAATGCAAGAGTCTTGGAAAGAGGGGCAAGTATGAGGTCTGTTGGGGATGAGAGAGCTTGGGAAGTGAGTCAGTTGTTGTTCGCTGATGATACAGCGCTGGTGGCGGATTCATGTGAGAAACTGCAGAAGCTGGTGACGGAGTTTGGTAAAGTGTGTGGAAGAAGAAAGTTAAGAGTAAATGTGAATAAGAGCAAGGTTATTAGGTACAGTAGGGTTGAGGGTCAAGTCAATTGGGAGGTGAGTTTGAATGGAGAAAAACTGGAGGAAGTGAAGTGTTTTAGATATCTGGGAGTGGATCTGTCAGCGGATGGAACCATGGAAGCGGAAGTGGATCATAGGGTGGGGGAGGGGGCGAAAATTTTGGGAGCCTTGAAAAATGTGTGGAAGTCGAGAACATTATCCCGGAAAGCAAAAATGGGTATGTTTGAAGGAATAGTAGTTCCAACAATGTTGTATGGTTGCGAGGCGTGGGCTATGGATAGAGTTGTGCGCAGGAGGATGGATGTGCTGGAAATGAGATGTTTGAGGACAATGTGTGGTGTGAGGTGGTTTGATCGAGTAAGTAACGTAAGGGTAAGAGAGATGTGTGGAAATAAAAAGAGCGTGGTTGAGAGAGCAGAAGAGGGTGTTTTGAAATGGTTTGGGCACATGGAGAGAATGAGTGAGGAAAGATTGACCAAGAGGATATATGTGTCGGAGGTGGAGGGAACGAGGAGAAGAGGGAGACCAAATTGGAGGTGGAAAGATGGAGTGAAAAGGATTTTGTGTGATCGGGGCCTGAACATGCAGGAGGGTGAAAGGAGGGCAAGGAATAGAGTGAATTGGAGCGATGTGGTATACAGGGGTTGACGTGCTGTCAGTGGATTGAATCAAGGCATGTGAAGCGTCCGGGGTAAACCATGGAAAGCTGTGTAGGTATGTATATTTGCGTGTGTGGACGTGTGTATGTACATGTGTATGGGGAGGGTTGGGCCATTTCTTTCGTCTGTTTCCTTGCGCTACCTCGCAAACGCGGGAGACAGCGACAAAGTATAAAAAAAAAAAAAAAAAAAAAAAAAATGTACATAATTCATATTGTCTGCCTTCATTCATTCCCATTGCCACCCCGCCACACATGAAATAACAACCCCCTCCCCACTCATGTGCACAAGGTAGTGCTAGGAAAAGACAACAAAGGCCACATTCGTTCACACTCAGACTCTAGCTGTCATGTAATAATGCACCGAAACCACAGCTCTCTTTCCACATCCAGGCCCCACAGAACTTTCCATGGTTTACCCCAAACGCTTCACATGCCCTGGTTCAATCCATTGACAGCAAGTCGACCCCAGTATACCACATAATTCCAATTCACCCTATTCCTTGCATGCCTTTCATCCTCCTGCATGTTCAGGCCCCGATCACTCAAAATCTTTTTCACTTCATCTTTCCACTTCCAATTTGGTCTCCCCCACAAAACTTTCCACCTCTAATTTGGTCTCCCCCACAAAACTTTCCACAGTTTACCCCAGATGTTTCATGTGCCCTGGTTAAACCATTGACAGCATGTTGACCTCGGTATACCACATCATTCCAATTCACTCTATTCCTTGCACGTCTTTCACCTTCCTGCATGTTCAGGCCCCGACCACTCAAAATCTTTTTCACTCCATCCTTCCACCTGCAATTTGGTCTCCCACTTCTCCTCGTTCCATCCACCTCTGACACATATATCCTCTTTGTCAATCTTTCCTCACTCATTCTCTCCATGTGACCAAACCATTTCAAAACACCTTCTGCTCTCTCAACCAACCACACATCTCTCTTACCCTTTCATTACTTACTCAGTGCATTATACATGACAGCTAGAGACTGAGTGTGAACATATGTAGCCTCTGTTGTCTATTCCTAGTGCTACCTCCCGCACATGCGGGGGGGAGGGGGTTGCCATTTCATGTGTGGCGGGGTGGCAATGGTAATAAATATGGGCAGACAGTATAAATTATGTACATGCGTATATATGTATATGTATTTGTGTGTATATATACATATACGTTGAGATATATAGGTATGTATATGTGCGTGTGTGGACGTGTATGTAAATACATGTGTATGTGGGTGGGTTGGGCCATTCTTTCGTCTATTTCCTTGCGCTACCTCGCTAATGTGGGAGACAGCGACAAAGTATAATAAATAGAATAAATAAATGAATATATATATATATATATATATATATATATATATATATATATATTCTTCTGTTTCCCATTTTAGAAAGTTAATACAAGGAGGGGAGGATTTCTGGCCCCCCGCTCCCGTCCCCTCTAGTCGCTATATATATTATATTTTTTTTATTATACTTTGTCGCTGTCTCCCGCGTTTGCGAGGTAGCGCAAGGAAACAGACGAAAGAAATGGCCCAACCCCCCCCATACACATGTATATACATATGTCCACACACGCAAATATACATACCTACACAGCTTTCCATGGTTTACCCCAGACGCTTCACATGCCTTGATTCAATCCACTGACAGCACGTCAACCCCGGTATACCATATCAATCCAATTCACTCTATTCCTTGCCCTCCTTTCACCCTCCTGCATGTTCAGGCCCCGATCACACAAAATCTTTTTCACTCCATCTTTCCACCTCCAATTTGGTCTCCCACTTCTCCTCGTTCCCTCCACCTCCGACACATATATCCTCTTGGTCAATCTTTCCTCACTCATTCTCTCCATGTGCCCAAACCATTTCAAAACACCCTCTTCTGCTCTCTCAACCACGCTCTTTTTATTTCCACACATCTCTCTTTTTTTTTTTTTCCCAAAAGAAGGAACAGGGGGGGGCCAGGTGAGGATATTCCACAAAGGCCCAGTCCTCTGTTCTTAATG